>NC_063064.1:16930543-17530543 GCF_018812025.1 Megalobrama amblycephala
CAGAACTCTTTATACTCCCACTGACATTCCCACAGGCGCTGCATTTTGCAAAGTCACAAGGGGGCGCTGTTGCGCGTTCTACAAGCTCGCGCAACAGCGCTTCAGTCTGCTTCAAAGTGATTCTCAATCAATGAAAAGCGCAGATTTACGCCAAGCGATTGCTAATGAACTCAAGTTGATGAATTATTACAAAGTCTACTTTATGGCCTTTATATAAAATGTTTTAGACGATTGTAAGAATCTGAAGGATCAGCCTGCAATAGTACAGACATTTCAAAATAAGAGTCCCTGTGTATTTCGGACTTGTTTATAATTAAAAGTCACACGCTAAGTTTTCTCTCTTTCTTTTGGGCATTATTGGTATTTTGGTTACACAATAAATTGTATTTAATTTGATTTCCATTTAATTCATAGTAAATTATTGTAGTCTCCCCCACAGGAAGAAAATACTAAGAACATTATTTGACACATATATTATTCATTTTATAAATTTTACTAGTAAAATATGTGTCCCATTCACTGAGACAGACCATAGACTGTAAAAAAAATATGGACGTAGTGTCCGTGACGTCACCCATAGAGTTCTGAACAGCAGTTTTGACGCGTAAATGAGGCCGCGGCCATCTTAGCTGCGCGTCACCGCACGTCACTCTCGGATAACTGAAAATGGGCAAAGAGGCGGGGAGGTGGTTTGAGCTGATATGACTGGTTGCTGAAACCACGCCCGCCTAGCTCGACGCGACCATGTTAGCAGCAAAGGAGCTATCTATCTATCTTAGACACGATCTAAAATATTAATGAAGATAAGTTTTATCATCAGAACGTTCTAAAGGTTTACTGTCAATCTACGGTCTTTTTTAAGATATAGATCCTCCAACACCAGTAGTATTGGTGGTGCAAATAACAACATGGAAAATCAAATGGGACTTCATACCTTTATAATGAAATAGAGATCGCGAGATGAATCCAATCTGTGGCACTTGGGTAAAATATGAGTGTCCATTGCAAAACAAAAAAACATGTCACATTTCTTCTGAATGATCTGCTCTCTGTCATCATTCTTCAAGAAAGGATGCAATCTGAGCAGCGTTTATGTTGTAAAACTGTATACGATCGTATCTAACAAACAAATGAGCCTATGTCCAAAGTATATTTTTTTCAAAATAGTGCAGCAGTTTTAGTTATAATATCCAAGCAGTGCTGTCGGATTTTGATATCCTCCCGCCATTGTCATTGTAGTAAATCTCACAACCAAAACTTTCAATGCCACGATCCAACAACGTGCGTTCTGTGTCTCTTCCCCATGCATGCACATTTACACAGACACACATCAGTCTCGAATATTATGCAGCAAGCCATATTTTATAATTGTATGAAATAATCGAGCACAAATACGGCTGAGATGCCAAATTCAGCGGCAGCTGAGGTAACATGACGGCTCACAGACAGCAGCGCAATCTACCTGTCACTCAAGTGACCACGCCCTTAATTATGCAGAACTTTAAGGCTTAATATAATTTAAACGGATAAGTTATAAAAAAATTCACCCCCCTCAGAGTTGTCATGAAGGGCAAAAATAGCAGTATAAACCAAAACCACAATTTGAACCAACTTGTAAACATGTTTTTTTCTGCTATAAACTTGGCCAATTTAACATGGGACTATGAGATTCTGCTCTCTTTTGGAGCCTGTCCCTAGCGGCCAGTCGATGAATCGCAGTTTAAGTTACTTCCGTATTGGCTTCACGAGAGAAAGGGGGAGGTTGCCGCTTGAGACAGACACTATATGACAACAAGGAGAACATAGGAAAAGGTGAACCATTTAAATGCTGTAATTTTGCATAATTTACAATGCATAATAATGCATAATATTAGTATGTAATTAAGTGTAATATGCCATGTAATTAAAATTAATTTCAATAAATAAAAACACTGTTAAAAATCACACATTTTTAGTTTACATGTAGTAGACCATTTTTGTGCCGTGGGTAATAGGAGGATTTTTCGCCCGGCTACCACCGCAAGTATATTTCAAACCTGTGGGAAGCACTGTATACTGTTATAAAAGTGTCACTGATTTACATCACAAGCTATCAGAATATCACTTTTTGGCCATATAAGTATCAGCAACTGCAGCAAATTGCATATTTTTGCTCAGTTTGGGCCTCTGAATAAAATTAATGTTTTTTTCACAAGCGTAAGCTCCATATTCTCAATTCATCATACTATATAAGCCATAAAAGCCAGATGTAAAAAATATGATTTATGCACAATTTAAAATGATGAATTCTCTCTTCAAAAGGTTCAATAAACTCTTCCATTTTTTAAAAAAAAGACTGAATTAATATAGAGTGAATGTGCATTAGTTGCTCACCTGAGTCCCTTCCCCTGGAAGAGTCCTGCATGAAGAGCTTGACCCCGTCAACTGAGATGACGTCGATGACAGTGAGGTCATGATTGAATCAATAATAACTGTAAGGAAACCCATTTATATTCAATACAACGCCAACGTCTGATGTATTTATACCATCTTAGGGCTGTGTCTCAAAACCTAGGGAGCTGACAATCTAGACAACATTTTTGACCATCATATGTGCTTCTCGTTCAAAACTAGGTTGACAGCTCAATAGAAATACAACACATGTACAATACATCCAGTGCACTCAAGCACCTGTTAACCACGTTTAAAAAAAAAAGAGAATCCAAAACTAATGTATTCTCACGAAGGCGTCACAATGTACCCTTCAGCTAACGACCCAAAAACTAACATTTCACGCGCATATAACATGTTTAAGACTAAAATGACTTTACTTACCATTATCTTAGTTGTGGCATGGGGATAATAAGATAAGTTGTGATAGTTGGCTGGATAAGTTTCAAATATCCGCAGATGAAGCGAGGATGCTAGGCTAACGTGCGCGAGCTATTAGCCCGCGACATTCAGAAGCATAGAGCCGTTAACATTTAAACTAGACCTCGCGTGATAGTGCTGGTATTGTACTCACACTCACCGTATTATCTGTGAACGATTACATGGTTTCCAGATTTTAAAGAATAAGAGTTTGCGTAAAGAAATGGAGAGGTGTGTGGGGTTTTTAAGAACAGTTGCAGTCAGTTGAAGTTGACGTGGTGTGTGTCGTCAGCACGGTTGCCAGACCTCACAAGCAGTTCCCTGTTTCTAAAGTCAAAAAGTTATTGGTTCTGCCTAATGGCGGCGCTATAAGGACCCTTGTGTATATTTTACTGCATATTCCCCACCGGGACTCATCCTCAGAAAGAAACAAAAGCTCCATCTTTCTCTGATAGATGAGTCATTCTACGAAACGGGTGCCATTTCCACTTTGCATTTTTCAAACTTTTCATTAAGAACAATTTTTTTTTTAAACAAACCTACAACTTAAAGATGTGTTAATCCTCCAAAAATCATATTTTCCCACCTCAGGCACAAAATCATTATTATTAATATTATCCTTTTTATTCAGGCAAGGAAGCCATTCTTGTACCATCCCGTCACGGACAATATGTATTCCATTGGAGTAGAAAAACAAGAAATAGATTTTTAAAATCTAATGTTGTCCGTTTTTTGGAAACCATCAATAGAATGTTGTAATTTGTTTTTATTCATAGATTTTTTATTTTGAAATATGAATTCGACGTTTCAATGGCCTCATTGTTTGTAGCTACTGAAAAAATGCATTCACTTAGAAAATACAAATTTACATTTATCTGATTAGTCCACACAAGAACATCATTAAACATTAAGTTATGTAATATTTCATTTTCTTTCCATAAACTTTTAACAAAATGACCCTGTGAGGAGGTGGTGATGTAAATTTAACTATTTGTGGCTTGTGTTTTGAAATACATTTCCCTGCACTTCAGGCATTTTGCTCTTGTGACTTGATTATGACTATTTCGTTGTTTTATTATTATTTTTGTTTATTAGAATGGTATATTCTGTTCTAATTCAATTCTGTAAATTAATTTTTGATTGTTTTTCGAGGCATTGATGTTGCGCTAGTTAAAGCTTGCTTGCACAGGCAATTTAGCTGATTTAATTTGATTTGCCGACATGTGAAATGTCTGCAGTTATTTATACATTTTTTTAGGTTCATTGATCCCAAATGTTTTTATTAATTTTTTTTCTGTATCTTTGTGTGGTGTTCTAGCATACATCGTGGCTGTGAATGTTTATCCACATTGCCTTTCATTTAAATTTAAAAAAGATAAAAAGTCATTGTTACTTTCATTTATCACTTGACAGACAGTTTTGGTTGCTTTATTAGAGAGTTGTTTCTCTGTGTTGTGTGTGAAAGAAAATAAAAGTTGCGAGCTTTTCAAAGTACTTCTTTGGCCTTTAGCACGGAATCGAATCCTTTAGCACTATTAGTCGAATCTCTGCAAGACTTGACGAATCTGATTCGACTATGTAAATCCGTAGTCGGGGACACCCCTAGTTTAAATGTTAATTTTGAAGAATGTTAATTGGAAACGGCAAGCCACAGCCAGTTTAATAAACATTAGAATCTCATGGGGGTCTGGAAAAGTCCATGAGCCTGGATTCTTTTTGGGAAAGCAGCAATTCTTTTTGAGAAAATGTAGCGATTCTTTTTGAGTAAATGTAGTGAATCTTTTTGAGAAAATGTAGCGATTCTTTTTGGGAAAGTAGCGATTCTTTTTGGGAAAAGTAACAATTGTTTTTTGAAAAAGTAGCGATTCTTTTTTGGAAAAGTACTGATTCTTTTTGGGAAAAGTAGCTATTCTTTTTTGAGGAAAGTAGTGATTCTTTTTAATTAAAGTAGCGATTGTTTTTGATGCAGTGACTTAAAAGGTGCTGATTCTATCCTGTGTGGATGGAGTTTAACCAGCATCAGTTTAAATGTAAATTTTCTGCCTTTTTGCCATTTATGATGACATGAAATATGTTGACAGGAAGCAAAATTGGAGAGAGAAGGCAGATGGGATCTGGAAATGTCCATGAGCTACATAAATTCATCAACTAACCATTCAGAAACATCCTGTTGCCTTCTGCAAGTTGTCACTTCTTCTTGAGTCTCTCCATCATTGTCCAAGTCTGTTTTGAACATAAAAGGGTGAACAGTTTCTGACATTTTCTATGAGTCTGCGTGAGGTAATGTGAGGCGCTTAACACAAGCTCCTGAAGCTCCGCCCTCTTCTTGAGAGCAGCAGCACACTCTGGAGACATCAGAGACTTATTTTACAACTTTGAAAAAGTGGCATTACCCCTTTAAATAGAAGGCATACTGTAGATAGATGTGCATGAGGAAGACAGACCTAAAAAAGGATCAATCGTTTCTAACATTTTCTAAATACAACTAATCACAGCTGTAAACTGGCATCTTTGGCTAACTTTCATCCTTTTTTTTTTTTTTTTTTTTTGAAGGGGGTCAAGAATGACATCACAAGAAACAAGGACTTGAGCCTCATTGTATTTCAAATTCTAATGGCTTTATTTATATATATAGATTTTTATATATATATATATATATATATATATAGTTTATATAATAACTTCAATTGCTTGATTATCCTTTTTTCATTTTTGTTCTGTTAAATTTAAACGACAGGACATAAAGAACAAGGCATTCCACATGATCATATCTTACAAAAAAGTAAAGAAAACTTGAATGTGTGCACATTACACACATACATTACATAGATAATACACTTGCGTTTGTATAAAGTAATGAAATATGGGCATGACTGAATTCACTTTGACAAAAGAAAGCAAGCATACAGAGAGAGAAACAGAACGGATGAGAGAAAGAGAGAGCATTGTTATGACACCTGATAAAATAATAATTCATCATATTTTAATCCAATGAATCTGTTGCATAGTTCGAAGCAAGCAGGACTGACATTTCAGCATGATAATGATTCTCACAAAAGCTAAATGAAAGAAGGGCTGGATTTTTTTTCTGCCAATTAAAACGCACTGACTGCAGACACTGTTCATGACTGTCAGATTAAGATCTTCTTTTCAAACACAGACACGCACTTTGTTTTCTGAATCTAAAACACATACTCGATACACTCAAGTGCACATGGACAATTAATGAAATGCTAATTCAGCTGCTTATGGTGATTTTTCCCATCATGCAGCATGAAGGTTGACACAGCTGGGTCAACTTTACATGAATATAAACATGGAGCTCACCTCACACTTTGATGATGGAAAACAAACCAAATAAATCCAACAAGAACATTTTGAGTCAACTTCTCAGTAGACACGGATTCAGTAACAGTAGGCTATATCCCCCTACTGTCACCTTATAGCCCTTAAAACTACATTACATTAGGTGAGCACATATTCTGTCATCTAAAGAGACTGTAAACAGACAGGACACTGGGACACAGAACATGGGGCTTTTTTTAGATTCACCAGTCAACATTTTAAATTAAATTATTCAAAACAAATGCAAATCAGATTCAGTCGGAATCAATTAAGGCTGCCACACTTTCCAATAACCAATTATCAGACACAGTTTTCTCATTTTTAATCGATTATTCTGAACTAAATCAATCAGACACAGTGGTGCAGGTTGTCCATGTGGTCCATTGGCACTTCTGTGATCCTAAAGATGGCATGCTTAGAGTAAAAATCACAAAACACTACTGTAAACAGATTTTTCCCCCACTACACAAAGCCCTTGTCCTTCAGAGATCTTGTTCAGCAAAACTATTAAAAGTAACACAGAAACCTAATTTTAAAAGCCCAAGTTACTATTTGTGGCATGATTCTGATGAATGCCTCACATTCACAATAAATACAAAGACAGATACAAACAAAATCCAGATATAAATGGTAATGATGTGCTATAATGTATTTAGCATGCATTATCAAATGAGTCAGCTGGATTTTTGATTTCGTGAAGACTACAGATGTTCATTGGCTGATGTAACATCTAAACCTAACTTAGATAAGTTTATTAAACAATGCTCTCTCTCTTTCTCAAAGCCCTCAATTAGAGGAAAAGGGTTGGAATAAAGAAAGTAAAGGGAATCAGTGCATTTCAGTAAAGTGAAATGGGGACTTTAAGTATGACTGTTGCCTACCTTGAAAATGCAAGTCCTTCAGCTTTACTGCGCTAGCGTCTTTCATCTTTGATGGATCATGCATGGATGAGAGGGAGCTGTCTGGATGGAGTTGGTAACCCACACAATAAGGTGATGGAACATCAAAGCTCATACCACTCTGCAATTAGGCAGTTCAATCAACAGCCACGGCTTATGGCTATAAAAGTAACGAAACGAAGCCAGAGCGAAGCGTAACTGGTAAAAAGAGACCAGAGATTGTTCAGGCACGTACTCTGGCAGTCATTCCCCAATTCCCACACCCCAGTAATTAGGAAATTTAAATGGAGCAGTGCTCTCTCATGATGTCTAGACAAGAAAAGAGATGCTTTCATCTCGTTGCAGAACATTCTTCTCTGAAATGGCATCGAGTCAGTGTGTGTTTCCTTTGCAGAGTCTATTGATAATTTGCGAGGGAGTGTGTGTGTGTGTGTGTTAATGTGTCACATTCATTCTGAAAACAAACATTTGGGGACAACTCATTCCATATGTAATCATGCAGAACATTGAACACATATACTGAACAATTACGATTTTTTTTCCAATGCAGTTTTTTTTCCCCTAAGTACAGCATGGTTTAAGCTACACAGGACATTAAAAATACCAATCGCACCAGGTTGTACATATTGCTTTGAACCACCAATTTGTTTATAAGTAATGCATGCCACATAGATGATATTATGTTTATACAAAAATAACACCAGTGTATATTACTGTTTCATATGAATTACAGAAATCGGATGTTCTATTGACTGCTTTCCCCCACAATCAAATACAATTTTCATTTTCACTCAACATCAGATGTAATTGGACTAAATATATGCAAAATAAGTTGTTATAACTTAACGTTATATTCCAGTTTTAAAACACAATCTTTTATTTACAGCTGTGGTGAATCATTACCTCCCGTCCAAAACAAACAAGAACTGTAGGACAATGTCAGTAGAGTAGTAATGCGATAAAATTCAGTTATTGCACGGCACCTTGAAGCGATTCTCGGTATACACAATGCATGACAAACATGTGCAATAACAGAAATTGTTCTAAAAAGGTATTACAGGGAACCAAAAAAAGAAAAAATTTAAGACAATTTGATCATTCCCCCATTTTTTCTGCATTAATCATGTCCAAGCAATGAAGAAATAAAACTGAAGGGGGCATATTTCAGATCCTCATGGAGAGAAAAAAAAAAAAAAAAAAAAAAAACATTAGGAATTCAAAAAAAGGATGAAATCCAGTTATAAATTATTTTAAATGAACAAGAACAAAGACATATGTCAGAACTAACTGTACAAAGCAACACTTTGGCAGAATTTATATAAAGCTCTAACTGGAAACCATTTGACTGCTTCCACATGAAGTCAAATACATTAGTACTTTTGTGTAACATACAGTTAGTATGCTTAATTTGTATCCAGAGTATGACAAAAAACATTTTCACAGAGACAAATTGAAGTTAAAAATGATGAAAACAGAGAATAAGTAAAAATCTCAATTATTTTCCATAGCCGACATTGAATTTGAAGACCTCAAAACATTTAATTAACATTTCCTACTGTAGTCTAATAGATTCTAATTAGGTGGCAAATAATATATTTTAACGACTTTGCACGACTTTTGCATCTATCTGTGGCTGCAGGTTTGGAGTACACAAATTGGGATAAGGCCAGTAAATGCTCACTCTTCTGTTGAGAACTCGAACAGACCCCTTGACTTTACAGTAAACACGTAACTTTCTTAGCTCGGACATCGAATCTGACATCGCATGTGGTTACAAACGTGGCATAAATATATATATATATATATATATATATATATATATATATAAAACTGCAATATGTACTCAACTGCTTATTTTGCTAATTTGTTATGTCACCAAACTCTCTGGCCTATACACCTATATTTATATTTTTTCCAAAATATTAAAAAGTACTTAATATAAAAATACAGAACAATTGTAAAAAAGGAACAAAACATTGAGTTTTATATGAAATTCATGCATGCTTCCCCACAATAACATACCATGTTCCACTTAAGCGAAATAACAAAAACTGCCAGCAGGGGGAAGTGCAGCATTAGCAGACTGCTGAGGAACCGTTCCGTAAACATTAAAGTGGTCCATCTAGTCACCCCCCCCCCTTTTTTTTTTCTCTAGGCAGTGACTCTGTGTTTTTCGAATTTGGTTGGAAATACAAAATAAACTGCAAAAACAATGGGATATAAAAGAACAATCTATAAAATATGGCTCTGAGCAAGTAGAAAAAGGTGTAATTTGAGGAATTCATTGAACCTAGACTGGTATGAGCGGAAGGTTGGTCTGTGGCAGTAGTATGTTTTAGCTAATAAAAAGCACATGTCGTTGAGGCCGCGCTTTTACGGAAACAGTCTGATCTAGTTTGTCATCCAGGTTTCAACAGAGCTCAGAGGGTCCAACAGAGGCCCTTTCCGCATGCTATTTTGTACGAGTGTTTTCTTTCTTTTTTTTAATAGCAAAAGCATGCTTACTACGTGCAGTATCCTTACCCTCGCAAGCGAAGCTCAAGGATGGGATTTTGGAGCTCTATCAGTGCTGTCTGTGTAACTTGGAGCTTATGAGGAGCACAGCCTGATGTTAGATAACAAGGAGAACACCTACCTGCAGAACTGAGGTGAGAAAAAGACTGGATTTGAAAGTACACCCATAAAGAATCACTTCTATCGCATTTTTTTTTTTTTTTCTGAACGAGGAAACAAGTAAAAGGAAAATTCTAGTCATTAGTCGAAATCCCATAAAGATTAGCATTGCAATTCCCATTCCTATACAATCAGACACAGATGAGCCTAAAGACAGATACATGCACACTATGGTCAGGTGCTGTACCTTTGATAAAGTACTTGGTCAGTTAGCCGGGGCATTCTTTTTGAGGCAGATGAGCATTAAACAAGAGACTAGAGATGGGTGTTATTTCAATGAGATGATGTGTTGGATGACCCTCCCTGCCCCCTTAAGAGCCAATCAGGTATTCTAAACTCATAGCTATCAAACAAGTTTATTATAGTCTTTTATTCTGCTAACGTGCACTATAGCAGCCTTACATCTGTACATATAAAGTGACAGAACACCCAAAATGAGCCTAACAGCATTGTATGTCACAATGTCTGAAAACATGACAAGAATGTAGTGTGTCTGAACAACTTAAAATGTCCATTAGAGCACAAAAACATTTTAAAAACTAAAAGAACATGGGTAACTTTACTGTCATGTTTTTCAATCCACCTTAAAACAGAGCAAATTGAGAGAGAAAAGAAGAAATCTATTAAAACAGCAATTGGGTGCATGAACTGGCTGTATCAGCAAAAAAACGAAACAAAAACTATGTAAATGAAAGTCCTGGGACAAATAACATAAATGATTACAGCATTACACAAGACCAGAGACATGACAATATAAAAATGAGAAAACTCAGAGCTGTAGAAGAGATAAAAATGCCAGTGACAGGCTGAGAGAGGGCGTTTGCCGCAGCGTCGCCCTCTAGTGTGTAAGTTAGGCCATGCGTCACATGGGCTGAAGGACAGCCGCATGTACTTACAGAGCGCTGCTGCTGCCGCCGACACAGTGCAAGTCGAGAGGGGCAGAGGGGTGGGGGAGATGGAGGAGAGGAGAAAGGGATCATGGACGCCCCATCAGCTGCTGTAGGTGCTGCTGTCTCTCAGATGTGCATCAGCAGGGCCCCACCGGTAGAGTGGTGCACAGGTTTTAAAACAGAACAAAAAAAGATGATGATTTTGGGGCAGTTGCACTGGAGAATGGAGGATGGTGGGAGGGTCACACGCAGAATTCCTGGCTGTGAAGAGAGCGGTCTGGGGGTTCGCCGCCACCTCCGTTTCTGGAAGAGGAGGGGAGCTGCTCGATCTCTACACAGCCCTCGTCTATCGTGGGGACGCGGGGTTCCTCCTCGGAGAGGGGTACAAACTCAGGGTGGGACATAAAGTTATGGATGGAGCTTCTGGATTCTGGCTTCTCTAGGCCCTCGTACAGGGAGCTACGGAATGCGTTCACCACCTTAATCTGCAGCGAGGAGTTGGGAGACAGAAAGAAAAGAAAGAATTAGTGGGATCGTATTGGCGCTTCAGGGTGGGATGTGCTGGATCTGGAGGGGAACGAAAATATGGTCAGTGGTGGGAGATGATTTCATTTCCACAATAGCACTCAAGCTCCTTATGAAATATTAAACAAACAAATAAAACCCAACACAAAAACAACAGCACAGACAGTTGAATAGAAAAACAGGGATAACATGAAAACAAACCACGACTGTGATGCAATTTGCTATTTGAGGCAAGTGAATGAGGAAATCAGGCATAGCATAAAACCGTAAGTGGGACACATCCGTTTCAATCACAAGCTTCAAAACGTTACAAACAAAATGACCACAATCACAGAACCACTGCAAATTGAGACGGACAAGCAACCAATGTTTGTTTAATAAGCCATTTAGTAGCCAAAAATGGCAGATGTTCAGCATCTTTTTTGGGTCAGTGAGGGTGGGCGATACAGCAAGTTGGAACAATAAACTGGTAGAAATTGTCAACCGCAGACACTGAATGTCATGGTTTTTGTAAAACGTCACCGCATGGTATAAAAATAAAATAAATTGGCAATCATATTTCATTCAGGGAGAAAATGAGAGAAGTTACTGTTGCTAACTCAAGCTTTTCTACAAGCGTTTGTCTTCATCAACCATGGCAAGAAGCGATCAGATTGAGTGAATTACTACAGAAAGTATTTAATGACATCTCTATTTATAGCCATTAATTGTATATAGTCACAAAAAATACTGTTACATCTTTATAACTCATCTAAATGTGTACATTTTCAGTAGAGTGCAACTTCTAGTGGCGCTTTTCCACTGCGTGGTACCACTTGGTTTGGCTTGGTACGGCGCGGCTCGGCTCGCTTTACTTTTGGTTTGCTTTTCCATTGCAGTTTACTACCGCTTCAAAGTGGGTGGGATTACAGACTGATGTGTGTGTGTGTATATATACATACACATATACACATATACATACATATATACATACATGTGTGTATGTGTGTGTGTGAATGGCTTTTTTGGCTTCAGGGGAAATCTCATGGACTACTTTCACTGTGCTTTTTTTAATTACATTTTTTGCTTTTAACGCCCACCTCATTTCTGCTTTTGTAAAAAAAAAACACAAAAAAAACAAAGAAAAGGTAAGACCAGTGAAGGGGTGAAATTAAATCAAAGGGCATGGAGAAGAACTGTCAGGAGGCATAGAGTGAACAGAGAAGATGCTGTCAAATAAATGAAACAAACATGCATGCACAAATGTTAAAAAAAGAGAGCTCAATTCAGATTCCTGGTTTAATTCTTTGTAGAAGCATTTACTAATGAGTATGATATGCATAAATGTCTGAAGACTTTGTAGGCAGGCCTAGAAGTGTGGCTGAACTGATAGAATCTCTATTTTTATTAAGTACACCGAGAGGAAAGTACTCTAGAGAGGTATGCTGCAATGCCAACAGGACAGTTTGTCAGGTAGTTTTGAGGTAATGAGATTTGAGAGGCCATTGTGCGTGGAGAAGAGGGATCCTTGCCCAGCGCCATACAGTCAAGGTACTGTTACTTTTGCCTGAGGATGTAATTTTTTGAAGTCAACTTGCATTTTGTGGGAAACACATGACCGGTTTTTGATATTTACATATGAAAAATCAAAACGGTAAATATAAACTATCAGTATTACAAGTAGAGACAGCATTAAAATACATAGCATGTTAATCCAGTCCTTCAAAACATATGCTCTGGGTCTCTCAGAGACTCTCTGTGTTGTGCAGTAAAACATCAGAAACTAATCTTGCTCTCTTGCTATTTTTATGGTTTCAACCTTGAGAAAGACCATATAGACAAATGTGAATTGGTATAACTTGTTTTGCAAGGGTCTGAATGCTTTTCCCATAATAAACTTATGGTAACAAACATGTCTGAAGAATCCTCTGCCCTGACAGCTCAGCCAATCAGCAGTGGCTTAGTCTCTTCAATCCCTGTTTATTTCTCAGGTTTACATTCTTGTACCATGCAGCTATGTCGGTCATGCTTTTTCTCCTTATTTTCTCCTCAAAGCTGGAGAAAACCTCACACATAAAACCACCTATCTGTCTGTCTGTTTTTTTGGCTATTTATTATTATTTCTATATTCAGATTTTGTTATATAAGAAACAGATATTATTATTAATTGATTAAATTAAAGTTATTATTATTATTATAATTATTGCCACCATATGTAAGAACAAATAAGAAATAAATTCTAGAAACTGTGGTTAGGCTGATCTAGCAAACGCATAGCAACATGCTAAAAACCACTCAGAACACTTCACATTTTTGCAGAAAAATAAAAATAAAAATAAAAAATTGAGTTAACATTTAATACATTGCTTGGCAGGATATAGCTGGACTACATCTGTTCATATTGACATGGCTATTTTAAAAAATTACTGAACTAATTGAACCTTTAATTTCCTTCCAGCTGCCTATTTATTTGGATCGCTCCCATCTATAGAAAATGAACCCTCTGTCCCTATATCTGCTTTGTGATCTGCCTAACACACACACTTTCAAATGTGTAATGCAAAAGGCAACCTAAATAAGGAAGGCAGGGGAAAAAACAGTCCTTGACTGATAGTTCCTTCTAGAATATCAATGAAGAGAGATGGAGACAGAGTATAACATGTCAGAGCAGAAGACACAAGGTGTGATGAGAGTGAGACAAAAGTGGGGCTGCAAAGGAAGGAGAGAGAGAGAGAGAGAGAGAGAGAGAGAGAGAGAGAGAAAGAAAGAGAAAAGTGTGAGTGAGTATGTGAAAGCAGTTGTGAAAAGAGGGAGAGGGTGGTGTTAAAAAGAAAGAGTGAGCCAGGAGAAGAGAGAGAGGGCAAATTCCATAGGAAAGTGAGCATTACTATGACCCCTACTCACTCCGAGGTTCAGAGCACTTTAAATGAGCACTCTGAAGGGTGTGCTCATATGTGCATGTTCACTAAATTATTTAAAAAAAAAACTATAGGTTGAAAATAAAACTGAGTTGAATATAGCCTATTTGTGTTATAGAGTATTTGAAACAGGGCTATTATTGTTTATTATCACAACAAACTATTCAAAACATTTTTAGTTCATTCAAATACTAAAACTGAAATTAAAATAAATTATACCTAAAAAGTAGTATTGACAAAATGACAAAAGCACATAAAATGACTAAAAATTAAACTAAAATTAAAATGAAAACTGAAAATAAAAGCTAATTCTAAATATGAGTGAAAACTATTATAATATATAAATATTGAAATATTTAAATAACAGAGCAACTGAGCATTTTACAGTCTCAGGTAAGATCTTAAAAAAAAAAAAAAAAAGTAATAAATAATAATAAAAAAAACATCTCAGATTTCAAAATGAATCATTCAGACTTGCCACCCAGGAGCACATGATCATGAACAGAAAAATTATTTCCATCACATGGACGCTTCAGCCTTTATAAAATTGACAGTTACTCTACATTTACTCTTAATAAGTGCAGTAACTAATAATATTACATGTTTATTTCTTGGAAATGCACATTTGACAGTAAAGCACTGAGCTTGGGTTGAGATGCAGATAAAATTAACTTATCAAAAGTAACAGTAAAAACCTAATTTTTATAGGGATTTTTTTTTGTCACCATATTAAAAATAACATTTACATTGGATAATATTTAGAACTTTGAAGTGTATTTCTAAGTAACACTACTATGATGTGAACATTTTGCTACTGGCACCTATTACAACACTCGGGGATGAAATTTTTCCGTATTTATGTGGATTTCCGTATTTTCCGCCCTGAAAAGTATGACTCGCGTGAATTGCGTAAATCCAAGAAAAAAAAAAGGTTTGGGTGGGTGGGTGCTGGTTATTGTATGATGACTGAAATCACGAAATGACCTTAAACAATAACTAAAAATACAGCAAAATGTTATGTTTTCTAATGCATTTATTTCTTACATGCATTGCTAATAACAGCACTGCACGATCTCAAGGCGCCATCTGCAGGACACTATTAGCATATTAGCCAGGGTTCAAAATGCCAAATGAGTAAAAAAATCAGTGTTGAAATGGTGTTACTTGCCAGTTGCCCGGTAACTTTATGAATTTTGACAATGCATGGTGGTGAAAATGTGATATGGCTTAGTGCAATCACCAAATCATACCGGTTGTGATGTAATTATATAAATATATAGAGTCTGACGTGCTGCACGTTTCAGAGTTCTGTAACAGCACTGTGTTTTCAGTTTCGATTCATAGCTAATGCTACTCTGCAAGTGCTGTGTGTTTCAGTCGCTTATAATTTTCATTTGGGAATGTAACGTTCGTCATGAGAATCGTTTATAAATCTGTTGTAAACAAGGAAAAGCGATAATGTCTCCCCGCGGTTTTCCTCAAAAACTCAATGGTTTACTGTTTGAAAACAAATTAAGACAACTATAAATGTTTGTATTGTAATTTTATTGTTTTTCTGTAAAACAAAATAAAATAATAATTAACATTGGTAATAATTTATTAATTTTATTATAACATATTGTATTATATAATATGTTATCATGATTATTAAATATATGCTTTTTCAATTTTACAGTATAATAGCTTATATTATTGCAAGATATATCTTTTTTTAAATTTGATTATATATATGTATATAAAATAATTGCTGGGGGTTGGAAAGATGGTCAGGTTTTCCTTCTTTTTTGCTTTTAACTGATCGCATGCCTGAACACTATGCTACACAAAATGTATATTTTCATTCAGACCACAGCATACAACATAGATGTTGGCAAAGTGAAAGAGTCCTCGTGTTGTTGAGGTTAGAGCAAGGCTTCTTAGATAGGTGGTACAACAGATTCTGTACTGCATATATTGCCGTATTGGCAATTCATGCAGAGGTGATGTATTTTTGTGCATGCATGTGTATGTTTCTTGAGCCTGACTGTGAATTGGTTGTTTTCTATTCTGTTTTGAAAACACCAAACTGGTTTTAAAATTTTCCTTTGTGAAGGGATTCAGTTGCTCATTTTCAAGTGAAACAATCCTATGTGTGGCATCCCCTTACCATAGTACCCTTCAAGGGCGCAAAAATGGCATTTGGAATTCTTCCAGAGAAGAGGCAGAGAGCAAGAGAGAGAAGGGAAAAGCTGTGATGTGACTGAAGTACTGAGCACAAGTGCTGAAAAAAAAAGAAAAAAAAAAACTGTCGGCAGCCTGCATCTGTCTCTCTGTCTGGGAGTGTGTCATGTTCAGTGAACATGCTGTGCAGGTCAACAACATTTAAAAGGCTATGTTGATATATCAACCAGATCTAACGCCTCATCCCAACTAGGTGTGATGTGTCAAGTTTCGGTTATCAAGTAATTTTTATTTCATCACTGGCTACGTTTACATGTGCCCAATAATCCATTTGTAATTGGATTGATGGCTCTATCGGATTGAAAAAAGTTAATGTAAACACCTTAATCGATCCGATTGAGCTCGATCCGAATGAAATTTCGATCGGATTGGAAGGGTTGGTTTATTCCTTTTCTAATCCAATCCAACAGCAAAAAATTACCATGAAAACGCTTGAATCCGACCACTTTCTCTAAGGCACATGTGCAGTGCAATGTTGACATGCATTACGCAGTGCACAAGTTCATGTTCACGTCTTTAGTTGTAAAGATGTATGCCAACAGGCAGTGGCATTGCTGTATCCCTTCGTCATAATATTGGAAATCTTTCCGTTTTAAAACAAGAAGGGGAGCCAATGGATATCACACAAGAAGCAACGTGCAAACTGTGCAAACCCAAACTGTTATGCCGGTGAAAAAGTCTCAACCTCGGTCAGTATTCACTACAGAAATTGAAAGTAAAAAGTGACGGAGCTGTCTGATGCTGCATTAACGGAGCATATTCTCTCAGAGATGAAATTCAACATAATATGCTGATAATGGTATATAATGGTCTTAATTTATTCCATTATTTCTCTTGTGGCCGTACATATAGGCTAGTAAAACAAATGAGAATAATAGTATTTCGTGTTAAACAGGTTTTTTTTTTTTTAAGTCGATGATTGAAGTAAAGCTGCGCTTAATTTTCATTGATGACTGCGGTGTTAGGAAATATTATAGCCTACACTCATTGTATAATAGTACAATTAATATTTAATACATTTTCAAAGATAGCTAATAGCCTAATCTTTTATTATCCTCACAGCACCTATAATATTAATTTAATAATAAAAGAAGTCAAACCAAATAGTTATAATAATAGACTAGAAGAATGTAACAGGCCTACATTAATTGGAAATACCAAATCCTCTTAATATTGCCAATATATGATGCTTTTGACAATATCTCTGGCTATCGTCGATACATGATCATCGTCTGTTGATGCAACCCGGGTTACCGCAAGTGCGATTGATATGACGTCATACACGCAGAGCGTGTGCGCAAAAGTTTTAATCGGACTGTATATAAAACGCATGTTTGAATCAGATTACAATGTTTAGAGTACATGTAAACAGATCTGCAATCGGATTCAATTCATTCGGATTGACGAAAATTGGTGCATGTAAACGTAGCTATTGAGAGCTGAATGCTGTGAGAAGTGACAAAATCATAACCAATCAAATCTTATTTGATGCATTAAATACAGTGAGGTGTACTGCTTTGTTCTTTAAAAGAAATTATAGAAAAGTGTGCACATCCAACCCAAATTGCAATAAATACCTATAAATATCTGCACGCTGATGTTTATTGCTCCAAATATTTTAACTACTATGATCAATAACATCATAGGGAATAATTCTTTAACAAGAGTAGAATTAATTGTTTGGAAATCCATTCTTACAAAAGTTGTTGCAATGAATTGTCAGTTTACTTAAAAGGTTTTTACGAAAGATTGACACAGACTTTAATCCTGTTTTTATTTCATGAATGTGGCCCACTGTATAGATATTTAAAATATCACTGTCAGTGGGATTACACAGTTAAATGCCCCAAAAATCTCTCTTGATCTCTGCCTCTTCTAGCATCCGTCAAAATGTTTTGATGCATGACAGTGCTGATGGTCACAACTCTTACATGGACTTTATTGGTATATCGTTTTACACTTCTGTTGTGTCAGGGGTAGTTAGGACATAGTGCTACTATAAATTGAGCATTAACAAAATAAAAAAAATACATATAATAATTAAAAATATAAAAAAAAATTTAGACACAAAAAAAAAAGAAAAAAGAAGAAGATAAAAATGGACACTCAATGGACATTCATTTAGCATGTCTGTGTGATCCGGAAATAGCAATAGGGAGATTGTGAGGGACAGACTGGGAAAAAAAAAAAAAAAAAAATGAAAAATGAGAAAGAGAGAGGAAGAGTGGTTTAAAAAATGGTGGTTACTGGTTTACTGGAGGTTAACAGGCAGGTCATGAAAGCATTAAGCATGGCCATCATGCAATAGCAGTGCTAGTTTGCCAGTGTGTTATGTGGCACTCACTGCCTGTAGTAGAAGAGGAAGCAGAGGCGGGCGGCCCAACAGCTGCAGCAGAGTTGGCGGACAGGGAGGAAGAGGAAATCCCTACATGGGTGGGGCTAGAAACAGTTTTTGCGTCGTTGTGCTGGCTGACCACGGAGGGCTGGCGACGCAGGGCCCCAGGCACCGCCGTTTGGCCTGTCTGGAATGTATAAACCACGTCCATCTGCAAAGAACAGGGAGAGGACGAGGGGGAAAAAAAAGAGGAAGAAAGGGAAATGGAGAAAAACAAAGACCAAGGGCCAAAAGGAGTGGTTAGAGCAGATACATTTGTTATTTGAAAGAGAAAAAGAGAACATCCCTCACCCCACAAATAAAAAGTTCAGTTAGTACTAAGTCAGTCTGGCAGGAGAGAGGCTGGCACAGGAAGATAAAAAGGAAAGTTTTATGTGAGGAGCTACTTTTTTTTCAGGAGAAAGGAAAGGCTTGAAGGTGTCCGTAAAAAAGAAAGGGAGCACAAAGGAAACTAGTTCTATGAAGTACTGATGAGTCTGAATCGTACTTGTGCCAATTATTTCTTTCTTTGTATACCACTAACCATGCATGACAGATATAAAATAGAAATCCATGAGGATTTTAAAAGTGGGATGGTGGGAATGGAGGGGGAGAGATAAGGAGCTAATTAGTAGAATAGTGTTTTTTGCGGTCAGTTCACCGGCTCCTAATCAGGAATAAGAGCGAAGGGGTGGGAGGAGGAAAGGAGGAGGATGAGAAGACTGTTTGGCCTCTTTTTCATCTGGGCTTGGAGGGAAGTCTGGTAGAATTAGCAGAGATGGTGATCAGGAACCACAGGGGGTCTTGACATATCCAGGGAACACACGCATTAAAACTATTCCTTGCCTTCACACATTACTGTCCAACTGACTTACTCAGAAGACAAAAGAAGATTAGACACAACACACAATGAAAACAAAAGTACACTATTTAAGACCGTTGAAACATTTAGGCTAATATGGGAACAATAAGGTTATATTAATGACAAATTAAATATAATAAAAATTAAATAAAAAAAATAAAAAAATCTTAATTAGTATTTGTCTTGTCTAGTAAAAAATATCTAAAAACAGATAATTGATTTTCAAACCTGTAGGATTTTTTCATAGAATGCATAATATTTGTTCTTTATTTAAAATAGTTTATGCCATTGGCAAATGTTTTTTTCTTGTTTCTAGCATAAAACTTTTTTTTTTTCCGACTGATACCTTCAAAACGATTTTTGCAAGAACTGAATTAGAGGTATAATTAGATATAGGGATAACAAAATGGTTTTAACTGCACTTTGTATGCTGTTAATTTTACTTTACAATCACTTCAAATCTTATTTCTCTAACACATCAATATATTGATCTTCTACCAATATATTGATTCCTAAAACCCAAGCGACATAATGAGAGCTGTAACAAAGAATAGAGAAGGAATAAAAAAAAAGAGAAGAGAAAAGGGTTTGAGATGGTCCCGTATCGCAACATGAATTCCCCATGACCTGGCACATTGCTAAAAGGTAGATTACACATCTTTTAACGATATGAAACAAAAACAAAGCTAAAACAAATATGTTTTTGGGAGTAAAGGGAAACAAATCTAGAGGGATAAATTGGTGCCCATGGAATACATTGACAATCTTCGGTGGGTGGTTTACCATAGTGTTTCATATAGAATATTCTTAATAGAACGCCCTCTCAGAATGATCGCCCACCAACACACAGACACTCCTGGAGGATCCAGATAAATACATCTGTGAACCCTCTCACTGAATCCACTCATTGTTCGTAAGCAGCAACACTGTGTAATGTATGAAGGCAATGGTAAGTGAAAGGAGGTCCTCCCACACGGCCTCCATCAACAGTGCTAAAAAAAAAAAAAAGTCTGTTCCCAGTCGTTTACTTGCACATCTTTAGATGAAAGCGAGCGAATGTTGTATTTCCAGAGACAGACAGAAAAGGATTTGTATTCAAGTCCCTCTAAGCACAGTCCCCTGATATCTCCAGGCAGGTTGTGCATATAGTCAGAGAGACATTGGCTGCCCCACTGGCATTTTAAGCGTGTCATCTCCAGGGCACATGCTGCTTTACAACCTAGGCCACCGAAGTCCCTGCTCTGTCTTAAGAGACTTGCTTTTCCACAAATGAACCCATGGAGATGCCTGAAGGCCACTAGGGTGATGTCTACACAAAAACAGCCACTGGCTGTCCAGAATGTTCACTTATAATTTCATTCTGAGCAATGTACATGCTGTTTGGAACTGAAAATAATATTTAATTTGTTGTTCCAAACAAATTAAAAACAAATAAAATGAAAATAGCAAAATATATCAAACACTGATCCATATTTTTTATTAGGTTAAATAATATGCTCTCCTGGGACAACTGCTGGAAGAAACAGGAAAGTACCACCAAAGAGCAGCTTACCTGAGTCTGGATGCGGTTGAGTCCTCTGAACCACAGGATCTGTCCCCTGCGCAGCTCCATCTCAGCGAGGTCGATTTCATCTGCACCTTCGGTTAGCACCTCATCAGGGATGTCCTCTTTGGGGATGCCGTGACCGGCCTCCTTCAGGAACTTGAGGCGGTGGGTAGGGATGGCAGTGATGAACTGGAGGAGGATGAGAGAAAGAAAAAAAAACATAGGGTCAAATGTGATTGCAACTGCAGCTCATCAAATAGTCATTAGCACAGCGGTTGGGATTATGGATGGCTTTCCGAGAACGGGATGCTGAAAACGTGGTGCATAAATGCAGTTTTTATGAATCATTATGGCATTTGACTGCAGAGTTCTTTGTATGTTAAAAAGCAAAAAGGCCTTTTAGTAACTGAACATTTTCTGTACAAACTACAGTACATGAACTGACAAAATGTTCCCAAATTTTGTGATTAAACTATTCACCAATACATCACAAGACAACTTGATGCAAAGAAGAGAGAATACACACTGCTGCTTCTCCATGCTTTAGTTCCCAGCATCTGGTTCGTGAGGCCGCACGTGCGTACGCGCAAAAACAAATGCTCGCATGCACAAACACCAGCTGAGAAACCCAGTAGGAAGTGGGCTTATGTGTGATGCAACTGCCAGAAGGAGCAGACTGCTTGCAGCTCTGAAGGCTTTATCCGCAGTTGATAACTTCCTTGGCCTTTTGATGACCTAACATGATACGTCAGTCCTGCATACAGAGTTTTAAATGTACTGTAAGCATGGATATATGGAGGCAGAGGACCTTTCTTGTGCTGCGGGGTTGATGAAGCTCACAACTCTCTGTCCTCGTCTTTCTGAGCTGAACTTTGAGATGGCAGCAACCGCTCTCTGGAATTGTGTGGCAAGTTGCCGTCTGCCAGCCTCCCTCGTTCCCTCCCACAGGTTTGAAATCACACACAGCTTCACCTCCCCCTCCCCTGCCCTTCCGGTGGGATTGAAGAGAGAACTAAAGATGTTCCACATCACCCACGCGTGTGCATTCTGCCGTGATGCTTTCATTATTTCACCACTGAGAAGCTTGTGGATCTCTCTCTTTCTCACTTTGTCATCTGTAAATGTTCTCATCTAACTAGCTAGAATGCTAGTTTTTACTCTGATTTTTAGTCTTAACTGATTTTGTTTAGGCTAGAGAGAATCAACACAGCTATTAGTAATAAACAATGACATACTGTAAGAATTTGCCTTACCTGGCCCCAGAGCAGCTCACCAACCCCTATGAACACACACCAGAGCCACTGATCGATGGTGAGGGCCGTGCAAGAGAACGGCTTCCCTCCAAACTGCACAATGATGATCTGTAACAAGGTGTATTCCATTAATCCAGCTATACTGAAGTAAAGCAATAAGCCCTGAGAGACTTACACCGATATATATATATATATATATAAAACATTTTTTTTTCCAGGGGTTTAGTTTTATATGTGCAAATATCAGCAAAAACAACAGAACATGAGAATTCACACATTGTCACATCACACATCTGCAGCACTTTTGTGAACAGAGAAAAGCAGAATAAAACTATATATAAGCGACACCACTATAAGCGGCATCCTGTTTGTTTTCTATATTTTACAAAAGAAACAATATTTTGTTTTTATTGAGTGTACACAAATAAAAGTAGACTTTAAAAAGTAGAAATTAAAAGTTTCAAATGATGTCTTACTCTTATCTGTATGGCCATAATTGACAAAGTTGTTTCCGTTGTCTGTTTTGCTTTAGATGAATACATTTTGGCTTGACGTTTAGCCTATATAGCTACTTTTATTTTTATTTTTCACACTTGTTCTGTTCTGAATACTGTTAAATTGAAAGGATTTGTTGTAGAGTGAGAGGAGCTAAAACAGCCTATAGCTGTTTATAGTGTTTGTAATGTTTGTAAACAGTTTGCTTTACTTACTGGTATTTTATATAATTTTTTTAATGTAATAATAAAAAGAAAATTATGTTTTTTTCCATTATTTTATTATGTTTTGTGTAGTGAATTTTTAATGCAGCAAGTGTTTTATAATATCTTGAAAAATTACTTGGAAAAAATTACTTTACTATTCATACTGTTGGTTAATGGTTTTTATTATTATTATTATTATTATTTTTATTCCTTTAAGACCAGTCAAAAATACATTAAAGTTTTTTTTTTATATTCAGTTACATAAAAAATAATTTGGTCAAATTTGAATCCAAATAGTAAGACCGATTATCCTGTTGCATCCCTTTTCCCCCACATTTTTAAAAAGTTTCATCAATATTTCGTACCCTATTTGTGGAACGAGTAGCAAAAAGTAGCAACTTAGCACATTAATAAACAATTCAATGGATTTGCAATGACATGATTGTGCATCTCAGCTTTTTCTTTTTTACATCTGAATGTGGCTCATCCAATTTTCCAATCCAGATTTTAGAGTATCCCATTAAAAGTCTCCCATTTCATAAAGATGATATAGCCATATATTCCATGAAGACATTGTGAAAAGGATCTTTGAGGATTTTAATGTTTTTTTTACACATATATATATATATATATATATATATATATATATATATATATATATTTTTTTTTTTTTTTTTTTTTTTTACCTGCAGAGCAAAGGTTCCCAGTACGACGCAGCAGAAAATGGGGTTCCGGTAGATTCCCTCAAACACGTTCCTCTCTCCATGGATCTTGCGGGCATTGATCTCATTGAAGAGTTGCATCATGACAAAGACATTGAAGATGATGGTATAGTGTTCAGACGGTGGTGAGTGGAGAGGGGTGTTCCGGCCACTATCAATGCTAAAGAACTTCTCACCTTTTAGGGGCAGAAAAATGTTTTCTGTAAATAAGTGATGTGAGAGTTCAAAATGTATAGTGTTATTTCAAGAGGAGCACTGATCGGAATTTTCAATAAATATATGTTGCTGTTAATTTAAAAAATACAGTCGAGTGTAATGTCCACTGAGACAGAGTATGTATTCAAACTCCACAGAATGGAGTCTTCTCCCATGGGCACTGTAACTCATGATAAACTTGTCTAATCAGTCTGCAGAAGCACAACATGGAAACATTCACAGCAAACTCTCCTGAAGCACTATGACATGCTTTAGGTAGTATTTGATGTGATAATTGCACGGTAAGGAAACAAAGACCAGTGTAATACCAGGATTTACAGATAGGTGGTCTATTACTGGCAGGTTTTCACTATGAAATTTTGAATTGGGATGGAGGCCTTTAACTTAATGCCTTAACCCTTTGATGCACAACATGGGTCAAAAATGACCCGAGTTTTTATTTTCTATATCTTTGCAAGAAATTAATTTCATCATTCAGTATTCCAGGTATTCCTCAATTAACTTGTTTTTGATCATCACAAATCCTCATTTTCATTTTTTCTTTCTTACTTTTTGAATAAAAATCATTTTTGTATCACTACTCTTCTAAAATAAAAAGAAAAAAATAAACACAATGATTTTTTGAAAATCAAAAACAAGATATTTAATAATACCTGGAATAAATAAATGATAAAATACACTCAGTCATGATTGAAATACCATAGGAAATGAATACGGGTCATTTTTGACCCATGTGTGTAAAATTGATGTAGACATACAAAAACTGTGTTTGTTTATAAAGTAAGAAAGAAAAAATGAACATAATGATTTTTGACAATCAAAAACAAGATATTTAAGGAATACCTGGAATAAATGAATGAGAAAATATATTTCTTTGAAAGATTCAGCAAAGAAACACTCAACCATGTTTGAAATTACATAGGAAATTAATACGGGTCATTTTTGACCCATGTTGTGCATTAGAAGGGGTTTTCATAGCTTGTGCATCAAAGGGTTAAACATGAAAACCTAATATGGAAAAAAATTCTGCAAAAAAAAAAAAAAAAAAAAAAAAAAAAAAAAAAAAATATATATATATATATATATATATATATATATATATATATATATATATATGGTTGACAAATATATCTTTATACATTTTTGAATGCATCTTTATTTTATTTATTTGTGTAAAAAAGAAAAGAAAAAAAAGTGAGAGTAAAAGAATGAGAATAATAAAAGAAGACAGTGAGTGCCTGTAGCTTTCATTAACATTGGAGTCTACAGAGTTGCAATAATGGTCTTAAATTTTAATTTCTAAATCTACAAGAACTCAGTAAATATATTTAAATTTTGCAAATGAAAATTTTATAAAAAGCCATGTCCAGAGATGACATGTAAATCCCCAGAACCATTTTTCACGAGACGTTTTTGAAGGTTTTACCCTAAAATGACAAATGCTGTAAAACATTTCATGGTAAAACTTATGGGTGCTTGAGGCAAATTCTGATGCTTTGAATATTGCAAATATAAATGCTAGTTGCTAAGCAACCATACATCACATCTATCCCATACACAAAATGCAACTGGCCACAGTTCCTTTCTGCAGTGAGTTTTTACTATTGTTCAAAATCCCATAAAAAGTAAATAATAATAACTATTCTTATTATTATTACTGTTATTAATATAACTTAATTCATCAAATTTGCTTACACCTCATCATAAATACAGAAGCCTCTTACCAGCAAAGAGAAGAGTAAATGTGATGATAAGTTGGTAAACGGCATGACCCAAGATGTTTTTCATCATAGTCCTGGAAATGAGTGGCTTGTCACGGCCGTAAGGTCTTCTCAGTAGGAGTGATTCTGTTGGGGGTTCCGTTGCCAGAGCCAAAGAAGCCAGTGTGTCCATAATCAGATTTACCCATAACATCTGAACAGCTTTAAGTGGAGAGTCCTGCAGACACAACAAACCGGAGTGAGACTCCACAGAAAGGACATTACTACAGTATTGTCATATGTAATATAGTTAGGCAGGAACACAATAAGACTGGCTGGCCCCAGAGTAGCCAAAGTTTGGCACCAGCACTAAATGGCCACAGCATATATTTGTTTCAATAATATAGAATACATAGACTTTGCTTGTAGAGTTATGTTATTATGGCTTATTGTTATGAATTGTCTCCCACAATGCCATTAACTAAGGAAAAAATAAAAATAATTATATTTATTTACAATAAATTGATATATATTTTTACAGATAATTATAGGAATTTTCCGTATTTTTTTACCTGTAGCATCTTGCTTTATTTTTATAAATGACCTGATGTGCTCTACAAAATAAGAGTGTGAGATACCCCTTTAAATTAATATTATATTTCCTTCACTCAAAAATCAGTTTCTATCTAAAAACACTAAATAATGATATAATGGATTATAAAAAGTAAATGTTGTGTCCCAGGGATGGTAAATCAGAGGATGTTAAATGTACCTGTGTGATGCAGGCTCCAGTGAAAGCAACAATCACAGCCACCACATTGACAGTCAGTTGAAACTGCAGAAACTTAGAAATGCTGTCATAGACGTTACGTCCCCACATCACGGCTTTGACAATACTGGTGAAGTTGTCATCAGTAAGGATGATGTCAGAGGCCTCCTTTGCAACATCGGTGCCTGCAATTCCCTGTAAGATAAAGAAAGTAGTTGATTTTTAGAGTGTCTGCGTAAATATCAGAGCAGTCTACTTTATGAATAACTGGAGATGCAGGCTCATTCTTAAGAATGAAATGGATCCTACTAACAGGAAACCTGAAAGAAAGGGAAAAATGAACTACAATAGAAAAAATATTAATTAGGCCTTTTCTTGGCTTATAATGCATTTTAAATAAAGATATTTCAACTGAATGAAGTTTCAGTGAAAAGGCAAAGTGGTATTTATGTAGGCTTATACAGCACAGCAAAATGATCAACCAAATTAAAACATATCTTTGAGCTTCAGGGTGTCTATTTCTGAAACAATTTACCATGTCTGCCATCATCCTAACCTAATGTCCTTCAATCGGCAGTCTGCACATTTGCACCACTTACTGCTTTTGAAACAGACACTTCTTAGACTTTTTAGACTCTATGTAAGTGTTTGAGTGAGAAATATGAATTGCCTTTTTAAAATTCATTCCATATAAAGCACATTTCTGGAAGCACAAATTAATTTTATCATTGCTAAAGTTGTGGGGTCATCTGAGCAACAAACAGGGGTCAGCCACATTATCAGCCAGTACCGCATGCTGCGACGATGCCCTGAGGCATTCTGGCTTGGCGCAGAGCAAGAGATACTGGGTAGGGATTAGGGGGCAACCTCTGCGGTTATTAAAGCAATCTTTGCTACAGTATAACATTGGCTGCCAAACCCTCATTGAACGAGCCAGACACTCACCCTGCAACGGACTCTCACAATAAAAAGACAAATTAGCAGCAAGGCAGTCATTTTAATAGCAAAACAAAAGACTAGTGAAAATTGAGAGTATATGCATGATATGGTTGTATGAAACCTGTATATTTTGTGTGTTAATGTGCGATTTTGCAAAAACACAAAAAAACGACATAATTTACCATAGCAAAGCCAACATCTGCTTTTTTAAGGGCAGGACCGTCGTTAGTGCCGTCTCCAGTCACAGCCACCACCTGTCTCGTTTCTCCAACTGTGCTATCAATGATGCCTAAAAAACAACACCACAGGAACTGCTTAGGGTTAACCAAAATATGTGTGACACAGGGCTCTCAATAATGGAAGAAAACACCAACTCCCATCCAGAGGTTTTTTGTACAACTTATTTAATATTATAATACATTGGTGTATTATAAAGCTGTGGGGTTAGCTGTGAAAGTGTGGACTAAAATCTCACCCAACTATTTGTAAAGATCTCACCTTTAACCAGAGTGTGTTTGTCTGTTGGGGAAGAACGAGCAAGAACACGCAGTTTGGGCCAGACCTTGTCAAGACGTTCTTGTTCAACCTACAGATAAAGGCAAGACTCAAATAAGCACTTTATATGTCGTCACAGACACCTATAGATAAAGCACTGTAGCATTTTACCTCTCCTTTGTCATTGCGAATCTGCTGGTTGAAGTCTTTGCCCTCCATGCACAGGAAGTCCTCTCCAGGCAGCAGGATTCCACATTTGGTGGCGATGGCACGGGCTGTGTTGATGTTGTCTCCGGTGACCATACGGACTGTGATGCCTGCTCGCTGACATTTAGAGATAGCCTCAGGAACCTGCACAACGGAGGAATAGAAGGACAATTTTTTGGCTTGGTACAAAGCATGTTGGGCAGTCACTGCCATATCGTTAATTCAACACTCCAGTGTTAAATTTGGTGATAAATGGATTTGTGGCAAAAAATAATAAATAAATAAATAATATAGATCAAGACAAAATAGTCTGGATAGACTTCAATTTACTTGTCAAGAGTCTAATACTTTTTCCTAGTTGCTCAATATTTACAAAATCTAGGATAAATTAATGCACCAGGTAATAGTCCAAAATATACCCCATATTTTGTCAGGGACATACAGATAACAGTACAAGGATTTTGTATGTAGCCACGTGTGCCTCAGAGTTTTGATTCACATCCCCCAGTTTCTATTGTTTCCAGCCACTCTCGACCACTTCTTAAAAAACAGGAAGAACTCAATTTTAAAAATTATAAATATAATAATCTATATAATAATTGATATAATAATAATAAATACTATAAATAAGTGTTCAGATCAGAGTATTTTCTGTACTGCTTAATTGTGTAATTTAATAAACCCATAGATATAAACTCAAAATAAAAAAAATTATCCAACCAGTCCTGAATGTTTCCAGTGAAATAATAAAGACAATACAGTAAACACATTGTTTTTCACTAGCTGCACAACAAAAAACAACAACAACAAAAAACTTACAGCATTATTAGTGTGGTCTAATTCATTAATAAATGAATGAATGACTCTAATGAATGGATTGCTATAGTGAATTATTTCAAAGATGACCAGCTGTCATTCTAAGGAACTACTCACTAATCTTACAGAGCAGAAAATGTAACATCTCACTCATTTACACAACATCTGACATCTTGCAGTATATAATTAATTTTTTTTTTTTTTTTTTTTTGCCATACCATCTAATTTTATGGCAAGATTGATGTATTTTAAAAGAAAAAAAATTGGAAAAAAAAAAAACATACATTAGTAATGAAAATCAACAAATCACACACAACTTAAATCAAACATTATATAAGATCTTTCATTTCAATATTTGATAAAATCTGGGTGTCATTATGGAATTTATGGCCAAAAGCAAGACAAATGTCTACCTCTGTGTCATTGTCATTGTGGCCTCAGATTAGTGAGAGACACTCTTGATGTGGCATCCTGATAGTTTGTGGTGCGTGTTAAGCCGTAAGGGCACCGAGACTACTTAACATATGAAGGGGCTGGATCTAGAGGTTTTGTGTGTGTGTTTGCTGGAGTCCTATGTAATTATCCCCACACAGTCTTGCGATGAATCACATACCCGTAATTAGAACCAATAAGCTCATTTATTTATAGATAATTAAAAACCTCCCAATGTTTCCATGGACAGAGATGCATGTGAAAAACATGTTGCATGATGCAAAGAAACTAGTATGTGCATTAATAAACTCTAAAATTGGCTCTTGTCTAGCCTCTGACAGCAAAAATAAACTAAATAAGCTACAGATGGCTCTGATCATTACTGCAAGAGAGTGATTCTCACTATGACAAAAACATTCAAGCCCATCTTATCATCACTACATGACTCTACGATTTCATTTTGAAGCTGTAAATGGGCAAGCACCACTCTCAAGACTGCTGCCTTAACATAATATTGCCCTCTGCATCAATTCAAATCATAAGACACAAGCTTTTTATCAGCTCTAATAATGGCCTGTGTGAACGTATTGCAGTCAGACAGACTCCTGTTTTCAGACTGGCTTAAAAAAAAGTCTGACTGTATGGTGAACGGAAAGAGGACAACAATTGATTCAACAAGTGGCAATGGTTCCTGTACACCAATGAATTTCCATGAAATTCAAATTTCCATAACTTTTGGTCGTTTGTGTTTGCTGAAGAATTTTAAAATCAATTCCAATGTTTAACTTTATAGAGAATGCAATCACAAAAATCAGTTTCTACACAATGAAATACTTTGTATATAAAACGTATATTCACTATGAAAATTTTCATGATCTTTTAAGGTTTTATAGAGTGCTGCTGAGATGTATTTTTGTAGGCCAAAACCCAGGAACAAGTTAGCATTTTAGCACTTCCAGTTTCATCGTCCTGAAGTCGAAAGGTTTTCAAATGGGTTTTTGGTTAAATGCCTGAAAAAGATATTTTCATGTTTTATTTTACGGCATAAAATACATCAGTAATACCCCCTTGTGAATTTCTGTTAAAGCGTTTACTTGTCTTTAATAAAAAGGCAGTTGCTAACAAGTGGTTAAGTGGCACTACAGAGATTGTGAAGGATTCTAACTCAAACTTTCAGGGATTTTTTTTGGTAAAGTTCTTTGTGAAGATTATCATGATAAATGAAATGTGTAAGAATCAAACTTATTTTCTGCAATAAGCCAAAAGCCAATGGAGAACTAATAGGGTTTTGTCAAGGGAACCAGGGTGATGCTAACTTCCGGGTTGGCTGGCCAAAATATGTCATCACTGCAGAATTCTATTAACTGCTATGACTTTTCTTTGACATCTTAAGATTGTTTTGATTTCTATGCCTTTTCCATGGACATTCCCTAACAATTCTAGGATAAAATTCACTGGCTATTATTTTTTTTTCTCCTTGAAATGCTCAATCATCCTAAGCTGTCATGCTTAACAGGTAAAAATAACTATATAGCTGGGGACATTTAGAAAGGATGATTTTTATTCACACTGTAAATGGGAACAGAAATAAAATAGATTGTACCACTTAAACAAGCCTGCAGGAATCAATTTAACCTAAATATCAGTCATGCATTCTATTATTGAATTATATATATGCCACCTCATTTGAGGGAGGCTGATGTTAATTCTGCACTGATAAAATATCCATAATCAAAAACAGCACAGTCACGTTGCCTGTCATGTACTTATTTTACCACCTTCAAGGGAATTAGGTCAGTTTGTCGCTCCACCGATGAGGCTATTCCTGTCCACATTTTGACATAGTGTTAGACACTCTGCAAATAATCCATCATCATCACATGATAAACACGGTCAATACATTTTCATTACATGAAATGTGGCGGGTTGCTCGAGTCTCGACAAGCCATCACCTAATGCTTGTCATGTCTCATTATTAATGGAGGCCTGAAGTATACAAATGTCCAGCCTTCCACTATGGATAAGCACAATGCTATCAGCAGCGAGCCAACTGTATCATTTTTCTCACCTCAGGACGGACGGGGTCTTCAATGCCCACAACACAGATGCAGGTCAGGTCATTCAGAATATCAGCCTCATTCTCCCAGTCTGGCTCGGTTGTGAAGTCCCTCATGGCTACGCATATGGTCCTTAACCCATCACAGGCCATTGGCTCAATCACTTTCTGCACCATCTCATCCCGATCTTTGGCCTTGAAGATACGTTGCTGGCCTGAAGCATCAAGGATATGGGAACACCTGACAGACAAGAGAAAGGTTTAATAATCACTACAAACTAGTGGATTTCTTTTGCTGCTGTTCCTTTAAGAAATGCCTCTTAAATGTTTTGGGATTATGACCCAAGGACTTCAGAAGTCATTTTTGCTGCTTTATTTTAATAAATGGTATTTTTGGACTGAAAGTTTATATCTCAAAAGATCAAGTAAACTTTAATATGACCCCTGTAAGAGTCTGAAGATTAGCTTGTTTAGCATACTTGCGCAGGACGATCTCAGAGGCACCCTTGCTGTACATTCGGAAGCCAGGACCACTGGTGTTCTTTAGTACGGTGCTCATGCTCTTCCGGGAGGAGTTGAATGTGTAAACCTTATAAAGCTTCTCCTCAGGAACCTCATCTCTAATAGGCTGATAGTCCCTCTTCAGGTCCATCACCAGACCAAGAAGGGCACACTCTGTCTTATTACCCACGTGCCTTGGCAGACCTCCCTCCTTCTCTGGGGGCTATGGTAAAGAAAGATATATTATGAATAGCAGATAAGAAACGTTCAAGAAGAAAAAAATAATCAGGGTTATGATGTAAAAATTCAATGAATATGAATTCATTTCATTAAATGATAAGACAATTATTTGATCAAATTAATTCCATGTAAATCACATTTTTTTATATTTGCTGAGAAAAGCCCCCAAATTAAGACAACTGAATCATTTTGTGGCAGACGAGTCTAGCATTGAATAGACTTCCTCTGCCTAGCAACAATGCCTTTCACAACTGGTGTTGTCAGGAAAGTGAGAAAAGCACATGACATTAAAAACTAAACAAAAATTAAAATGTATATATATATATATATATATATATATATATATATATATATATATATATATATATATATATATATATATATATATAGTTTTTAGTAATTTAGTAATGTCATGTGCTTTTCTCACTTTCCTTTTTCATTTCCTTTTTTTTTTTAATATTACTAATTATGTTTAATTTCAGATTTATTTCCTTTTTTAGTGCTTCTATAAAGTTAGTTGCAGATTTCAGATTATTTATCTAATATTGATAATGATATTTTATTTTAAAAAAATATTCAGTCTGTGTTTAGTTCCATTCTGTTGTGCTCCGTCTAGCTGTCTTTTAATACAAGAATGTGTACAAGTGTGTTTTGGCTGGGGATGACTGTGGACTTAGATTATTAGATTAACAGATTATTAATTTATCTGTATCTCATTTACATAAGGACATTTCTTACCAGGATCTTGGTAGTGTACGCTGAGTTTATGGAGATGCTGTTCACCAGTAGCTCCAAAATCTGTGGATTAATGGCCTCTGGTTCAGGAACGCTTTTATAGTGTGCGTCACCTATGAAAGCCTGCACCACTGTCATGCGATTCATAGTCAGTGTTCCAGTTTTGTCAGAGCAGATGGCAGTGGCATTACCCATGGTCTCACAGGCATCCAAGTGCCTAACCAGGTTGTTGTCTTTCATCATTTTCTGTTGAGAAAAAGCAGTTAATTTGGTTTTACTTGGGGAAAGGAGTGTGTTTTATCCCTTGGACATACAGTAGATGAGCAAAAATGTAGAGAATCATGCGACAACTTATAACCACCTGAAGGCCCTCAAGATTAACAAAATACAGGTTTGTGTTGGTAAACTAACCCAAAGGCTCTCACCTTCACGGAATAAGCCAGGGAGATAGTGACAGCTAGAGGTAGCCCTTCAGGCACGGCCACCACAAGCACAGTCACACCAATAATGAAAAACTTCACAAAATATTGTATGTAGATGGGAGTACACTCCGCCGTCCACTCACGACCCTGGACGCCGAACGTATCAATTACAAAGTACAGGATGAGGATGATGACAGTCACTGCAGACATGATGAGACCTGCCGGAGGAGAGGGAGTTTAAAACCAATACAGCTGAGGGGAATATAGAGCCTTCTGACTTTTGTTCATAACAGCAACAGCTGTGGTCTGATGTGCTCTATGTGAATGTTATTTGATTGGATAACTGTAGGAAGTAGGATAATTAGGTGGAACACAGCCCAAAGGGACAAGCCTGTTTCCATATTGGGTGACACTGTTTCTTTAAGCAGCAAGTAAAACAAACCCTGGGAAGCAAATGAACTAATTTACTGAAAGGATGTCTGAAGAAATCAGTGTGCTTTGTACAAGCAAACACATGGCTAATTAGTATAAATATTGTGTAACATTTATTTGAAAATTATATTGATTTCTTTGTGTAAAAATGTTAAAGAGAAAAAATGAAAATTCTGTCAATTTACTCACCCTCAAGTTGTTTCAAACCTGTATGAATTTCTTTCTTCTGCTAAACACAAAAAAAGGTATTTTGAAGAATGTCGGTAACCAAACAGTTGATGGGCCCCAATGACTTTTTTTTCCTCCATACTATGGAGTCAATGACAATGTACTAAGTCAATGGGACCCATCAACTGTTTGATTACCCATATTCTACAAAATACCATTTTTTCTGTTCAGCAGAAGACAGAAATTTATACAGGTTTGGAACAACTTGAGGGTGAGTAAATGATGACAGAATTTTCATATTAAAAAAAAAAGTGCACATTTAAACTAAAAAGAGTTTTCTGTTTACTTAAGGCCTGTACACACTGGGACGAATATCGCACGCGTTTATCGCCAGCGTTATTCAAGATGTTTTTTGTGTTCATACCCAAGCGATTTTCACTGGCGATGCGCAAAGTGAATGTGCAAATTCACTCCCTGACAGTATGTGGCGCTTGTGCTTAACGGTAGTGCAAATAAACATATTTATGATATTAATGAAGTTAAAAAAGATAAAGATGCAGATATAAAATGGCATATATGACATATGAGAGATATGTATAATTGTAAATAATAATAAAAAAAAAAAACAAATATAAGTGTAAGTGTTTTTTTCTATCAGAGGCAGCATAATTTTAACCAAACAGCCATTAATCAAGTAGATTCAAAATGTCAATCAATCAATGTCAAATGTCAATCAGAGGTTTAGTATTGCTCGGTTATGTATTGCTTCCTAACCTGCTTTTCCAATCTGAACCGCTAGCCTGGTCAGCTTGCTCTGCAGTACTGACTTTTCTTTCTTGGTGACGTTGACCTTCTTTTTCTCCTTCTCTTCTTTTTCCTCCTTCTCCTCTGACTCTGCACCTTCCTCGCTCTTCAGAGGTTGTATCTCCAGGGCGATGCCATCCTGAGTTTTAGCTGTGGAGGTTGATTTCAGGAGTGGTTATGGGAACAAGGGAGGAACATGCCAAAAAGGATGGAGGGAGATGAGAGGTGGGGGAATGGGAAAAATGGGAAGAAGGGAGGAGAGAATGGGCAATTCAGTAACAGCTAGAGGGCAAGTCATACAGTGGGTTCCTAGAGAATTTTACAGAAGAAATATATCAGAAGCACTTATTTATTGTTAGTTGACTTTGCTTGAGTGAATCTAGGCTCGTGAGGAGAAAACTATAAATTCATGGAGCCATTCCCCAGCAGGTTAAGGTGCGCATGGTGAATTCTAAGTAGGATTCAAGCAGCACAAGACATTTTGTTAATACCAGACCCTACGTTGTCAATGGCCAATGAGCTACTCAGTACTGTTATGAAATATAAAATAAAGATCATTATATTTGTTATTGGTTGTGTAAACCTTTGTGTAATCTTCAAACTTCAACCCATAATCTACTTTTTAATAAAGCCTCTGGCAATAAAAATCAATTTTTTGGCTTGGGGATTGTTTTTAATAGGCTGAAATTAAATTATTATTTTATTTCTCCTATGGTTTTTATTAATGTGCCATCATGGCTATGCTGGTAGCTGTATTTGATGACATTCAATACACTTTTAAAGAACATATTGAACTTGTGCAATATTGTAATACCATTAACTAAACCAAACTGGAAAGTACGTTAAGGGAATAATACTATATATATTCCCTTATATATAGTATATAAGGGAATATATATAATATATATATAATAATATATATATCTCTCAAGGCAAAACAGTGGCTAGTTTTAACGTTTGTTTTTACATCAGTACCTTTTATAGTTTTAATTCAATTATGATACTGGCAGGGATAAAATGACAATTATGTTACCCACTAAAATAGAAACTTAATGGAGTTGAAGATCCAATTCAGCCACTTTGCCATGGATAGGCATTGATTCCTCACCCCCAATTCCCATTAAGTATCTATTTTAAAAGATACAGAGAGGCAAAGTCATTTTCTTTTTGCTGTTAGCCTATGTATCATCTCAAATATGGTGTGCAACAGGCTGACACTCTGTAGTAGTGAAGTTCAGAGGTGGAGTTTGAGAAACAGTCCAAAAGCCTACCTGACCACCAGTCACAACAAACAACTGACCAGAACTGACAGAGCTGACCAGAACGACCACACATGAATCAGGGATTGATGGACGGACTGACTGTCTTGACTGACAACACGAACAGAGGCACGCACGACGAACAGGAGTGTGATTTACAAACAACTTAAAAACAGAAAAACAGTCCAAACAGCCAGAGATACAACCACCACAAGAAACAAGGATCAAGAGGAAGACGAAAAAGATCAGAGAGATTTTGGTTTATTTTTACGCTCCCAAAAGAGAGAGTGCGGTACCAGAGAAAGAGGGTAAAGGTGAAAGAAAAGGTCAAAATTTTGACCAAGAGAAGAGTGTACAAGACAGCATGAAGTCCTGAGCCACACCCTAGAAAGAAGCAACAGTGAGAAAAACAAAGAGCTAAAGTAAAGAAACGGACAAAAACAACAATCCACAGCCGGTCCATTTTGCAAGGGTGCAACTCCCACATAAGCCACGCCCCTAAGCATTACATTAACATAAACCATCAATGAAGCTGGGAACAAATATTGGATGGGCAAACGTGCATCTTTACAAAAGCTCTTGGCTGCATTTGAATGATTAATAAGTCAATGTGAGTCCCTGTTTGTTACCCAACTATACTTGCAATATATTTCCAAGTGACACAGGATGTTCAACAATAAAGAGAATAAAAAAAACAAAACAAAAGTTGAACTTAAATTTATCCATCAGGAATTGATTAGATTGTGAAAAGTGGGTGTTCTGTACAAGATCTTATCATGGAGCAAGAAAAATAAATACCCTTAAATAGTTCTTGGCTAGAATTTTAAAAACGGAGAAAGACACTAAATACATATACTCAGTGTTAAACCAATACCAGCTTGTGTAAGTGTTTTTGTGCTTGAGACCAAGGGCAAAAGGAAGGAGATCTGTGCAGACAAAATGAGCAGTTCTGTCTGGAGCAGATGCTCAGTCCCTGAGCGCTACAGGGGGTGGGGCTGGGGAGGGGTTGTTGGGGTCAGCCAGGGCAGAGTGGGCACACTCTGAAACACAGTACAAATGTTCACAGATGACCCGGACGAGCACACAGAGATAGTTTGCTTCTAAAAAGGAGAGACATCTAAATGTCACTAGTAGAAAACTAGATCTACAAAAAGAAAAATCTTTAAGACAACAAACTTTATATAAATATAATCATTAGGGCTGCCGATGTTAACGTGTATACTTTTACAATACAAGGCTTTTTAAGGTGTTGAGTTTATCAAATCCAAAAAGTTCAGCAGAAATTATCAAAGCTCAAAGCATGTTCAAAACATTAACTAAAAAAACAAAAACAAAAACAAAAGAACACTGGCAATAACACGGATAGGTAAGATAGTTAATTAGTCCAGGAAATTACTTGTCTAGATTTAAAGAAAAAAAATCTAATCATAGCAATGCATCTCTCAACATGCGTTTAAAGAATGACATCCGCCATGCAAAAGAAATATTTTTTATAAATAATTCATTTGCTTGCCTTAAAAATTATGCTCACCAAGGATGCATTTATTTAATAAAAAAATAAATAAAAAAAAAACTAATATTGTGAAATAATATCATTTTAAAATAACTATTCTTAACTACTTAAAAAAAAAAAAAAAAAAAAACTAAACTAAACTAATCTTGCATAACCATAATTTAAATCGACTGACAAACAATGATATTGCAGTCTTCTGGCTGCTTAGTGCCGTTTCCAGCAGGTGAGAGTTGCACCCTTTAATAGTAAAGCGAGGCAAGAAGCTCCCCCGGGCTCAGCAGGAAGGGGTAAGCAACAGCGTGAAAGACAGAGAGAGAAAGTGAGCAAGTGAGTGAGTGGGACTGACACGAGACTCCGAGACTTGCTGCTGAATGGGGAGGGGGGGAGGGGGAGAAGGGAGAGGGAGTGGGTAAGGTTACCTTTGTTGCGATTTTCGGGGGGTCCTTGTTTTTTACCTGTTTAAAACGAGAGAGAGAGGGCGGAGGGCTGATATAACATGGCTCAAATTAAATAAACCAAAGACAGAAAAAGAAAAGAAAGAAACATAACAACAAAAAGAATAAAAAACTAGATAAGTAACACTACATTACATGAGTATATGTGGGATTGGATGTTTCATTTATAGAAAAAGACAAGGACTGGAGGGTCTTTATGCAGGGTACACTGACGGCTCGGTCATTGTTTTTGACTGTGGCATACAGCTGACATAACCTCATTACGATTAGGGGTTTTATACATTTCCTATTTTTGTTCGCTTGCATCACGAACTATAACAATGCCAACAGGCTTTGGCTGAAACCAAAAGGCAGTTCTCTAAATTTTTTTGGCAAACACATTCGACAAAAAGATATTCTTGGAGCATGAGGGAAAAGGAAAAATTACAGCAATTATGTAACTACAAGACAATGGCTGAACTGTCATTATAACAAAAATACAGGAATCAAAATATTCAAAGTTTTAGAGCTGCTCTTTTAGCTTATGAAGCAATGAGAGAGTAAACTATTTAGACAAGTCTGACTGTTGAATTAAGTGGCGACCCAACAAACAGGAACGTGAGAGAGACACTGAGAGCTGACAGCAGGTGCTGTCAGGTTTTGACATATCCTGGAGGACCAGGAGAGTCAGTGCATGCAGATGGGACATAACGCATGCTAATAGGCTAAAATAACATGACGAGAATTATGGTTTCTTTGACTGTTCAATTATCATGATCATCTCATATTTTCCTAAGTGTTGTGTGTAGCAATAACAATTTTTAAAAAATACATTTACCCAAATAGAAATAACTAGCTCAATTTTAGCTTGATCAAACAAGGAAAAAAATATAGAAAAAGAAATTCAAATAAAAACTTTAAAAGAGTTAGTAAAACGGAAAGTAACTCAAGGGATAGCGTACGTCTCCATCGACATACTATGATTATTCCCCGAATAAATGTTGAATTTTAACCATGGCAGAGGATTTCAGAGCAGCAGGCATTTTTGGGGGGGGGAGACAATTCAGCAAATTCTGTTAATGGCTCTTACCTCTGGCAGGCTGATGGTAGGTAACCTCCCAACTAGAGAGGTAGACTGGTTTACTCAAACAGAGAGGGAGTTATCCAAATACAATAGATTCTCACCTTTCTTCACCTTCTTTTCCTCATCCTCACTACCGGCACCCAAGAGGGTGAAAATGATTCCAGTCTGAGAATTCAGGCCCACGGCAGTGACCAGCATTCGGCCAGATCCCTCCATCACATGAGTTCCTGAAAAAAATCAGAAAAAAAGGCCGATATCATGATACCGGTCGATACTAGTCAACAGCTGACACCGTGAAATTGTATTATTCTTGATACCAATTTCAATACCATAGCAACATTTACATTTATGCATTTAGCTGATGTTTTATCCAAAGAGAATTAAAAGAGAGGAACAAAAGCAATTTGTCCAGGTGCCAATAATATTCATAATTTACAATACCAAGTTTACTTGACAACTAGATTAGGAAGCAAGCAGAAATGCAGTGTGAAGTAGAAATGTGTGTCTGCTTTGTGTGTGAGTTGGTTAAGTGTTTGCTGAAGAGGTCTGTCTTCAGCTGCTGCTTGAAAAATTTGATGGTCTGCAAGGAGCGGACACTTTTTTGTATTAAGGTAGGGAGGCGCTGTTCCAGTGGCAGTCCTGAAAGCCAGCAACAAAACTTTAAATATGATTCTGGCCATAACTGGAAGCCAGTTAGTGAGATCAGGAGGGTTCTCTTTGACATGGGTTCTCCTTGGCTGATTGAAGACACATCACACTTATTTGCATAAACTAACAGTCCTTTATTTAAAGTTAAATATTCTCTCTTCTCTTTCCTTAGCGGTATTCCCGCTCATTTGCAGTTCATTCCCATCCATTTAAAGTTAAATATTAATAAACATTAACTTAATATCCTATTTATTAATATCAATAAAATAATAAATTCAATAAACAACCTTCAAGTATTTCGCATTTTTTTTCTCTAACAAGTCAATAATAAAGCTAATTAAACTTAGCCATTAAACATGCACCCAAAATATTGTTTCTGTTACACTTTCTTCCTGAACTGTTTAAAAATGTGTTTACATTAATACCAGGATGGGTATTGTGACAGTATTTTTGAGTGTATTTGACCATTAATAATCCAAGAAAAAGAGCTCATTTTGGCACTTGTATATCAGAGGCAGCTTTCGGATGCGAGCGAGAAATCTGTGCATCTGTGTTATGTGCAATGCCGCACCGAAATTCAGACTCGGTCACACTAACGCTATTTAACGAGACGGAGTGAATGAGATGAGTAAGAGGAGGCGGGTGTGTGTCAACTCGCTGTCGGAGAGAAGAGCAAGAAAGCACAGCTGATATTTGTGTATCGATACTGCAGAAAGGAGTTTTGGAATCATTTCCGATACTTCAGTATCGATACATATCGAAATATCAATATTTTTAACAACACTCAACTCACAACTTCATAAGCAGACTGTGTGCTTGAACAAGGCACTTTAACATCAAGGCTGCTTCAGGAGGATTGTTTCTGTAGTATACTGTAAGTCGCTTTGGACAAAAGCCTGAGCTAAATAACTGCTTACCTTCTGAATGACAATACTTCAAATAAGAGCAAAGCTGTTAAGTGGTTTCTAGAACGAGTACAGCACACATGCCTAGCCTATTAATGTGGGGTCTAAAATAATTTTTTTCTCTTTCTAAAATCTTAATACTTTGTATATTTCTCTGTTTAATCCCAGATTATGGTCTCTTTTGCCCCCACACAATGGAATCTAACAATTTAAAGAGGATGTAGACACTCAATCTCACCGGAAAGGAGCATGGGGTCCTTCTCCAGAGATTTGCGAACATGATCGGACTCCCCAGTGAGAGAGCTTTCATCAATCTTCAGGTCATTACCCTGGATCAAGATACCATCAGCTGGGAGAAGGTCACCTGATGGAAAAGAACATGGGGTGGTGAATGACTATGGAATGACTTTGAGAGAGAAAAAGATACAGAGAAAGACACATTCTGCAATTCAGCAAGCGGAGAGGAGCAGAGGCTGTTTTGGCGACCATGACGACAGAACTCTCCTGTGGCTCTTGGACACCCCACGCGTCGCCCACATTGCAGGCACCGTGAGCAGCAGCACAGTGACTCACGCAAGCCGGTAAGCATGAGTCATGAGCCATGCTTTGTCTCTCAGAGAAGACTGGCAGTCACATATGATCCATCACAACCGCTGGTGAATTCAATGAGGAACTCGCTTCTGAGGTTTAATAAAAAAGCCAAAGGTTCTGGAGGAAAAACTATGCTTTATAAATGTCACAGCATTCATAAAACAAATATGGCCGAGATCAATGAAAAAAGTGACGTGTCACATCTAGATCCATCATACTGTGGAAATTTTCTCAGTTCTAAGATGGAACTCTCACCGTATTTGATTTGTGCGATATCTCCCACAACGATCTCAGCCACTGGGATCTGGATGACCTGACCCTTGCGGATGACTGTAAACTTCTGTTCCTGTTCTATGCGGCTCTGAAGCCCACGGAACTGTTTTTCTTTGCTCCAGTCGTTGAAGGCCGTCACCAGCACCACGATTATAACTGAAAACAAGATGGCAGCACCTTCAATCCATCCTGCTTGGGCCTCGCCCTCATCTTCAACACCCCCAGCTGCTTGGCCACAGTCTGGAATAACATAAAAACAGTAAGAGAAAATCAATCCCTTATAACATCCTGTGCAAAAAAATCTCTATCTTATCTCAATCTAAACTAAAGATAACCTTTAAACATGTTCATACAACCTTTAGTGACCATTAAGGGTCCAAGCAATTACAACAGCAGCTGCACACTTATGTTTTATCAGAGACTCTTCTTCGGAAAGTTTCCTCTTGCCAGAAACATGTTTTATCGCAGATTTACACTTCATTGACCTAATTTCCTCCTGGAGAACTTGACGACTGTCTAAGGTCATCCTTGTGGTTTGAGCCATATGGGTAAAAGGAAGAGCCTGCAGTCGCAGCCAAATTCAAGTTTCCAGCATTCAGAGCGGTGCTTATGAACCAAAGTCCCAAATGAGGCCGTTATTAAAACATAAGACGCCAAAATGTTGAGTCACTAATAAAGTCAGAATCAAAACGAAAAACATTAGACTACTTTCTGAACAGTAAAGAAAAGGCTTTAAAGAAAACTTTACCACTTCTTTCAAAAACTTAAAAAAAAACAAATAAATTACCTACTCCAAACTTTTGAACGGTAGAGTATGAAAATGCTGAGTATACATATATATATTTTCATATATTTTAAATATTTAGTTTTATATTTTTATTACTAAAATGTACATTTTAAGTACACATACATTTTACTTTGCATTAATGATTTCAGTTTATTTCATTTCAGTTTATAAATTTTTTTGAATTAATATTTCATCTCCGTTTGTGTGCAGGAAAACAACCCAAACAATATTGACTTATTAAAAACTCTGTTTAAAGCCACTACTTACTGTCATTGCCTTCCCCTTGTGGGTGGTAGAAGGACAAGCCCAGAGAAATAATGGCTGCCACCTCCAGAATAATGAGGGTGACATCCTGCAGGGCCTCCCATACCAACTGCAGAAAGGTCTTGGGCTTCTTGGGGGGGATGAAGTTTTTACCAAATGATGTGTGGCGCTTTTCCAAATCAGCAGGGTTACCAGAGAGGCCTGCAAAACACACAATCAATATTATTAATACAACAGAAGGCATAGTTCTGACTGACTTGATATCTGTAACTGCAAAACAATGGAATTGATTTTAATGCAGCAGATCTATATTTCTATGCTAATGAACCATTACTGAACACGTGGCTCACTGATTTATAAATACACTGGGTCACCAAAATATGGTAAAATTAGCTCTTTGAAATCTTGGACAAGAGGTATTTTGAATCACTGATTGGATTGTACTGTATACACAGAAGTCCTTTCAACCTGACATTCAGTGTACCACCTTCTTTGTGGCTCATTTGCTTTTTAGACCATAGTGGTCGCAGACAAATGAGATGTATCTATGAGAAGCCAGTGTCATTTGTTTTTCTGCATGCATAATTCAAAACAATCATAAAAAACAAACGTAGAAGTGGCAAGGAAAGCAAGCCCAACTAATCCCACACCCTGATTCATTTAATATGGAAACAATTAAGCGTGCCTGGCTGGCACCTATGAATTTTAAAATGCTCTTCATGCCATGTCAACTTTCATCAGTGCTTTCTGTGGTAAATGGTGTTGGAATAGTCATTGCACACATTCATGGGGTTATTTTAACACATGCGTTCACACACACACACACACACACACACACACACACAATAAAAGCAGTCAGATATTTCTGCGTTTCAGGTGGATTATCATGGATATGTGTGTCAAGGTTTATAGGAGCAGCGGAACAATTAATCAGTGTTGAGAGCCGGCAGTGCTTGTAGCCGATAAGCCCAGAATATTGAATGAGTTTTAGCCTTTGCTTTAATCAACCAGAAACTAGTACATGGTGTTTGGGAGGGTTTAGGCAAAATAGAAATTTCTCACAGAAACCATTTTGAAACAAGGTTAGTCATTTTTCTTCTTTTATCTGCTATGCACCTGCACTTAGACAAAAAATGTGCCCAGCCATGATGTCCCTCGCTCACAATCAATCCTCATTCACAAATTGCAGACAGATCAGATATGATGAACTGCTTTATGTCAGCAGCAGGACTTTGAAAAGGCACTGAATCTTGTATTTCCAAATAAATTATTATGCAACAAGAGAAACACTGGAGTCAAGAGCGTGTGTGCATTCTTCCTCAGAGACGCAGCTGTCGACTGACCAGTCTGTTGATGATTGACACTGCAGCAAGGCTTCCAGGGGGGGATAGAGAGCAGAAATCTAGCAACTAAGATTTTAGATAAGAGCAAGAAGATAGATACAATAAGATTTTGGTCATGTGGAGGACAATCCTTATTTTAATCCTTACCAATTCATTACAGGTATAGTTCACCAAAAAATGAAAATTGTCATTTATTCACCCTCATGTCGATCCAAACCTGTCAGACTTTATTTTTTCCTCTTGAACAATTTTTTTTTTTTTTTGTCCGTACAATGAAAGACCATCTGTTGTTTTAGACCCACTTGACTTTTGTTGTATGCCCAAAAACATTTTTCAAAATCTCTTCTCTTGTACTCCACAGAAAAAAAGTCATAAAAGTTTGTAATGAAGTGAGGGTAAATAAAAGATGATTTTAATTTTTAATTTTCACTTTAGCTTTATGCTTGTTTCCTTACATATTCATTTATTAAATATTTTGACATTATAATCTGATTATGCCTTCAGTTACCAGTAAAAGTATAGCACGCTCAGCTCTCACATTTTACCATGTTTTGCAAAATTCTTCCTCAAAATCAGGTGGGAAAATGTAAAAACCTCCTTTAGATTGTGCCGGGGCTTGCTCATAAGAATGATTATGACCAAGTATTTCTCTATTAGTGGGGTCATGTTCAGTAATCAAGCAATCCTTCTGTTTGCCCTCTACTCTAAACAAGCTGAAGGTCAGAATTGATTTTCCAGAGATTGCCCCCTCTCTTTACTTCTCCCCATCTATTTATCTCTCGGTCCACTCCATGCCGGCCCGTGAGTGATTTGTATACATGCCGACATTTACAGGATTGGGATCTAGGCTGCAAGCATTCTGGGCCTCTCTGTGGAATATCAAGTTGACGTGGAGTTTATTTAAGCATTTTGAGGATCCTCTACATTATTTTGAATTCTTTATTTAGGCTGGATGATGTTTTCATACCCTGTCAACATAAAGATACTGTATCAGGATGTTAAACCAGGTGTATTCCCACAAAACTCCTGACTCACTTCAACAGACAGCATCTGGCCCTGTCAAACAGAATTGTTTCAATTTGGAAGAGAGCAGTCGGTCACACAAATCAGGTAAAAAAAAAAAAAAAAAAAAAAAAAAAAAAAAAGTCCCGATCTGGCCTAAGGATGGAAAGTCGAGTGGCACTTAGGCCTCAGAAAACACTGGAGTGGAAAAAAATATATATATAAACGTTCATCTTGATGCCATGATACCAAAAGTATTATTAAAAAAAAAAAAAAAAAATCAATAGTAATAACATGATTATGTAAGGACTGACAGATGGAGGTCTACATTCAAGAGATCATCAACTAAAGGCACCCAAACATTATTCATGTGTTTATACGCTGGAGGCTAACAAGAGCTGACTGCCTCCAGACAACTGCAGTCACATCTATGGCTGGAAGCCTGTTGCCGGGGGGCTGGTGTCAAGGTGACTGTAGCGGAGGCTTTGAAAGAGGATGCTGAAGGGAGACAGTTGTGATGGTAATGGAGGAGATCATTAATAGGGCCGCGGAGCTGTGCAGGGCCAGGCTGACAACCAAGCACAACAGGCTGTATTCCAACTCAGCACACAAATGACTTTACCAGGAAAAGACATACAGAGAGGGCAGCCTTTCATCAGCTTCATAAAACTACACTACTCACCTTGATTAGCCGATTAGGGCAGGAACATTACAAACCACTTAAAGTACTGGTTCAGCCTGTATTATAGGATTCAATCCTTCGATTTTTGAGAGATTGTGTTCAGTGTCTACCAATCCAATAGTAACATATTTGTCAATGCAACAGTAACATATTTGTCATAAGTTAAACTAAACTTTTATTTTGACAGGTTGTTGTGAAGACCTTTCTGTATGTATAGGATATGACGATAGTTTTATTTAAAAAATGCTTCTTGTGCTGTCTGTGTTAGCTATTGTGAAAAAAATACACCATTTTAAACACACAAATACATAGAGTGATCAAACATTTAGGATTCAGGTGAGATAATTATAACTTGTAAATTGTAACTTAAAAAAAAAAAAAAAAAAAAAAAAAAAATCACCTAAAGGGGGGATTTGCATTTCTGCTCATATTTATTTATTTATTTATTTAACACATATTTTACTTTTTTTCAAAATTTATTTTATATTTTAGCAACCAGGCTCATTTTATGCAAACAAAACTTGAACCTTGAATTCTGCCTTAAATATTTTGCTCTCTTGGCCAGGATGAGAGAGAGACCCTGAACACATGGACAGCATAAGGGCTGTGGCTGTCTGGAGGAGAGCCAGTCACACCCCCTACAGATACACAAACTCTCTTTCTTTCTGAACAACATGGCCATCATTCTCTCAGAAATTCATCAACCTGAGGCACACAGCCTAGCGTTAAATACACCAGAACAACACACAATGTCCTCCTTTCTTAGGTTGTTTATTGTAACCGGTGTAGCTCAACCCCACTAACTGTTTGTAAAATGACTGTCAATACATTAAAGAATGAATCTTGTTTGCGTTTAAGCCAAGTATAGGAACATGAAAGAGGGAAAGATTTTCTGTTGTTCTGAGAACAACTTAAAATTTCCTCTTCCCCACATACAGCTATTGAAAGGCTTGCAATAGATTTGGATTATAGCACACAAGTCATATGGACCAATTTTATAATAATACTACATAGGAATGCACCAAAATTTCGGCTAGCAAAAATTTTGGGCTGAAACAGCTATTATGTGGTTTCGAGCTAAAATGGTTTTGGAGGTATTTTTTTAAATTTTGTAATAAAATCAACAGAATTTGAAATCTGAGACTTTGTTTCATATCAAAAGTAACAATGCACAAAGCCTATTGCAATTTTTTGGATGGGAGGTGCGCTACAATCAATTCTTGGGATTGGGAAGTATTAATTTATTTGTAAAAGTGAGAATCGATTAAAATCGAGTAATCAATATTTTTTACCCAGCCCTAATACATAAACATGCTGCCTTACATCTTTTTTGGTCAACTGAAGGAAGAAAGTCAGAGATCTGGAAAAACATCAGCTTGATGGCTTATTTTTCTGTTAAAATGCACGCAACACTGGACAAGTAAATCATTTCATATTTAATGGTTGTCATCTATCCGCTGCTCCATAGGAAATGGGCTTTTTCCCTTCTAAAATCCTCTTGAAAAATCGAACTAATCAAAAAGTACAAATCACAGTTGATCTGTTTTAAATTGAAATATGACATGTGCTTGTTTTAACTGCCTACTTATTTGATAAAAGGTAAAATACTTATAGCTTGATTGCATTATTTTAATATTTTATTCTTTTACCTGCTAAATCTATTTGCTGCTGCACTGTGTGAGACTCATTTCATCTTGCCATTGAACTACTTAAATTTGTACATCAATTTGTTATTCAAACTATGCAATGCTTTCCCACATGACATCACAAAGCAATAACACCATGTAGTTAACAGGTTTTTTTTAAGTTAATCATATGACCCCAAGTATGACTATAGAAGCTTATTTGAAAGGATAATTTCAATTACATAAAACAGCAAATTATCTTCAAAACATTTCCAAACTATATCATCATACGCTTCTCATCATAGTGATTTGTCTAAATCTAAAGGCTATTTAAACTGAATTTATCATACATTCAAATCTAACAGTACCACTGGGACTGTTGACCTTGGGCCCATGTAGCTTAAGTGCACAAAAATAGCAAGGAAAGACCATTTTACAATTTGCTTCTTTCTATCTGGTTAAGCAAGTGTTCATCAGCTCTTTATGATGTGTCAGGTATGTAGGGGCGCCCAACTAGCCTGTGCAGTGGGATAAAAGCAATAAATATTGCTAAAAGGACACAACGCTCTTGCTGGCTAGAACACTTGAGGGGATTTAAGGCACTTAATATAGGTCTTAGTTTGTCATGCAAGACTGGTCTTCAATTAGCATTTTAATGTTTTTTTTTTTCCCCAGCTAGCTCACATATGATGAAGAAAGCCCCCCATTAATACACACCAGACCACAGGCACTTAAAGGTGCCCTAGAATCAAAAATTGAATTTACCTTGGCATAGTTGAATAACAGGATTTCAGTACATGGAAATGACATACAGTGAGTCTCAAACACCATTGTTTCCTCCTTGTGTAAATCTTATTTGTTTAAAAGACTTCCGAAAAACAGGGGATCATCATTAATATGTACGCCCCCAATATTTGCATATGCCAGCCCATGTTCAAGGCATTATACAAGGGCAGCCAGTATTAACGTCTGGATCTGTGCACAGCTGAATCATCAGACAGTACATTAGCAAAATGCTAACGAAACATTTAGAAAGACAGTTTACAAATATCACTAAAAATATCATGTTATCATGGATCATGTCAGTTATTATTGCTCCATCTGCCATTTTTCGCTATTGTTCTTGCTTGCTTACCTAGTCTGATGATTCAGCTGTGCACAGATCCAGACGTTAAAGGTGCCCAAGAATGCTTTTTCACAAGATGTAATATAAGTCTAAGGTGTCCCCTGAATGTGTCTGTGAAGTTTCAGCTCAAAATACCCCATAGATTTTTTTTAATTAATTTTTTTAACTGCCTATTTTGGGGCATCATTAACTATGCACTGATTTTTTCAGCGCGCCGCCCCTTTAATTCGCGTGCTCCCTGCCACATGAGCTCTCGGTTATATTACAGCACATTTACAAAGTCCACACAGCTAATATAACCCTCAAATGGATCTTTACAAGATGTTCGTCATGCATGCTGTATGCATGCTTCAAATTATGTGAGTAAAGTATTTATTTTGATGTTTATATTTGATTCTCTATGAGTTTGAGGCTGTGATCCGTGGCTAACGGCTAATGCTACACTGTTGGAGAGATTTATAAAGAATGAAGTTGTGTTTATGAATTATACAGACTGCAAGTGTTTAAAAATGAAAATAGTGACGGCTCTTGTCTCCGTGAATACAGTAAGAAACGATGGTAACTTTAACCACATTTAACAGTACATTAGCAACATGCTAACAAAACATTTAGATAGACAATTTACAAATATCACTAAAAATATCATGCTATCATGGATCATGTCAGTTATTACTGCTCCATCTACCATTTTCGCTGTTGTTCTTGCTTACCTAGTCTGTTGATTCACCTGTGCAGATCCAGACGTTACTGCCTGCCCTTGTCTAATGCCTTTCATAATGTTGGGAACATGGGCTGGCATATGCAAATATTGGGGCGTACACCCCGACTGTTACGTAACAGTCGGTGTTATGTTGAGATCTGCGTGTTTTCCGGAAGTCTTTTAAACAAATGAGATTTACATAAGAAAAAGAAAGCAATGGAGTTTGAAACTCAATGTATGTCTTTTCCATGTACTCAACTCTTGTTATTCAACTATGCCAAGGTAAATTCAAATTTTGAATCTATGGCACCTTTAATACTGGCTGCCCTTGTGTAATGCCTCGATCATGGGCTGGCATATGCAAATATTAGGGGGCGTACACCCCGACTGTTACGTAACAGTCGGTGTTATGTTGAGATTCGCCTGTTCTTCAGAGGTCTTTTAACCCTCAGGGGTTTGAGGATTTTTGGGGCCCTGGAGAAGTTTTGTCATGCCCTGACATTTGTGCTTTTTTCAGTTGTTCATAAACATATTAATGGAAAAAGTGTCATTACACTGTATTCAGCACAAACTAGGCTACAATAATATGTGAGGAACATGTGAGGAATAACGTTTTTGCGTGGTTATTGAAAAAACAAAAAACTTAAGTCGCTGAAATAAAGGCAAAAAATATATATTAAATTTGTGTTCACAAGACTTCTGGGTTGTAGACTAGAGTGTTTGCTTCAGAATGAGGTAAAAATTATGCTGCCTGCTTGTTCATATAAAACAATAGAGAGATTAAAATTTTCTAAAACATCTTTGGTCAAGAAACAGTATGCATGGAGGCGTAAATCATCATGAATAATGGGTGATTCTCACCTGAGAAGACAAAAGAATCGCATAAAGAGCTCTAATGACCTGCATAAATAATGAGGCCTTTCAGTCAGGTAGGCTGTGAAAAAACCCTCTGTGTCTCAAGCTCATCATGGTGTAAATCAAACATACAGAAAAAAACAGCAATACTGTGAAATATTATTACAATTTAAAATAATGGTATTCTATTATATACTTTAAAATATAATGTATTTATGTGATGCAAAGTGTCTGAACAATTATGTTACCTCTGTGGCATTTCATATAGGCTTTTAGCTTAAAAGCATGCACATTTGGAGAAATATTGATGGATTCTCATGTTTATGTCAATTTCCTATATAGAGGAGTAATATTTATTCAATATTTATTGTCATCACTATGAGCGCTGGATACTGTGTTTTCAATTCATACTTGCAGCCGGAGGGCGCTCTGTGCACATTTAGTCCACAAATTTATCTAAAGAAGAACAGGAACCAGGAACTAATGGCATGTCTTTTAGAGGTCGCTAACCATGGCTTTAACATCCAGATAAACACTTTTGAAGACAATGGGTGCTTCTCAATTCTTATTTGTGCATCCTCGTTTCCTTTCCTTGCTTCCTTTCCTCACGTCTTAGCTCCACCCCTTCAGAATGTTAGGGAAGGATGCAAGGAAAAGATGCGAGGACGGAGGAATTGAATCAAGTGAAATGATATATCCTCGCTCCCTTTAGTATCACTTCAAAGTGTCATCAGCTGCACTCGAGGGATCTATCCATATGTTATTAAAGTTTGGTTATTTAAAAAAATATATAATAAATATTAATAAAGCAAGATGCCCCATTGAAATATATGAGGTATAAAGTTTATTTAAATTTAAATTATTGTGACAGATATAAAGGGGGAGGAGAATTTATGCATGCGTCACGTTTCTCGATGCGAAAGACTTCCGCAAAGGATGCACCTGTGTATCCTCGCTCATGACTCCTCGGGAAGTCTCCTGACTCCTCGTTCCTCGCGGTGCAGTTAGAGAATTGAGATGTCCTTCAAGATGGCTGAGCTCGATCGTTTTCCGGGTCATAGGACGGAGGAGCGAGGAGACGAGGAGGGATATTGAGAAGCACCCAATAAATACACGATTGAGACGATATATACAAGTTTTGACTCAGAATTTGTGCCTGAATATAGCTCGTTCCGTGGGTGTGGCCGCATTAACGGATAATGAGCTGAATCACGGACTTCTGACATGGCTCTCTTTTCATACAGATTACATAAACACAGAATTTGTGTTTTCGATTTGACTTACACGATTTAAAACATGACATTTCAACGTTTCTTTAGACACAAGTCTATTTTTTTTTGTGATTAGTATTCACAAAGATTGGACTTCGTTCAGAAGGAGACGAGAGATCACTCATCATGTTAGTTTTCTTTATTTTGCAAAAAGCACAACATTTTGTTTTTACTCTGAGTGTACACAAATAAAAGAAGATATTCCACAGATTAAAATGGTGTATAACTCTTAATTGTATGTGCAACATTGACAGAGTATTTTGAGTCTCTTTCACACTGGTAAGAAAAAAACGCGGTGGTATCGCCAGCGATACCTCAGACCTCAGAGTGTTAAACAAATGAGATTTATATAAGGAGGAGAAAACAATGGAGTTTGAGACTCACTGTATGTCATTTCCATGTACTGAACTCTTGTTATTTAACTATGCCAAGATAAATTCAATTTTTAATTCTAGGGCACCTTTAAAGTTACCATTGTTTCTTAATGTATTCACGGAGACAAGAGAGCCGTCGCTATTTTCATTTTTAAACACTTGCAGTCTGTATAATTAGGGCCCTATAAAATCAGTTTTATTTTTTCCCAAATTCCGTTTTATTTTTTCCCAAATTCCGTTTTTTCTGTTTTAATTTTTCTGGATTCAGTTTTATTCCTTTTTTATTTATATTTTGACTCCATTTTAATGGTTAAATTAAATTTTAGTAATCAAAAAGCATGTCTAATTTATTGAAATAATGAATCTTGTCCAATTTACCAACAATTTAATAAAAGTTTAACAAAAAAATAATATTTTTTTTTAGGGCCCTACATTTTATTCTTTCCCCTCAAATTTTATTTTTACCAAATTCTGTTTTCTGGATTCCATTTTAATGGTTTAATTCCATTTTAATAATCAAAAAGCATGTCTAAATAATTGAATTCTTAAAAACAACAATATTAATTAATTAAAAAATATATTTTTATGAAATTTTTTTTTTCTTCAGAAGTTATGTATTTAAAAATTTTTGGCAATCAAATGAACGCATACCATTTAATTGATCTTTTAATCATGAAATTAAACTTTTTTGTCAAACAATGTGCTGCACAACAGAGCTTTACTGTTAAAATTAATTCCGCATCATTCATCTCAGAGGCACACAGGCATGCAGGATTCATGTTTAAATAGTCTTTTTGCGGTTTAATATTCAGTTACTAGTCTATATCGCGATTTAATTTATGTGTACTGACCTGCTTTTAATTCATCAAAAATTTGACAAACTCCGTGACATTCCGCGTTACATAGTAAATTCTTTTATGAATGGATTCCACGATTCCGTGATTGCAGAAATTATAGGGCCCTATATAATGCATGAACACAACTTCTTTCCTTATAAATCTCTCCAACAGTGTGTAATGTTATCTTTAGCCATAAAGCACAGCCTCAAACTCATTCAGAATCAAATGTAAACATCCAAATAAATACTATACTTAGATGATCCGACGCATACATGCAGTATGCATGACGAACATCTTATAAAGATCCATTTCAGGGTTATATTAGCTGTGTGAACTTTGTAAATGCACTGTATTATAGTCGAGAGCTCGGGGGGCAGGGAGCGTAGGATTTAGGGGCCGCAGCCTGAATCAGTGCATAGTTAATGATGCCCCAAAATAGGCAGTTAAAAAAATTAATAAAAAAAAATCTATGGGGTATTTTGAGCTGAAACTTCACAGACACATTCAGGGGACACCTTAGACTTATATTACATATTGTAAAAACTGGTTCTAGGGCACCTTTAAAGAAAACAACTTCCATATTTGTTTTCATTAATGTCTGTTTTGCACGAATAATTCTTAATTGCATTCCAGTAATGCATTTACACATAGAAATATCTCAATACACCACTGCTTTTTGGCAAAAACAAATGATGAACCATACAATGTGTATGCATATTAATGTGTCTGTCCTTTTCTGTGTGTACAGCCTCAAAAAAACGAACGCAAATCTCTGATATCATCCTTTTAAAACAAACATGCACACACATGCTTATCAACAGAACCAAAATCTGTTTTGTGGGGTGGGGATAATTGCTTGAAACATGGTAAAATCTGTAAAATAGAGCTGAGAGTACTACAATACTCATGGCTGATGTCATGACTGTAGCAGGGTTGGGCAAAATTCACAGTTGAAGAACTGGATCCCAATCAATCCATTTTCAGCATCATTACTCCAGTTTTCAGTGTCACATGATTCTTCAGAAATCATTCTAATATGATGATTTGCTGCTCAATAAACCTTTATTATTATTATTATTATTATGAATGTTAAAAACAGTTGTGTTGGAATTCTACATTCAGCTTGCTAGCTCAGTTCAAACTCAACTTAAATTCAGGAACTAAATTTAAAAGGCATTCTCATTCTGAATGGTGCACAACCCCTTGATTGTAGTGACTGATCATGCTAAGACATGAAAAACGAAGCTGTCCTAAAATAAATACCTGTTGATTAATGCTTCATTCAACTGTCTTCAGTTCAAAGCCTTAGCAATGGATCCTCTCTCTTTTAGCAAAAGGTTACTATGGATGTATGTATCCTAAAGTCACTGGAGAGGAGGAGGAAGACAGACAAGAATTGGGGTCCAACGGTGTGCACGAGGGACTTTTGATACATCTTTGTCCCCTGCTTCCAAGGCCCTTTCAAAACACCACCTCTGACTCTCCTCCTGGCACGCAAGAACCTCAGGGTGTTTCTGAACAAACTCAGGTTAATTTCACATTGAACATATTACAAAGAAATGCTGCTTGAGTTTCATGCTCTCAACAGATCTCATTAATTCTACAGAAATTGAAATAATTTCATATTATTATAGTGCTGCTCACTGCCTAGATATAACTGGATAACATTGCGGTGGCTGTGAAATGTGTTGTAATCACAAATCTCAGATGCCATATCACAGCTAGGGTAGGAAAGCAGAGAGGAAATTTTATCTGCCATAAGCATTTAGGCTCTCCCTCAATTTCTAATGTGTGACTGTTTAGACATGCTGAATAGATGAGTGGCATTTTAGCTTCTTTTTCAGACTACTTGGATGAGCAGGAAATATCCACATTAACTGACCAAGTAAATCTATGCAAATATAAACCTGCAATTGGACTTAACAGTGGGCTGCAATATGCTTCTGCTGCCATGGCAACTTGCTATAGTGGGTATTCAAATTGCACTTTAAACTGCTAGGCTCTTGTCCACAGTATTACGTGGTAAATGAGCTCTTTTCATTCATATGTATAAATGGCACTTTTTAGTTACATTATAGCCTATACACATTCATGATATTTTCAAAGGTTTGGAGTCTAAGATTTTTTTTTTTTTTTTTTTTAAGAAATTAATACTTTTACTTAGCTGGTTTACATTAAGTTGATCAAAAGTGACAAACAAAATTCTTACAAAAGATTTTGATTTAAAATAAATGATGTTCTTTTGAGCTTTCTATTGGTCAAAGATTATCAAGCGACACTGAAGACTGAAGTAATGGATGCTGAAAATTCAGCTTTGTCCTTAGTGATGAAAATATCCTTAGATTATCATTACTTGTTTGGCAAGAGCCTAAAATCAGTAGGTCTTCCATGTTAAGGCATTGGAGTGATTGGAACAGCTGCCAAACCCTTGTCTATATTAACGGAAAGCAAATAAAAGGAAGTGATAAAAGCCAATGTTAGTCATTCAGCCAAATAAACAAGGGATACCCTCTAAAACAAGATGACCAAACAACTAGGGCTGCATTATTTATTTGGAAAAATAAGTAATTACAAATGTTATTTGGTATTTTATTTTTAATTTATTTTGATAATGAACAGGCTGCGATGTTAAGCAGTGCTAGAATTGACGTGTACGCGCGAGGCACCGGCGTGATCACTTGAATTGCTTCCTTACACCAGTGAAAACAACTTAAAATACTCTATAAAAATACTCTATGGTTTATGTATTTATCATAAATGACAAAGAGTCTAATTTTATCTGTGTACACTCACAATAAAAACAAAACATTGTGTTTTTGTAAGATAAAGAAAAAAGGCACCGCTTTCTGTCATCAGTTTACATTTCCTTAAAAGTGTGTGTGGAGAGCATGCAAAAACTGATCAAAACTCAGCATATAGGCTATTACTTGTCACACAAGGTTTTTTTTCTTTCATCTGTTAATTGTTTAAGTGAATATATTTCACATACTTATTCCTTTTACATGCTATATGAGTTTATTTATGGTATTTGCACATGTAAAACGAAACAAATTTTGTTATTTTTAATGAGTCACAGACACATATCCATTCTAATTTAATTTAATTCAATTCTACTGTAACAATCTTGACGGTTAAAACCATAATGAACATCCTTAGCGGGTATGCCTATAAGTTGATGTCAATCCACGAATCCAATCTAGGCTGTTACACATATATTTTTTTTTTCTCAACCATTTATGAGACAAAACTGTGTTTATGGGGATATTTTGACATTTTGTGTGTATGTGTTCACAAACTAGTCTATGAGGTGACTCTGTGCACAGCTCAGAAAACAGCGCATGGTAGCTACAGAAGTGTCTGCTTCATCTCGTGCTTGAATGGATTGAGAATAAAAATCACATTATTAATAAGCAAAAATCAAAATGTTAATTTTATAAAGAGTAGGCCTATTAGATTCCTGGCCTTAAGTAAATTAAGTGATTCCAGAATAGATTTTTTATTCCTAACTCTATTAATTAACTACTATAGGCTACAAAATTTCATTCATGCTATTTCACGTGAATAGTAACTACGGGACTATGTTAAATATATTTGTCATTTTTTTTCTCGATATTGACGATTGTCGTCTGTAACTGACTGTTATTATCGACATCACGATACTTGCAAGACATCATCAATAATTAGGGTTAATTAGGGTTGCAAAGGAGCGGAAAGTTTCCCGTAAATTAACCTGGGGGAATTTGGAAATATTCCAATTTGGAAACTTAACCGTAATTTCTAGGATTTTTTGGGAATTTATGAGAATTAATTGGAAATTTGGGGATATTTATATAAATTTATAATATTTATATAAAATGCATCATATACAAACATAAATATAAACATTTTGTTTGGTCATAACATGAAATAACAGTTATTTCTTTTTCGCGTTCAATTAATTCTAATTTAGTAAATATGTAAAATAAATATAATTTTTATTGCAGCAATTGTTATGTGTTATTTATTTCAGTGTCACATGATCCTTCAGAAATCATTCTAATATGCTGATTTGATACTCAGTTAACATCAATGTTGAAAACAGTTGTGCTGATTAAAGGTGCCCTAGAATTGCCATTTTACAAGATGTAATATAAATCTAAGGTGTCCCCAAAATGTGTCTGTGAAGTTTCAGCTCAAAATACCCCATAGATTTTTTATTATACAATGTTTTAACTGCCTATTTTAGGGCGCCATTAAAAATGCTCTGATTTGGGGTGTGTGCACCTTTAAATGCTCGTGCTCCCCGCCCCCAAGTTCGCGACTCCAATAAACATTGCATAAACAATACTGAAGTTCACAATATAACTCTCAAAATGGATCTTCACAAACTGATGCAGCATATCAGATCACGCAAGTATGGCATGTATTTTGTGGATGTTTGTTAACATTTGATTATGAATGAGATTGATAGTACTGCACGGCTAACGTGGCTAAAGCTACAGTTGGAGAGATTCAATAAGAATGAGGATGCGTTCATGAATTATACATACTACAAATGTTTTCGGATTAAAAATGAAAATAACGACATGGCTCTGGTCTCCGTGAATACAGTAAGAAACATGATGAAACAAATGTGGTAACTTTAACCACATTTAACTGTACATTAGCAACATGCTAATGAAACATTTAGAAAGACAATTTACAAATATCACTAAATATATCATGACATCATGGATCATGAACAGTTATTATGAATCCATCTGCCTTTTTCGCTATTGTCATTGCTTGCATGCTTCACAATACCTGCAGAACATCTGATGATTAGGCTGTGCAGCTCCACAACGTTAATACTGCCTTGCCTTGAAAATGGGCTAGTAGTATATGCAAATGACTGTTGCGTCACAGTCTGCGTTATGTTGAGATTCGGCTGGTTTTCCGTGGTGTTTTTCACGCATAAGATTTACATATGAAGGAGGAAACGTTGGTGTTTGAGGCTCATGGTATGTCATTTCCATGTACAGAACTGTTATTATTCAACTATGCCAAGGTAAATTCAATTTACAATTCTAGGGCACCTTTAATATTTTTTTGGAACCTGTAATACTTTTTTCAGGATTCATTGATGAATAAAAAGTTGTTAAAAAAAAATAAATAAAAACAGCATTTATTCAAAATAGAAATCTTTTCTAACAATATCACTTTAATATCAGTTTTTATCAATTTCACACATTCTTGCTGAATAAAATAATTTATTTATTATTTTAAAAAGAAAGAAAAAAAATTACTAACCCCAAAATTTTGAACGGTAGTGTATATTTTTACAAAGGATTTCTATTTGAAGTAAATGCTGTTCTTTAAATGTTTATTCAAAGAATCCTGAAAAAAAAAATAAGTATCACAGGTTATAAAAAATATTAAGCAGAACAACTGTTTCCAACATTGATAATAGAGTATCAAATTAGCATATTAGAATGACTTCTGAAGGACTGAAGACTGGAGAAATGATACTGAAAATTCAGCTTTGATCACAGGAATAAATTATATTTTAATATATATTAAAATAGAAAACCATTAAAAAAAAAAAAAAAACATGGAAAGTTTCTACCTTTGAAAATTCCTGGAATTTTGCAACCCTAATGATAATATCGTCATACAGCCCAGCCCTAGTGCCAACTGAATCCAATGAAAACATATCTAGTGAATATATCTTTATCTATGCTATATGCAAAAGAGCTATAAAGCAAAGAAAGTTTAAATCCCTACATTAAAAATGAAGATAATAAAGAAAAACAAGAACTAACTGTTAACAGATAAGAGGAATGTTCTGCAGGAACACACACTCTGGACACAATTACCTGTTACAGTAATTTCTTTATCCTGTAAATGTAAGAAACATCTTACATTTACATTCAATTACACGCAGTTATCCCTTTACAGTTACCTCTCATACAATACTTGAATTACAGGTTGACTTTAAAACTTCTAAATACAACATCCAACAACTTATTTCAGCAGAATGAATATTTTAATGCAGAATTTTAATTGTCTCCCTCTCTAATGCATCCCGTCTGTTTTGACACGCATCAGGGTTTTCAACTGGCACGATGCTAAAAGTTCAGAAGACCGAATCCATGTTTCACATGACGTATTCTGAGAATTTTTTTTTTCCTGAATTACCACTGGGTGTGAATAGTGCTCAAAAAAAACTTCACATCTTCTCTGACAGGCGGAACAAACAAACAAAAAATTTCTATCCAGCGAAGTGTTATCTTTTGCGATGTCCTAACAGCCTGGGTTTGCACACAACGCGTCCACGTGCGCTAATGTCCGATCCGTGACCTAATGACTCATTTGAACCGATTCATTTTAATGAATATTTAGAACAACTTATCTGTCCAGCACTGAACTCAGGAGACCTCTGTTAGAGTTCTGTCACTTCTGTTCTAGTGTATTCTTGGTTTTGTGACAGAGCTCTGACACTCCCGTATTCTCTTGTCTTTGTTCTTGTGTTTATGTTTGGTGTGAGCACATGGCTTGTATTGTGATTCCTTGTGCCATGTGCTCACCTGTCTATTGTCTGGACCCCACCCATCTTGTTATCTGTTCATTGGTTAATTTGCCCCACCTGTTCCACATCATTACCTGCCTTGTTTGTTCCCTACTTATTCTCCTTGTGTTTGCAGTCCTGGGTTGGTTTGTTGTTGTACTTTGGATGATCTTGTGTGTTTACTCGGTCAAGTCAAGTCAAGTCAAGTCAAGTCAAGTCAAGTCAAGTCAAGTCAAGTCAAGTCAAGTCAAGTCAAGTCTTGCTGTTTTTTATGTGTTCCCCTTGGGGTAGTTTTGGTTTGTGTTTTGTTTTGTTTTTTCTTAATAAAAGCCCATCATCTGCACCTTTGAGTCCTCACTCTTTCCAACCAACCACAGACAGTGACAACCACACTGTCTGAATCGGTGAAACAAATCATTTACTCTGAGTCTGAACAGCTCTGAAATGAGAACGTAAGTGTGTTTACCCCATTTAGCAATACCATTTAGTGGTTAATAAGATTCAGCCTTAATAATCCACAGTATTTTCAGGTTATTTATATGACAATGTGTAGTATATAACCTATAAAAATCAGTTAGTATAGACTGGAGTGAGGTGAAACCAGAACAAAGCAAGTTGTTGTTAGCTAGGCGCATTCAATTGTACATGGTAGAAAATTAGAATATTAGTTAAAATAAACTTTTTAATGCTACTTTTTAATATTGATTATTAATCATTATTAATATATGTACCAAAATAATTATCAGGTCTAGCAAAGAAGCATCTTCTCTTACAAAGCTATGAAATCACAGACTTTTTTGCAAAGAGGGCAAGAAACGATTACAGTAAGAGTGGCAGGTAATTTATTGTCAGTATTGGGCTCGCAGATCATGTGGGTAGGCTACTTTTTTACTGTTTGTGTGAATGAACATGTCTGTCAGCCACCACAGAAGACCATTTTTGACCCAGGAAAAACCCTGGCAAGTGCACCGGCGCTCATTCAGTAAAGTCTGAAGTTTAACGCAGACTGTTAGGACAAGCCTTCATGCAAAATGGAAATACTCACATGAATTTGTAAGGATATAACTGTAAAATGAAAATTTTGCACTGAGGAAACATATCACACATTAAACAGCACACAAATCTGTCAAATTAAGCTAATACATTAGCTTCAGTGCTTCCCACAGGTTTGAAATATACTTGCGGTGGTAGCCAGGTGAAAAATCCTCCTATTACCCACGGCACAAAAATGGTCTACTACATGTGACAAACAAATAATGTGTGATTTTTACTAATATTTATTTTTTGAAATTCATTTTAATTACATAGGCTACTATAACATTGAATTAAATATTAATATTATGCATTTTTATGCATTGTAAATTATGCAAAATTACAGCATTTAAATGATAGAATTCTTCTTGCTTTGTCATATAGTGTCTCTCTCAATGAATGGGACACAGATTTTACTGATACTAGTAAAATCTATAAATTGAATAATACATGTCAAATGTTCTTAGGCTTTTCTTCCTGTGGGGGAGCATCCCAGCGAGAGACTACAATAGTTTACTAATCAAAATAAATAAAATTTATTGTGTAACCAAAATACCAATAATGCCCAGAAAAAAAAAAAAAAAAGCTTAGCGTGTGACTTAATTATAAAGAATCCCGAAATACATTGGGACTCTTATTTTGAAATGTATACACTATTGCAGGCTGATTCTTCAGATGAGAGAGATAATATACTGTCCCGATACTGGTATATATACTGGTCAATACTGACCAGATACAATACTAATTTAAAAAAAAAAAAAAAAAAAAAAAAAAAAGGTTTATCGCATTTTGGAACCAAACTCTTCAAATATACTTGGGTGGCCGTTAATATACCTGGGCGGTAGGGCTGCACAATAGGGCTGCAACTAAAGATTATTTCAATAATCGATTAATCTGTCGATTATTTTTACGATTAATCGATGAATCGGAGGGAAAAAAACATTAATTTCCAACCTTTTATTCAAAAACAGAAATGACAGTGCAAATTCACAGTGCAAAAAATCCTAAGAACATGCAAAAACGGGTTGCTCTTTTAACATCCCTGAGCTGTTAAAGTAATAAAAAACAAAAAACAAATGGACTAACACAAAAAACATACACATGTATGCTTTACATCTACCAAATATATAGGTTTTTTTTTTTTAAATAAAGTGCACAAAAAGATGTATATTTTTGTTTAGCTTAAGATGACCAAGTGCTATAAAAAAAAACTTTAAAATGAAATTTAAAAAGTACAACAAACACAAATATATTTGTCAACAATAACCGATATGGGACAAAGCACAGAATAAATACATGACAACAGATCAGTGTTAATTTTGACAGCAAATTTTGATTTAGTTTTAGTCATAGTGTTTTGGATTTTCACTTTCGCGATCAAAGTGTATGCCACTGATAAGCATTGTAAATGCAGTATAACAGTATACACATACCAATTAAATGCGCAGGTCTCCTCTCGTGCGTCCTCCTCACTGGACGAGGCAATATCACTTTCGTTTCGCTTTCAGATATCTATTTTATAGATGCCACCAATGCTCTTATCTTTCTAGATGTAATTACAAAAATCAGAACAGTCCATAAACCTTAAATCCTCACGAAAACTTAAGTCAAGCCAGCTCGCGCGTCAACCTGAGAGATCAGCCTCCTTACCTTAAAAAGTCAAATTCTCGGTTTCTGAATGGACGGTTTGGCTTGATTGACATTCGGGCATGATTTATATACCATCGACCTGTCCTAAAACGTTAGCACGCTTTGATCGATTGTTTGGAGATCGCGTGTTTCTCCGTTCGAGAGCGCATTTCCTGTTCACATCCGCGACAAAACAGTTGATTATTTATGAACGAAAGCTCACAGAAACGTGAAAATGGTCTCATTTGAAAGAAAATATCCAAAGCTAAAAGATGATATAGTGTGACTGATTGAAGCAGCCCGTATCAAAATTGCGGGGGTTGATTTCTGTCTTTTCAAAACTGTGGGGGTCCTAACCCCCCGTCCATCGTGCCAACGGCGCGCCTGTTCAGAACAACGTTACGGGTCTCTCCGATGGTCTTTCCTCTACCTCCGCTCTGCTATTTATTTATTTATTTATTTTTGCTCCGCTCTGCTTTGCGCTCAACCGCGCTTTTTTAAGCCCCGGGTATACTTCACTTTCCGCTCCCGGACGCATCACGCGCGCAGTCACGTCCGCGCGTCTTTCAAAGTATACTACACCACGGATGCGTGCGGATGACCACGTTCGTCACATGCGCAGTACAGCTTTTTTCTATGCTCTACCTGACATCGGAGAGCAGCACTGAGTCGTGTCATCAACGTGACATTCACTGGGCATGATCGGAGAAGAAAAGAAGTGCATCCTTTCCCATATTTTACTTATCCCCCTCCATGAATTTGCCGCCCTAAACACGTCTTTGTACTCTTTAAACAGGTACAATTGTACAAATGTGGTTACTTTCTAATCTCTTCGCACAAACGCTCGCCAAGTTCACTGTCCATTGTCGTGTTTTTCTCTTTTCAAGTGTGTTGTTTTTAAAACGGTCTTTTCACACTCTTCTTTGACGGCTGAACACTGTGCTCAATACTGTGCGTATTGCCACCTAGTGGGCTCTTCTATACTGCTTGCGCATGCGCTGTTGCATGCGGACTGTCCGCGCGGTCTCGAAATTTGGCCTGACGAAAATTACGTCATGCGGATGGTGCACGAACGCGGACGGCCGAAGTATACCCGGGGCTTTATACTCAAACATCTCCGCGTCTTATTGAGAGGCGTAATAGTCGCGCGACACAACGAATCAATAATGAAATTCGTTGCCAACTCTTTTAATAATCGAATTTTATCGATTTTATCGATTCGTTGTTGCAGCCCTACTGCACAATTAATCATATTTTAATCGTGATAACGATATCTGCTTCTCTCGATTGATTACAAATAATCGTCACGATATTGGCCCGCTCGTTATTTATCCTGAAAACGTGCATTGATAAGCCACTACTAGCCACTCCTCTAAATGCAGAAGAAGCGCTGATGATCTGAAAACAAACATGTGCGCTGGAGTTTAGCGATCTCCACAGTGAAATTCTGCTTCAATGAAAGTGTCATACAGCCAGTCTTTGTTTCTTCAGAAGCCACTTGTACTATTTGTGTGACTAAATCTTCCATGATCAAACCTTCAGCGATGAATTTCAACAAATGCAACACAGATCTCCACCTTACTGTTTGCAGAATAAATGCACTTTTGCAATTCAATCGGGGAAAATTAACATAATTTGGAATTATTGAAAATAATATTAGGCCTAGGAGTTTCGCCGTTTTATCTTTCGAAGTTCCTAAAGGTTTTACCAGTTTTCATAATGTTAATCAGTTGAAAATGATATCGCCACTGGGACGTTCTAAAACGCTTAACATGAAAAAGCTTAACGTGGCTTAATTTACTAAGACAGTGTTATTAACAAACCAAACTTAATAAACACCATACTAATAAAGCTTACTATGTACAGAAAAGCAGATGAGCCCCGAATATGAACACACCACGTTTAATTAGGCATTTTCCTCCCATAAAGAAAACGCTTAAAATGGCTTAATGCACTAAGACATTAAAAAATTAAAAAGACCAAACTTAGTAAACACACTAATAAAGCATACTATACAGAAAAATTTGTTTGTGCAGAATTTGATCTTGATTTTTTTTTATCACTTATAGCCTACATTAAAGGTCCCGTTCTTCGTGATCCCATATTTCAAACTTTAGTTAGTGTGTAATGTTGTTGTTAGAGTATAAATAAAGTCTGTAAAATTTTAAAGCTCAAAGTTCAATGCCAAGCGAGATATTTTATTTAACAGAAGTCGCCTACATCGAACGGCCAGTTTGGACTACATCCCTCTACTTCCTTCTTTAATGACGTCACTAAAACAGTTTTTTGACTAACCTCCGCCCACAGGAATACGCAAGAATTGCATTTGTAGAGTGTGTTTGTTGCCATGTCGTTTGTTGCCATTTTCATCCCGCAGTCCAATCACCGGGTCTGATTCCGGCTCAAATTGCTAGGGTAAAATTAAAGACATGTTTACAATAACACTGAGCGCGTGCATCTCCACCATAGATCTCCACGTTATGGTAAGAGGCGTGACCTTTCTGGGCAAGGTTCGCTAAGCTGCTGTCGAATCACAACACAGGAACCGCTGGCACAATCAGAACTCGTTACGTATTTCTGAAGGAGGGACTTCATAAAACAAGGAAGTCATCAGCCCGTTTTTATGACAGTGGAAACAGCGGTATACAGATAAGTAAATTATGTGAAAAATACTGTGTTTTTTTACACGCGAAACATGAACACGTTATATTGCACACTATAAACACAATCAAAGCTTAAAAAAAAACACGAAAAACGGGACCTTTAAGTGATGTCAAGCTTTTTCTTTAACGGTTTTCTATGGGAGGACACTTAACGTGTAATTAAACGAATTGCGTTTTTTTTTTATTGGGCTCATCTGCTTTGCTGTATGCCTACATAGCATGGTTTATTAGTATGATGTTTGCTGAGTTTGGTCTGTTAATATCACCGTCTTAGTACATTAAGCCACATTAAGCATTTTAGAATGTCCCCAGCCAGTTTATATATAATATAATTTATATATATCAAAGAGCATCGTTCTTTGCTTTACGAATTTGAAGGGCAATCTGGAACTGTGGTTTGTCTCATTTGCAAACGAATTGTGTTGCTTTAAAAATCTAATGTGAATACAGATTACACGGCGCTCACCAAAACCATGTGTTTTGTATTGATTTACCGTCTAACGAAGTTGGTTAAATGAAGTCGGTGTGCCACCTACAGGCCTTTTGGGTGAAGTGTAGGTTGGTAAAGAACGTGCAAAATGGCCATTATTACATTACCCTTTTTGATAGAATAATCGTGATTAATAATCGTGATTACAATTTTGAGCAAAATAATCGTGATCATCAGTTTAACCATTATCGTGCAGCCCTACTGGGCGGCCCGCCCAAGTAAAGCCTATGTGAGGGAAGCACTGAGCTTGTTAAAAACAAAGAATTCATGTTTTGGGCAGCTTCGTTCACGTACCTTTCCAGCAGCAGCTTACTCTGTTTCCTCCACTATTTTTAGAAGCATTTTGTCCATCGAAATGTGTTATTCAGTGCTGTAATTTGACCAGAGTGGTGAAAGTTTTCCATGCACAGTGGGCAGACGTGACTAAACAATAATGACATTTGCTGTCGACGATTTTCATTATCGATTATTAGTTGCAGCCCTACAGACAACATTTCTCCAAAAATTCGAACAAAGTACACTGAGTGTACTGGGTGTGAAAACAGCTTATATTGATTTAGAGTGGAATTAGAGGAGTGGTTAAGTACAACCTCAAAGTCTGAGATAAGAGGTTGAAATTGTCTTTTGTCTTTATCTTTGATTTTAAGGCTTCTTAGGAGACCACAATGTATATCGACCACAAATAGGACTCATAAATATCTTCAGAACCTATTACTCTTGAATGGACTGTAATGGTATTGCGGTCTGTGTTATACTGTAATGCAAACAGAAAAGGCTTGGATTTCAAAAAATATTACAGCAGACCAGTGATGATTCATTTTCCCTCACAAGCCAAGTATGCAACAAGAGCTAACAGCGAGTCCAGTGCCAAACTAATACGCCTCTACTGTCAATTTCTATGTTTTTGCTTCTTAACAAATGTACGAATGCAGTCAGACACTCACACCCCAGACAAAACCTGTTTATGCTATGTGATAAGATTGTAAAACCACGTCAAAAGGTCTCCACAGCACCTTTAAAAGAAATGCTACTTTGCTTTTTCCTCCCACTCCATTTAAGGGTGAAAGAGAAAACAAAATTAAGCCCCCTTCAAAAAAATGAGTCATTTCTTGTGGGGAAGTCTGTACAGCTGTCCCTTCATTACTAAATGGAACAGAGTGATGATCTAAAATGTAATTAAGGACACGGTGTGGAGCGAATTTCAATGCTAGAATGATCCAACAGAGCCCATATGCTGAAGTGGAGATGAGAGCCCTGCCTGTGTTTGCTTAGCGCGATCACACTGTTCATTGGGACGACAGCAAAGCCTAATCTCACCTTGCACCGAAGGAGGTGAAATAAGAGACTTGATGGCGTGACAAACTCGTTTATCACTAAGGTCATTGGGTAGGAGGACTGTAATAACATTCTGTAAACTGGACTGCTTATTCAGTAAGTGATTGTGAATATCTTTAAAAGGTCAGCATGATGGTTTAGCTTTTCTTTAGATAAGCTATGTCACCTTCAGTGCCACCAAAATATCCTAAAACCAGAGAATTGTTCAAGGGTTTCAAGGGTTGAGCCACAAAGCACAACAAGACAATATCCCAAGAGTAGAATTATCTTGTCATCAAGTGTCACCTGAAGTGACAATTACTCAAATCAACATATGTAACATATGTAACACTTGATAAGGCTTTTCAACTACTATTCTGCTGAATTAAAAACGCTACATTTTGGGAGCTTTTGGCATTTATACTAGGGGTGTGCACAAATAGTCGAATATTCGAATATTCGTTCTGTAATTAATATTCGAAAAATAAAAATACTATTCGAATTTTACTATGTTGCTTTGCTGGCTGTAAATGCAGTGAATCCATGATAAATCCTAAGCACTAAAACTCACAGTTATAACTAAATGCACCGGGTGGCGCTGTGGAGCGTGTTTAACAAGTTTATTTTATTTGATCGTCACATAATGTTGTTCCTGCCTCGCAAAGTTTGGAATTACTTGGATGAAAATGATCTTACACAATGGAATTACTTTTGATCAAATGAATTAATGAAACCGAGTTATCATAATATCACCACCATATTGAGAAAGCACATGAAATCTAAACACCCGTCGAGTGAGGAAACACAGCTGTCCATCACTGCATTCACAACAGGTAAGCGCAGCTGTAAGTTATCCCTGAGTAAGCCAAGATGATAACTTATCTGATAGCAAAATGATTTTGAGACATATGCTTCCTTTAAGTTTCGTCGAGGGAGACATATTCACAAACAGAAAACAAGGTGCTGCTGTTAGGATCTTAGCTTGGCATACCATTATGTATTATCATTATCTTTGTGTATGCAAAGTCTGCAGTTCGTTTCTCACCCGAGCATGTGGATATTATTGTTTTTTTTCAACATGAACATGTGAAACACGATAAACATATACTGACTTGAGTGTATATGTACGTTACGTTTTGTACGATAACTGGCGCTGTCTGCTTTATTAGTGTTTATACAGCACTAGCCATGTGATGGGAATAAAATAACAGGCAGAAGAGAGATCAGAAAAGCCCAAGACCAGTTGCCCACTGAAGCTAAGCAGGGTTGAGCCTGGTTAGTACCTGGATGGGAGACCTCCTGGGAAAACTAGATTGCTGCTAGAATAGGTGTTAATAAGGCCAGCAAGTGGTGCTTACCCGGTCTGTGTAGGTCCTAACGTCCCAGTATAGTGATGGGAACACTATACTGTCACAAGCACTGTCCTTCGGATGAGACCGATGATTAAACCGAGCTCCTGATTCTCTGTGGTCATTAAAAATCCCATGGCACTTCTCATAAAAGTGTAGGGGTGTAACTCCAGTGTCCTGGCCAAAATCCCTTTATTGGTCCTTACCAATCATGGCCTCCTAATAATCCCCATCCATTGAATTGGCTCTATCACTCTTTCTCCTCTCCACCTACAGCTGGTGTGTGATGAGCGCACTGGTGCCGTTCTTCTGTACTGTCATGGCATCATCCAAGTGGATGCTGCACACTGGTTGTGGTTGAGGAGAGACCCCTGATATGATTGTAAAGCACTTTGGGTGTATAGTAGTACATAAAAAAGTGGTATATAAATGCCTCATTCCTCCATTCATTTATTCATTCATTCATTTAGGTCTAGTGGTTAGCACAAGGTGCGGTGCTCATACAGGTCATGCATGTTTCAATCCAGCTTGCAATTTATCTGAATCCCATTCCCTCTTTCTTGAATGAGGGGAAAGCAATCGTTGAGGAGGAGAGCTCCAGCAGAACAGTGAGAAAGAGACAAAGTTGTTTGGACTAGATGGGAGCAAGCTGAGGAGAGAAAGATCTAATGGACAAACCTGTGGCAGTCAGAGCCACGCTGCATCAGGTTCCCATGTACAGGTGGTCTATGATGTCCTTCCCAGGCCATCCTACCTGCACCACTGGGGCCTGGCTGACACAACAGCCTGCTCCCTTTGCCAGAGAAAGTGGACACTGGAAGCATATCTTCAGCTGCTGCCTAAAGCTGCTGGGGGTGTCTAGTACCGCTGGCAGCATGACCAAGTACTCAAGGCCATTGCAGAGAGCATCAGTTGTGCCATCATCAGCTCCCAGAGGTCAAAACCCTCAAAGCAAGCCATCAGCTTCATCAGAGCTGGAGAGAAACCAAGGGTAACATCTAAAGAGACCAGATTCTTTGAAGAGATTCTCAATACAGAGCAGGACTGGCAGTTGACCATGGACTTGGGTTGGCAACTCAGATTCCCTCAGCATGTCGTTAAGACCACCCTCAGACCTGACAAGCGTCCTTGAGCTCTGGAAAGGTGCTATATAAATAAAACGTAATAATAATAATAATAATAATAATAATAATATTATTATTATTATTATTATTATTATTATTGTTCTGGTGTCCGAAGAATATTTTCATGCTGGAGCTAACAGTGTCATGGCAAGATGGAGGAGGCCAATGAGTGGAAGAGGGAGAAATATGAGGAATATCATTAATGACTGCCAAATACAAGGATGGAAGGCAAGGTGCTGTGGAGCTAGGGTGCAGAGGCTTTGCAGGACAGTACCTCTGTAGGGCTTATACTGCACTCGGCATCACAAGTGAAAGGAAGAGGAGGGCCATCTATAACGGCTCTGAATCAAAACAGCAGATCTGTGGGAGAGTACTGCTAGGACAAGAAGCTGAGGCTTGATCAAGCTTCTCTGGGTCACCTGAGTGAGGGTGTCTGATGTTCGAGAGACCCGTATAACCTGAGGACCTTGGTAGGGCTGAGTATCACTACAGGTGTCCCGATTCAATTCCGATTCACAAGATCTCAATTCACATCTCGATTTAATTGTATTGTATTGTAACATCTTGACTATCTGCATGAAAAAATGTGTCAGATACGACTAAAAAGTACCATGTTATAGGGAAAAAACCTCTTAGTTTAAAGATTAGTATGGGTTTAAATAAATCAGTAAATAAGTAAACAAATGAAATAAATACATAATACATAAAGTAACATTAAACACTTATATAAAAGTAAATAAGTAAAAAATAAAGTGAATAAATAAGTAAATAAATCAATAAGTAAAATAAATAAACTTTGTAGGTGCCATAAATAGTGCTTAACTTGTATTTAGCCCAAAATATTTCCTTAGTGAATTTGAAGGTCAGCTGTAAAACCTAAGACTGAAGAACATTTCAAAGCAGTCTGGAACAAAGTAACTAAAATGCTTAAATTAGGAAAAGCAGTTCAATTACCAAGAAGGAGAAACGTCAAATTACCAAAACACAATTTATCTATAAAAGCTGTCCCCCAAGACACTCGCTTGAAAAAGCAGACTGGATGTGAAACCACAAAGCAGCGAACAAATCACAGAGCTTAGTAGAATGAAACACAATAAAGCAACCAATTTTCACATATCTGAAGGTGGCACTAAAGCAGCCATTACTCTAAAGGAACCATGCAAAGCAGGCCCAGAGTTGGCCGCAAATGCCCATGTGATCCAGCTGTGACGTAACAAAATATTTTGAGATGATAGAGCATGTGTATGTGACAAAGCATGTGTAAAGCACAACCCACAAACATAACACCATGCCTGCAGTGAAGTATGGAGTCATGCTGTGGGGATTTTTAAATGATTTATTAAAATATGGGGATAAAATAAAACCTGAAATATGCAACATATTTCAATTTAGTTTTAAAATTAGTTTTCAAATAATAAAACTTGTAATGTAGTTCAGTTGAGTTTGCAACACGCACTATTGGTTTCTGCATAGGGCACAACTGCGTCAAGTGGTCCTGCATGTGTAGGTGTAGAGGTGTAGATCTTCACTGCTTCTTACCTTCGATAGGTGAGGTCTTGAGTCTGCGGCAGATCCCTTGCACATCACCGTAGCATTCTGCAATCTTGTTGACCGCCTCGCCACTGCGGAGCTCCATCAGCTCACGGAGCTGCATCGTCGTGCAGCCAAAGTCCCCATCGTGGTCGACCTCGGTGACCGAGTTCCCCGGTGGGTGGTCTGCAGTGTTGTTAGCCATTTTGACACGTGAGTTTCAGTCACGCCTCACGATGTGAGACTTCCAATCGATCCACTTGTAAACGTAAGACTGAGTGATGAAGGAACGCTTCAGGTAGGTGATACAATGTTCCCAAGTTCAAGGGATATTGATGTGTGAGATGCACCACAGAGAAACTGGAACAGAACGAGAAAGACAGGTTTTAAATTATTTTGTATATCAACGGAAAAATGGCCTAATTTCTAAGTTTGAACATTTTGTGAAAGAACAGACAGGAAATGTTGACACCATCTAAATGACTAGGGACACTTGAGCTTGTGAATGAAGCATCATGTTGTGATAAAATGGGAAAAAGACAAAATGTTATGAAATACAGATCTGCCTTTCATGTTTTTTTTTTTTTTTTTTTTTTTTTTTTTACACAGCAGTTCTCCAAACTTTCACACACACACACTTGAACACTCGCAACATACAGATGCAACCCATAAAATGAACCAAATTTGCACATCTAATGGGAATCTCCATCTCAGACCCAGTTTCTGTCCATCGCAGTCAAACATAAATAATTAACCCCTGGAGGAATCCATAGTTTGGGAGCAAATTAAAGTGTTTACTGTTTTGTTGCCAGTCTCAAAGCCCACAGAAGGAGGTGGGAGGGAAACAGAGGTAGAAAGAAAGGGCACTGGGTTCAAAATAAGCTGCCGGTTACTCTGGCAATATCAGAGATAAGGGGGTCTGTGTTAATGTGAGATATGGGAGCTTCCAACTCTGTTTTTTTTATGCACATAGAACATAGAAAATGGAAGTCACTCTTTGATGTGTGCTTGCAGTGATCCGAGATGAAATTTTGGACTGGGATTCATCTACAAGCGCTACGGCCAATTTCCCACTATCACACTTGTACAGTCAGTGATGGTAGCCATAAAAAGCAAAGCGCTGGATGCTTGAAAGCCCTTAGGTGGATTTTAACCCAGATTGGATTACTGTCCACTCCTCCTTCAGTGTCGGTCAAGCTTCAGCCTCACTGTACACTGCACTGACCCCTTAACCTCTTATCGGAAGAGACATCAGACCAGGGCAGAGTTTCCTAAAAGCATCGTAAGCCTAAGTTGATCATAGAACTATTGCCATGAATGGAGCTACGATCAACTTAGGCTTACAATGCTTTTGGGAAACACTACCCAGGGTAGTTTTATTCTGAGCAAAATGACCTGATTCTTGTATTTAAACATGAATGAATTGTTGAAATGCAGAGGTCAATGATTCTTTACTTTCTTCAGCATTATCTTAGCCCTGGGGCTAAAGGTCTCTTCATACTTAAAGTACCTAAAGAGAGGTCAGATTTTAAATACACATCTCCATTGTTCTGTTTTATGAACAAGTGTGTGTTTGAACAAACCACATTAGTCAGGACAGAGTACAGCTTATTGAGTTTAGTTCTAACATTACTACTAATGTAACAGATGTCTGTAAATGTCGAAATGTGTAAATGCCACAAGAACAAGCTCTACAATGTTTCCAAACAAATGTCATCCATTGCCCAAGGCATTGAGAGAGGCCATTACCAAGCCTTCAGATTAGCAGAGCACATAAAATGTTTGAGTGCTTCTGTTGAGGAAAAAACTAAATCTATAAAGCAATGTCACATGCCATGCTTAAGAGGACCCACCCAGATTCATCTTTGATAGTAGAAATAGAATTAGGAACTCAATGTTTTTCATTTTATGAGGAAAAAGCCTGTGCAAAACTCACCGCCACAAGATTACAGTGTTGCAGGTGGTTTGGTTAATGTTTTTAAAACAGTTCTATGTGGTTGCTTGGGTTTAATTCTACCTCAGAAATATCATCAGCATTTTTTCCATTCAAAGTCCAGAAAAATTCACCCATTCATAACATCAAGACTTCAGTATTATACAGTATTATAAGGCATATTTGGCTGGATGGTTGAACCACTTCCAAAAAAATCATAAGAATATATTAAGAATATATTCAGTCACAACACCGATAACACAGACTAGCGTACATATATATATATATATATATATATATATATATATATATATATATATATATATGTGTGTGTGTGTGTGTGTGTGTGTGTGTGTGTGTGTGTGTGTGTGTGTACAGCTACCAAAAATCGCAATTTGACAGCTTTAAGTCTAGCTGTGGGTAGTACTCTGGGGGACGGGGGGGCATGATTTAACAGCATTTTTGACTCTGGGTCATACAGTGCAACATCTCATTGTAGTGCTGGCGTGTTAATCACAGTATTATGAGAAGTGTCTGTATTAGTGGTGTTTACTAAGGTAAGCATAACTATTACTATCGCTCATACTTGAGTTTAGGAATTTGAACAAACTGCTAAATCTTTTTTTTTTTTTTTTTTACTTTGGTGTGTTAGTCATCCAATGTGTTCATGCTGCAGAGATGAATCTCTCGGAAATACACATATGTGTGTGTGTGTGTTCAGTCGCAACACCGGTATCATCACTTGCCCACCGCAAATTGACCGGACTGGTAGGACCCACCGCAGAGTATCACAGTAACTGCGTCACTCGCCATAGACATACACGGAGAAAAGTAGCTCCGGCTACTATGTTCTTCCACAAGGCACGTGCAGTTCTGTTTATTAACCACTAGAGGGCCAAAAAAATCACAGACTGCAGCTTTAATATAAATGAGTTTGTTGCTGGACGGTTTTGTTGTTATGTTTTTCAGTAAGAATAATAACCCACTATTCAAGCAGCTGCCTCTAATTTGAAAGTGAAAGTACAATACACACGGCCGCCCTCCGGTTGTCACATGTCGGTTAACCGGTGGGAAAATTTTCTCACCGTCACATCCCTAATATATATGCAGGCGTGGCAAAATTGTGTTACAGACTGTATTTGTAAAACTCACAATGCTATTAATGATAAGCACCACCATTTCTTTTGCATATGAGAAACATTAAATGGCAAACGTCCCAAAAGCGAAATAAAACAGCGCTACTTGTTTGAATAACAGAGTTTGAAAATACAATTTTTTTGTTACAATTTTTACAGCTCTTACTTTTTTTTTTTTTTTTTTTATAAAAATAAATTTACATCTGCATAGCAAATCAAGTTCAAGCTACTGCTACTGTCAACTCAAGCTACTGTCAATTGTGTATTTCCAAGAGATTCATCTCCGCAGCATGAACACATTGGATGACTAACACAAAGTAAAAAAAAAAATAAAAAAAATGTTTTAGCAGTTTGTTCAAATTCCTAAACTCAAGTATGAGCGATAGTAATAGTTATGCTTACCTTAGTAAACACCACTAATACAGACACTTCTCATAATACTGTGATTAACACACCAGCGCTACAATTAGATGTTGCACTGTATGACCCAGAGTCAAAAATGCTGTTAATGCCCCCCAGAGTACTACCCACAGCTAGACTTAAAGCGGTCAAATTGCGATTTTTGGTAGCTGTAACTCAAGCAGTCAGCGTAGTCCAGTAACATGGTGCCAAAACCACACACTAATGCAAGTCACTCCTTCATCACCTGTGTAACATTGTTAAGATCTCATGCAACCTTTTTATGCCAAAGAATCACCCATGAAATACCAGAATGAAAAATAGGGCTGTTTCCAACATCATAATAAACAAGCGGGTAGTACAACATTCCATGAAAAATACTACAAGATAACCATTTGCCAAGGTCATACTGCTAAACCAATCTGACAACAGACCTTTGGTGTGGAGGTCTGACAGTTGCACTGACTTTCGCATAAGAATGGTGCAATTTATCACACAGTCCCTGAGGTGAATTTAACAAATCACTTTAAATGCTTTGAGCTTTCCTACAATGCATTTAGAGGATGAGCTCAGCCCAAAGAGCCATTTGCATGCATCAAAATGAAATGGCTGCAGGCTGGTGTAAGAAGTGCAATAGGTCTGGCATATAAAACCAGCATTTTCGCTCTATGTGTAGATTTGGTGAATGTGCAACCAAACAGGTCCAAAGGTTGTTAGCGGTCAACAAGGTTGTCAACATGGTTGACAGTTTAATATATGTGAAAGAAAAGGCTTAATGCGGGCCAATCTATGTGAGCACAAATATTTATGTCTATTTAAAGGCTGGGTAAAAATATTTTATGATTATGATCTTCATTTGAATGAACACAATATTCATTTTTAAAATCCATGTAGATTGCATGCAAAACCAATCATACAATACAGCCAGAGTAGTTTAATTCTCAAGCAAATGACTGAGCCATTTTTTAGTGATTTAAAAACAAACAGCGTGACCCGTGTAGGCTGATTCAAAAAATGAATGACTCTTATGAGCAGGCTCTTTTAATGAATAGATCAAAACGATAATTTATTGGTTTGAATCAGTTGTGTTATTGTTTCCTAAAACTAATAATACATTTATATATATAGTATTTCAACTTATTGTGTATTCAACTTATATGCTATGTCCTACGCCTTCCCAATTCAACTTATGAAAAAAGCTTAACTGACACAACCTCAGTTACGCTTTCTTTTCAAGTTGAATATGGAAGGCGGTCTGGCAGAAGCTAGGTATTTTACTTATAACTTGTTAAATATGGATATTTTTCTTACACAATCGCATCGTTTCACTTCACTTCAGAAGGCCTTTATTAACCCCCAGGAGCCATGTGGAGTACGTTTTGCTTTGGATGGATGCACTTCCTTCAGCTTCAAACTCGTTGGTCCCGTTCACTGCCATTATAAAGCTTAGATGCGTCAGGATATTTATTAATATAACGCCGATTGTGTTCATCAGAAAGAATAAAGTCATATACACCTAGGATGGCTTGAGGGTAAGTAAAGCTTGGGGTAATTTTCATTTTAAAGTGAACTAATACTTTAATCCATCTCTCACTTACTGTATGCAATCTCACTGTTTAAAAAGCCCATCAACGCATGCTTTCATGAAGAATTAAAGGAGGAGTCTTCTCATAGGATAAGGACACGCAGTCTCTTGAATAAATACGAGACACCGACGAGTCATCACATCCTGAAAACACTGACTAGAATTTTAATGCATGGACAAAATATTATGAGATAAAAATATCTATATGGTAGTATACATGGCAGTGTTTTCCCATGGTATTGAAAATGGTATTGAATATCAGTATTTTTCCAAGGTATTGTATCGAAGATAGAAATTCCAGTACAACAACACTAATCCCTACACATGGCCTTCTCATTCTCATCAATACACACTGGCACAAACTGTACAATAAAAGATGCTGAAAAACCAACAGGGAAAGCCTGACTTCAAAAACAGACACCAGTGACAACATGTCAGGGGAAGAGCTGGGCGACTTCACTTTCTACAAATGGGTCTTTATGTATCCCTTCACCATGACAGCAGTCTCCATGACCTCATATGAAGCTGTAAACTTTTGATTGCAAAGCAGAATGGTGTTCTGGCAAGATGACACAGTGGCCTGGAGGTCCTCTTGGTGTAACCCACATTTACTATAAAAAGTTATAGCCTATAGAAAGTTAATCAGTAAACCGTAGCACACACAAAGTCAAAATGGATTTTAAAGCTTATTTGGGAAGTGATTCTCAACATAAATGCATTTATACCCTGTAGCAGTCACCAGACACATGGTTAAGTAAAAAGAGAGCTCAGCGTCTGCTTAATCTCAGCGGTGTTGGAATAGTGTGGCTGCGTAAATGGAGAAGAGGGTGCACTAAGTAGTTCACACTCCACATCCCAGTGTGAGTGTGAAGAGGATGGTAAGACACTGAGAGGATTAAAGCATCTGAGCTTGGGCTGTATCACTATGGCTGAACGTGTGGATCAAGCTGGAGAGGATGGAGGGTGGGGAGCGGTTGCGATGGTGATAAAAGAGGGGCTGCAAGACACCGGGGGAGTGCAAAAGTGGGTGGAGACATCTGGGTGAGCAGAAGATGCCAAAGTAAGGGAGGGAGGAAGGAAATATTGTAAGAGTGAGGCATTGCTGTGAGATTAAAGCGTATGAGCAGTCACTGGTAGGCAGCAGATGTAAATCAGGGCCACATCTGTTTCCTCCGCTGTCCTGGAGCATTGGTGCCAGCGCAGGCCTTTAGGCCCCATATCCGCCTCCACTCCGCTGGGGCTCTGCAACAACACAAACCCTGTGCTTCCTCGCCACATCTTACTTTCTTCAGTCTTTCTTTCCTTCCTCTCTCCACCCTCTCACTGTCTCTGTCGGGTTTTTATTAGAGTGACTCATCAGTCTACACTGTATCTCAAAAGTTTCAGAATCAAGTTAGTGCACATCTAAAAGAAGAGAAAACATCTCAGTTCCCTGCAGATAAAGCCGCTTCATGCTGTCAAATGTCTAAAAATTACAATAATGCTTGTTCAGTGCTGAAATGTCTGCCGAGTGCAGTCTGTCAGCCATTACCAAAAACCCAATAATGCTGCTTTATCGTTTTAGACTGAGTGTGGTAGTTTTATCTGCCTTTAATCAGAAAGTGAATCAAATTAGGCAGCTACCCAATTCACCTATCAAAATCGTGTGGTAGAGAGCTGGGTAGAAGTCTTTTTTTTTTTTTTGGAATTTTAACTATATATGGCTACAGGGAGATGCAACGAAGCAAAGTAGGCCAGCACAAGCCATCAAAGCCAGAGGAGTGAATCAAACAGTCTGATGCACTCCCAATAATTAAAGGTGGAGCACCGGATGGAGGCAGCTATTAAATTACCCCTGAAAGGATGAAGTTCAATTCAGGTAAGGCAGAGGGGAAGCCGTTTACAGGAAGTATACTAAAAAGAGGACAGTTTATTTTTGAGCATCGGCTTCATTTGTAATATGCGAAAACATCCATTTGGATCATGGAAATGGCTTGGAGGGCTCACATACAACCAGCAGCTCCCTGGGGAGAGTGAGACAAATGGTGCGCAAATAAACAAACCACGGCAGGAACTTGTGAACTCTCATTTTGTAATGTTGGAAAAGCAACAGATGCCCAGAACTGAGTACATAGTTAGTCATTTTTAACCCTCTAAAGGGAGTGCTGACCAGTCAATAGTATCTAACTCGTGGATGTTGTCCCTCTTTCTCTTTTCAACAAGGGTTCTGCATTGCTGGACAGACAGGTCATCCGTCTTTGCTTCCCTCCGCTCCAAAATTTCAGCTTTTCATTCATCAGCTGCCCCTAGATCCCTGACAGGGAGAGCAAGAAACAAATAAGCTGTGGCTAAAATGGATGACAAGGAGGGTTGATCGGAAAAAGGGATGATAGTGGATGTGCATTAAAGCAGACAGGAATATATATATATTTTTTTAGAAGGCATGGCTGGAAAACAACTGCAAGAGATGGACAAGGAGGCAATTTGACAGAGGGGAAGACAGCAGAATGTAAGATGGAAAGGAAGGCATGCCGAACAGACAGATGAGCCATATAGAAAGGGAAAGGAAAAACACAGAAACTTATTGTGCTTGGTTGTGTGTGTGTATTTGTGTAACAGGGGGCGTGTAATTGGATGCGGCCGGGAGCAAAACACTGTGTCTGTGTGTTGAGGCGTCGGCCTGTGCCCACCCTCCCTCTGACTGCAGCCACACCTGCCTTGCATACTAAAGCGGCAGAATGCGGAGCCCTGGACCCAGCTGCTCACTCTGCACCAATCCAGCCGACTCACGCTCACACACAAAACTGAGGAAGCAACCCACCACCAAGTTGCAACATGGCATTGAGTCAGTGTGGCATTGTACAGTCTTTACTGAATTGCTTTTACTGAACTAATGTAGTAAGTTGCTTTTAAAACAACAAAGAGCGGCTGGCTTTTTTTTTTCTTTCCTCAAAGCACTATTAGTAAATGAGCACAACCACATTTCCCTGTGAAACTGGAATGTATTTTTTGCTAAATGAAGTTGCACATTCAACAAACAGGCCTCACATTAAAAAGCTTCAGGTGAACCTTGTGCAAACTTCTAACCTTAAGCCGCGTGTCCACCAAAGCATTTTTAGCCAGCTGAAAACACTAGACGCTCTGCTGAAAACGCGCTTGAAACTGTGAGCACTTGAGAGCGCTTTGGCATCGCAGCATTTTTTTTTTTTTTTTCTTCAGTTGAGATGCTTGTTTGCTATGATACAGAATATCCGTGGCACTGTTACTTTTAACTGATTTCGCAGATAATTTGTTTCAGACTAAAAATGTCGACACAATGTAGAGCCTTTGCTTTGAATGTTTGGAGACCAGCAATATTAATTTCTCATCCATTTTGTTCCGTTCTCTGCTTGTTGATGTCATTGTATAGCAAGAATGTTTTGACAGTTGGTCAGTGTTGTATTTGTCCCACCCCTCCTCCACTCTGACTGGACGGCTAGCTAAAGAGTGACAGTGATGAGCGCAGCGTTTTACTCAAAGTTGAACATTCTTCAACGGGAGGGGACCGGTAAAAAACGCCAAGCACTCAGCATTGAGCGTGAAAAAGACACTAAGTGCCTCGTTATGCTCCTGCCATTTAAAATATGCGGTGCTCCCATTGAAAACAATTGGAAAAGTACGCTAGCCACTGGAAAAAAAAAAAACGTCTTTGTTCGACACACAGCCTTAAAGTATTAAGCTTTGGCCTGTAGCTCATCTCACACAGTGTTGGTCTAACAGATTACAAAGTAATTGATTACAACAGGATGTACTATATTGGCACTTTTATTGGCCTATAACTGATATTGTGCATAATTGTGCTTACCTAGATTTATCAAACTTACATCTATGTTCTTTAATGTGACAGCTGAAAGATGCATGCCCCCTAACAAGGCCTTGTAAGGGAGATGCAGCCAAACAAACATCAAGAGTAGGGCTGCACGATTTGGGGAAAATGTCATATTGCGATTACTGAGGTCAATATTGCGATTGCGATATGCGATAGCGATATAATAAACAAATAGTACCGTGAGTCATCTTGCTTGGTTCTCAATGAAAATGCACACACAGATTACTGATAATGCTGAAATGTGTATTTCTCAACTCAAACTAGAAACAACAACAAACAAATGCACAGTGTTTTCAAATTAAAATATTTTATGAAATTAAATAATAACATCTTTGCATTACTGCAAACTTGTTATAATCCCATTTAAGATGTTTGTTTCTTTACTAATCTGTGGTTCAACGGATCACAAAACTCACGGTTCGGATCACATCACGGTTATGACGTCACGGATCAGATCATTTTTCAGATCAGCACAAAAAAAAATTGGGGGATGGGGGTAACTTAACTTTGCATGTATTACTTAGCCCACTTAAACTATTCTGATACCACAGCATAAACTAATAATGTATTACTTAGGCTAGTAAAGGCAAGTGAACAGACTGTAAAAAGAACAAATACTGTACACCAATTACAAGCATAGATAAATACAACAAAAAAGTTACAAATAAAGTATAAGGTCTAACTGTATTAATTTTCATGCACAGAAATGTAATAATTAAATGTAAAATGACACTGGTCACTGTATAAATTTAATATAGATTAATCTTTGTTAAAGCTGTGTTTTGTTGTTTGATTTGCATGACAGACAACAGCAGTTATTTATAGGTTGCTGTCACTTTAACAGTAAGACATGCACATACACATCAGATAGATACACATCGGAATTCTCACCTCGTTCAATTAAGACATAACCGAATGTGTTTACGAGCATACTTGCTGAGAGGGGTATTTTGACTGACATAATGTGTGTATGTGTCCATTCAAGTACATTGAGGACGCGAAAGAGAAATCAATTTGGAGTTTGCGAGCTATAACGCGCCTCTCTCTCTGTGTATGCGCGCGAGCCTTGTATGCATGTGCATCTATGCGCACCGATAACAGCACTGCGTGTGACACCGAATTAAATCCTCTTTTGCCTCTTCTAGCGCGCTGGTATGGTTTTATATCTATTTAATGTGTAAACTAGCAAGACAAAACACGTTCAAATGATAACCTTTCACTCTATTGCGGTTAAAGTTGCAATTGATCCGCGAATCACATGCGTCCCGAACCGTGGGCCCTGGTCCGTACGGATCACGGATCATCAACGATCTAATCTGGGTTTATAATCTTATAGCCAAAATATCGCCATATAACAGAGGTAGCGTTTTTTCTTGCCACCAGTTCACTGACCGTTTGCTCCGCATCCATCTTTACCCGTTCTCTGCGCTGCACACCGGAAAAAGTCATGACATGACCATGTGCGCCGCACGTGCCACTGCCTAAACTGAAACTGACTGCTCTTCATTTTATTAGCGGTGTATAAAATGGGCAAACAGCTCTCAGAGAATGGGTTGTCGACTCCACACGTATTTATTTATTTATTTATTTATTAATTAAATTATTATTATTATTATTATTATTTTATTTCATAAAATCGCAGCATTTTGCGTCATATAATCGCACAAGCTTGACATCGCGATTGCGATTGCGATATGATTAATCGTGCAGCTCTAATCAAGAGTACCCTTGCAACAAGCTACCAATGCCCTCGCAACCAATCAGAGCACCCCAGCAAATGCATACTAACATGCTAAAAACACTCAGAAGCCCTAGCAAGTATTGCATTGGCCAGTAGCACTAACATTTTTTATTTATTTTTTTACTGTCCCTTCACTTGAAATGGATGTCGTCGTCTTTATATAGACTGGATCAGGTGGGAGGTACAGCCACACCCATCTCTTTCTGAGTCCATACTGTGAGAGTCTGTGTGTGCTGGGATGGTGGGGTTGGCATGAACACTGACTCACTGACACAAACAGCTTGGCTGCCTTAAAAAGGCCACACCCTATCTGCAGTCACGTTACCCAAGGGAAGTAGGAAATCCCTTACACAATCTCAGAACCTCTCATAGCTTGACTAAAAGATGGAAGCAATGGAAAACAGGAGGGGGGAGAGAGAGAGAGAGAGAGAGAGAAGGGGGGGGGGGGTCTAGGGAGAGGGATAGGAGAAGGGTGTTTTGGTTGAGGAGGACAAAAACAAAAAAGCAAGCAAGCACAGTTACATCAAAAGCTTCAGAAGACAGAGTGTTGAAGAGAGTGAGCTGTTTTGCGTTCTTGTCATTTCATGAGCAACATCAACATGCTGAATTCATTGAGGCGTCGAGTACAGATATAGAGCAGCATACCAAATCTTTGTGTAAACAACCAGGTCGGTAGAAAGCAATTAAACCCACCATTAGCAGAGCGTGGGTAACAGGAGATATCATGCCACAGGAGCGCAAGTAAAAATAAAGACACAAATCAAACATGGAAGAGAAAAAAAAAAAAAATGTAGCCAGCCAAAAGGCCTGGGGGTAGAGATGTAGTTGGAGGGGTGAGATGGATTGCATACAGGTGCAAACAAGGCAAAGGTGCCAACTGTTTCTTCCAACGCTGAACTCTGCTGTGCCAGTAAAACTGAGAAAAGAATTTGTTTCACAGTCTAACACCACGTCCTAACCAGAAGCAACACAATAAGATTTCAGTGACAAGCAATTTGTCTGTCCAAAATGCTGCATGATGAGACACAATCAATGTTTTTCCTGATGCTTATCAAGCGTAATTACTTTTAATAATTTTCCTTGTGAAAATTCAGTGATTTGTCATATATTATCAAACATTTCTCAACATCCAAAATCAGATTCTCCTCATCCATGTTTGTTAATTAATATTCACGAAGAGTGTCACTTCAGTCCAATGAGATTAGGAAGGCGCCAATATTAAAATTCTAAAAGCTTGTAATTATTTTCATTTTACCAAGGCTGCATTTAAACACTGTAAAAAAAAAACAGTAATATTGTGAAATATTACAACAATTAAAAAAATAACTTTTCTATTTAAAGGGAACCCCTGCTATTAAGACTTCTATGGCTTAATATGATGTAAATGATGTCTCTTACTGAAATAAGTAGTAGAAAACCCATGAAAGATTTACGTCATTTAAAAAATCCATGACATATTTGGACAATGGGGGGTGCCATTTTGTTAAAGTGCAGAGCGTTCTATGATGATGACGTCAAATGGTTGCACTTGGTGAGCTACTGACACTACCCTGTTGCTATTTTTACCGCAATACAACTCGGAATATAATATACGATGCCATATTGTGCAGATTTTGGTTGTAATTTCCAGTCGAAGGGCAACAAGAGAAGCGATGCAAGTCTTCACTGCTTTACTAGTGATAAGAAAAGGAAAAAAGAATGGGAAGTTGTGAAGAATGTGGACGAATAAATCTTCCTAAAGATCCGCGTCTTTGTACTCTTCACTTTAGCCTTGATGGCTTTGAGGCTTTTAGTAGGCCACAGCTGAAAGAGCTAGACAGTTGGCGATGGATATAAGTGTATGCTTTAACCAAATTCCATGCCTGTCGTGGAGCCTGACGAGGGCAGCCTATAACACATCTCGAATGAGACTGCCTCAAAGCTTGTGTGTGCTGTGATGCACAGGATATCTGTGATAGCATAAAACAGTAGCATCTTCTCAGCATGTTTAACTGTGTGTAATGCATTCAGCAGACATATCAGACAATTTTTACATGTCAATCATTCATCAGTAGTTCAAATAGCCACAGAGACATTGCATGTCTTCAATGTTTTCATCCTCACTAATTTTGGGCTCTGGCTCAAATTGAAAAGGCTGATCGGGTTTTAAAAGGAACCCCGTGGATATTAAGACTTGTATGCATTACTAGATTACCATTGCACCAAAACATACAGATGAAAAAGTATCAAAGGCATCAGGGCTAAAGTGGAGAGAACAAAGACGTAGTTAGGAAATTTTATTCGTCCACATTCTTCACAACTTCCCATTCTTTTTCCCTCTTATTGCTAGGAAAGCAGTAAAGACGTACATCGCTTCTCTTCTGCTCAACGACTGAAAATTATGCACAATGTTGCATCACATAATATATTCCGAGCTGTGTTGCGGTAAAAATAGCAACAGGGTAGTGTCAGTAGCCCACCGAGTGCAACCATTTGACGTCATCGACATAGAACGCACTGTGCGCCTAAACAAAATGGTGCCATTGTCCAAATGTGTCATGGATTTTTAATTTAAATTTTTCATGGGTTGTCTGCTACATATTTCAGTAAGAGACATAATTTACGTTATATTAAGCCATACAAGTCTTAATACCAGGGGTTCCCTTAAAATATATTTAAAAATGTAATTTATTCATGTGATGGCAAAGCTAAATTTTCAGGTCATTAGTCTTTCAAGTCGCATGATCCATATGTCACATAATTCCATTCTAAAATGCTGATTTGGTGCTCAAAAAAACTTTTGTTATTATCAGTGTTGAACACATTTCTTAGTAGCCTGATAATACCAGACTCTGCTACTTCACTTTGCTTCGTAGACAGAGTCTGGAATGGCATAATAGAGAAGTGTTTTCTCTCTCGCTAGGGGACGCTTGTCTGAAGTTTAAAATCATTGGTTACCCGTAAGCCAATCAGATACGTTTAGTTATGACGTATGTTATCCGCCTGTACAGCCGCATCGAAGCACAGACATCATGCATCGAACTCAAATCTATGATTGAACTTCCACTGTAAACCTGTTGTAAACACATGATGATGTGAGCGAAATACCGGAGTGAACATGGCTGTAAACGACTTTTGCAGATTATGCGAAGTTAATGCATCCCGAAGTTTGCATCCCGTGTCTCGTTTCCCATTTCCGCGGTCGTTTCGGTTTTCGATTTCTCTAACCTACAATGTAAAACTCGGCGCTTAGCATCTACGTCACGGCTCTCAGCCCGCCCTCTGTTCGTTGATTGGCCCGGCTGTTTCCCGACCGGTGGCAAACACAAAGCTCTGACGCTGTATCAGACTGAGTACAGAAGCGAAATGAAATTGAGCGGAAGTAGGAAGTCTGACGTAGTCAGGCTAATTTCTTAGTATTATAAATGTTGAAAACTTAAAGAATTTCAAAACAAACTCTCAAAAAAAAAAAAAAAACAACAAAAAAACAACAACAACAACAACAACAACAACAAAAAACTTACTGACCCCAAACTTTTGAAATAGAGGAAATTCAGTCCATTCACGCTCACTGGAAAAGCAAAGTCTGCTCAAATAATGTGCCGATATGAAATTTCTCTGGACTTGTTTGTTTCTGATTGCAATAGCCCTACTGTACTGTAACATGGTGTGGAATAAACGTGTTGAGCAACGTTGGTAAAATGATGGTACCCTCTCATTCACTGATCCACTCCCTGCTATCTGCTCACATGCTCTGATAATAGCTTTGTAGGAATATACTAGAGCTGCACGATTAATCATATCGCAATCGCAATCGCGATGTCAAGCTTGTGCGATTATATGACGCAAAATGCTGCGATTTTATGAAATAAAAAAATAATAAGTTAATAAATAAATAAAAAAATACATGTGTGGACACAACAACCCATTACCTGAGAGCTGTTTGCCCATTTTATACACCGCTAATAAAAAGAAGACCAGTCAGTTTCAGTTTAGGCAGTGGCATGTGTGGCGTGCACGGTCATGTCATGACTTTTCCGGTGTGCAGCGCAGAGAACGGGTAAAGATGGATGCGGAGCATACGGTCACTGAACTGGTGGCAAGAAAAAACGCTACCTCTGTTATATGGCGATATTTTGGCTATAAGATTATAAACCCAGATTAGTAGTGGTTGAAGAGGAAAGAGGAAATAATTCGGTATCGCACGCAGCGCTGTTATTGGTGCGCACATGACGCACATACATACAAGGCTCGCGTGCACAGAGAGACAGAGAGCTCGCGAACTCCAAATTGATTTCTCTTTCGCGTCCTCAGTGCACTTGGATGGTCACATACACGCATTATGTCAGTCAAAATACCCCTCTCAGCAAGTATTCATGTAAACACATTCAGTTGTCTTAATTGAACGAGGTGAGAATTCGGATGTATATCTGTCCAGTGTGTGCGTGCATGTCTTACTCTTAAAGTGACAGCAACCTATAAATACCTGCTGTTGTCTGTCATGTAAATCAAACAACAAAACACAGCTTTAACAAAGATTAATCTATATTAAATTTATACAATGAACAGTGTCATTTTACATTTAATTATTACATTTCTGTGCATGAAAATTAATACTACAGTTAGACCTTATACTTTATTTGTAACTTTATGTAGTATTTAGCTATGCTTGTTGTAATTGGTGTACAGTATTTGTTCTTTTTACAGTCTGTTCACTTGTCTTTAATAATGTATTATTTAGGCTAGCAGTTTATGCTATGGTATCAGAATAGTTTAAGTGGGCTAAGTAATAAATGCAAAGTTAAGTTACCCCCATCCAATTTTTTTTTTTTTTTGTGCTGATCCGAAGTATGATCCGATCTGTGACGTCATAACCGTGATGTGATCCGAACCGTGAGTTTTGTGATCCGTTGAACCGCTACAGATTAGTAAAGAAATAAATATCTTAAATGGGATTATAAGAAGTTTGCAGTAATGCAAAGATGTTATTTAATTTCATAAAATATTTTAATTTGAAAACACTGCATTTGTTTGCTGTTGTTGCTAGTTTGAGTTGAGAAATACACATTTCAGCATTATCAGTAATCTGTGTGTGTATTTTCATTGAGAACCAAGCAAGATGACTCATGATACTATTTGTTTATTATATCGCTATCGCAAATCGCAATCGCAATGTTGACCTCAATAATCGCAATATGACATTTTCCCCAAATCGTGCAGCCCTAGAATATACTTTAATAATTGGTCAAAAAATAAATCGGATTCTGTCACACAGAACTGAATGAAGAATAATATATTGATATTTAACATTATTTTAATACAGGGCTATTTTCTATCCAATTTGTGTGTTACTTAAATAAAAGTGTGGTTATTTTATTTTATTGGCTTGTATTTTTTCAAAATTATTAAATTATTGAATTAAATTATTGAATTATTGTTAAATTATTGAATTTAATTAAAAAGTCTAATAATAACACAATTATACAAAAAAAAAAAATAATTTAAAATAAATGAATAATTATAAAAAAAGTCATTTTCTGTTTCGGTCTTTGGCCAAGTGCATCTAGAATTTTCAGTTCCGGCCCAAAATTTTCATTTCAGTGCATCCCTAATAATGACCAATATGGTATTGGTTTTCATGTGGCCCTAAGTGATATTTTAGCATAGGAAAGGCTACCTGCTTTAATGCTGCAAAATTTAAACCAAGTGACTGACAAATAGAAGCGCTGTAAGAGGAGAAAGGTTAGGACGATTCTAAGGGTCCTGCACTTTCTGACGAAGGGGTCAGGAGCGAGATTTTAACTGATGGAGGCTGTGGCAATCAACTGTTAAGGGGGCCCAGAAACCCTAGTGGTGACAAAATGCACTGTTTACACGTTAACGGCTATATAGAACAAAAACTCTGAACAAGACAGAAGCTTGACTTCTGAAATCGTGTCGCATCTGGTGAGTCACACCGAGTTTTTAACCTCATGCTCCAGCTATGGACCTTTCTGACAAATTACACTGTCATTTATGGGAGAAGAGGGGCACATGCTGTGAAAAGAGAAACAAAATTATGCACAAGCATTAGAAGCATTAGTGGTAATGATCCTTATTACAACTTCCATTAGAGGCTGCTATATGTTTTTCTGTTCCTAGAGCTACAAAATCCCCTTACTGGCCCTTAAGGAGAGAATTCAAGGGTCTCTTAAAAAGAAAATGTATTAATTTTCACAATAATAACACAAGGGCTCAACTAATGGGCTCTCGCAAGATGGCAAACACAGTGGTCCTTTCTTGTTTTTCACCTAGACGCGCAGACATAATACAACCTGAGCCACGGGTCCCTCTGAATTCCTTGGCTGATGGAAGAACAAACAAGGCTGAATGACACAAGAACAGGCCTCGAGAAAATGAACACAATTCTGCTGAGAGCAGGAAAGATGATAGAGTTTATGCTGCCGATAGAGTGCCCTGTTTTGGGCACATTTTGATATCAAAAATGACGAGGACCTAGGCACACCATTGCTGGTCGTTTGAAGAATACTCTTCTTTTGTACATTAACCACATAAGAAGTAGAACAAAATGAAAATGAGAAGCAGAGGGGGGCAGTCATGTTGATCGACTCCTCCCGGCACAGAGTTGGTGCATCTTGCCAAATTCATGAGGCTTGTGACCTGCATCAAGCCTGGACGTGGGAGTGTGGTTTGTTTCAGAGGAAGCCAGTTATGAGGATAGGATGGGGTACTCCTCAGGCCAAGTACGCTCTGGAGCCAAGCATCAACATCTGATTATAATCCTATTGAATGAAATCAAACCTGTGTTAACTTGAGTTCTTTCCACTCTGCTGCAGAAAGTTCTGAGGGTAAGAAATACTACATCTAATTCAAGTAGCAAGTTGGTAGTGGTCGCTTCTGCAAGCTGTGAGTTTTCTTTGGAGAATAACATAAATCTAAATTACTAAGAGACATTTTAACCTTGGGCTCTGGATTGTACAGACTCGTCATCGATCAAGAGGAGAAAATGAATACCAGCCTTGGTGATTTCTTCCAAGAATTCCTCAACAGCATCTGCAGAACTTTGCTTAAAAATGCAATGTACAGCTCCTAATCATGCATCATGCATGTATAAAACAGAAAGCAGCCTGGCCTGGTCAGTTAATAGCCAAACAAACAGTGTTATTTGCAAGAAGGTACAGCACCATTTAAAAGGTTTGGAGGTCAATCTAATTAGTTTTTTTAAGAAATTAATATTTTTTTGTTCAGCAAGGATGCAATAAATTGGTCAAAAGTGACAGTTCATATATTTATAATAAAAATAAATAAATAAATAAATAAAATAATTGAGAACGTTTTATTCATCAAAGAATCCTGAAAAAAAATGTACCATGGTTTCTACAAAAATATTAAGCTTTTCTCACTTCAAAACATCTGTCAAACTTAAAACTTAAAATTTAAATTGCGGTATGGCTTAGGCGTTCTGTGGAAAACACTGAACAGTTATTTTAAATTGTTATAAAAACAATTTACAATATTACTGTTTTAACTTTATTCATGATCAAATAAATGCAGCCTTTGTGCACAAGAAAGATTTTCATGAAAGACATTTTTTTTTTTAAATCTTAACCATTACAAACATTTGAACCTCAGTGTACCTTGGCTTGTATGGGAACTGATTTCAGACAGGTGTGCTATAGTGATAACCCAGCAAATATGTTGTTAGTACAATGCTTATTTATTGGTATAAATTAAGTCAAAAAGTTGAGGGGGAAAAAAAGAACCAATATGGGCATTTATGAAGGAATTTTTTTTTTTTTAACTGCTCCATTTGTTTTTGTTGTTTTTTGGGGGGTTTTCCCCTCCAAACTCTGAATAAGTACTTTTTTCACACCAGGAAGTAGTAGGTCATGCTATATGAATATAGTGAATTTGGACATACACTGTTTTTGGCCTACTAGTAAGGGAAGCATGCATATTCAGATGCAGCCAGGATGTTACACAAACATCAGATTTAGGGCCTTTCTACACCGGTCACTTGATGCATTTTTACTGATCAGAAAGCTATCTGATTTGTTAAAACAGTTCCTTTTACACCTGGCCACATAGATATGAGCCGCATTTAATTTATCATCAGCTAATTTCAAGATCAAAGACCGCAATGGGAGAGATAGTGGCATCAGCACTGGTAAGATTGTTTAGCCTCAATACTTTTAATGAAGATGATTGCGTTTTGAGCATCACCCGAAGCAGTGGGTGCCATTTTTGCTGCGGCTCCCGGGGAGCGATTAGGGGTTAGGTGCCTTGCTCAAGGGCACCTCAGTTGTGGGTTATGAGAGTGGAAGAGAGCGCGACCTTCAGGTTACAAGTCCAACTCTGCGTCCGAAATCAAATACTTCTCTACTATATAGTATGCGAAAAACAGTATGCGAACAGAGTAGTAAGTACAAATTCATAGTATTCAAAAAACAGTAGGCGAAAACCTGGATGACTTACAACTTCTGGTGAGATTCTGAAGTGAGCATACGATGGACACTTTAATATTCCATGAGGCCACGGGAGAGGATTTGTAAATGGAGTTGAAGGGATGTAACTGACGCTGGTAGGTCATGTGACAGTAACATCGTGGATGTAGTACGCCCAAATTCATTAATACTACATGCATTTGTACTATATAGAACATACTTTCAACGGTCATGAAGTAAATTTAAATTCAAGTGTGGTACCTTCTCAACAGTATGCGATTTTGGACACAGCTCAAGTCTCTAACCATTAGGTCACAACTGTCCCATTTAATTTGCGGCAGTTTGCGCGTCGGCTTGCTGACACAGCTTATCATCTGTAGCGATGTGTGCTGCATTAGCGCTATCATATCTGCCTACAACATATAGCGCATAACACACTCTCACACATTTATTTTTTTACATTTTGGAAGGAGTCAAATTTACTTATGTGCTTTCAACAACCAGATGCATTTACACTTGTCCAGATTTATTCAGTCTTGAAAGCGTTTTGGAAGGAATTAAAGGTCCCGTTCTTCGTGATCCCATGTTTCAAACTTTAGTTAGTGTGTAATGTTGTTGTTAGAGTATAAATAAAATCTGTAAAATTTTAAAGCTCAAAGTTCAATGCCAAGCGAGATATTTTATTTAACAGAAGTTGCCTACATCGAACGGCCAGTTTGGACTACATCCCTCTACTTCCTTCTTTAATGACGTCACTAAAACAGTTTTTTGACTAACCTCCACCCACAGGAATACACAAGAGTTGCATTTGTAGAGTGTGTTTGTCGCCATGTCGTCGAAATGCTGTTATTTTCATCCCGCAGTCTAATCACCGGGTCTGATTCCGGCTCAAATTGATAGGGTAAAATTAAAGACATGTTTACAATAACACTGAGCATGTGCATCTCCACGTTATGGTAAGAGGCGTGACCTTTCCGGGCAAGGTTCGCTAAGCTGCTGTCGAATCACAACACAGGAACCGCTGGCACAATCAGAACTCGTTACGTATTTCTGAAGGAGGGACTTCATAGAACAAGGAAGTCATCAGCCCGTTTTTATGACAGTGGAAACAGCGGTATACAGATAAGTAAATTATGTGAAAAATACTGTGTTTTTTTACATGCGAAACATGAACACATGTTATATTGCACACTATAAACACAATCAAAGCTTCAAAAAACCACGAAAAACGGGACCTTTAACACCTGGTCTTTCGCGATCAGATATCTAATATCTTATCAGAGTAAACGCATGATGTGACCAGATGTAAAAATGCCCTTTAGACGTGCCTTGCCTTTTTTCAGCTTTCAGACACAGCCAAAGCTGAAAAATTAAAAAAGCAAGGATGGGTTTAACACTTCTTGAAATATAACCAAGGAAGCAGATGACTTGTTTTGCTGACATTCCAGCTACAATCAGATTGACACACCCATCTAAACAGTAAAAGGACCAAACACTGACAATCTTTGTGATATTTTTGAAAAGCAAATGAGGATATGCATTAGAGTGCTATGGAAACACCCATGTAAATGTTTATGCAAAATGTGGGACAGCAGCACTACTTTGCAATGTCTATATATGTGGGGACAGAACTATGGTGGTCCAAACTACTCCCCTGGTCAGTCACCAGCTCACCAGCATGCATTTCCCACCCTCATGCCCCCTGAATACCAACAACATCAAACAAACCGAGAATAGTTGCACAGCGACAACGCTGCACGGCAGCTGTCCCAAACCACCGCCTCTGCCCGGACCATGCGTTTGATAAATACTTCAGTAACTGAAGCTGAGAGAAGCAAATGAGCAAAGTGTACATGTGAGAAAGCAAAGCTCTGTACCACAGAAAGTGGAGATGACCATTTCTAACAACCCATGACTGATTAACAAATCATTGTGAAACATATCAACAACTGTGCACCTCAGTCCATCTTAACCTGACCTCACCAGAATATCTGAAAATCCAAAATACACACACAAGTCAACAGATGGCCAATCCATACAAAGTGAGCGGTGCCTGAGGTCTGTCCCAACATTGTCAGACTGATCAGATGTCAGTTTGAGAGTCAGGGGGCAATGGGAAGGAAGGGCAAAGGCAGACATATCACCTGTTCTGGAGTCATGGGAAGTGGGGTATATCCAGAGGCTGAAGGTGAGCTATTAATAAAGTGATGAGTGTAAAGGGAGGGGGATCCCTGAATTACCAACTGCACTGGGTTAATTATAGTATGACTCACAGCAAATACTGATGTCCCATCAGCCTCTGGACGAATTACTACAGGAGCGGGCCAACATTTCAGTTTTTTTTTTTCTTTCAAAAAGCATGTGCATGCTACTCCTAAAATGTGTGAGATTAAATGGCAGTGAACATGCAGTCAGGTTTTGCCCACTATATATTTACAGTGCACATTGCTTCGTGGTCTGCTACGTATTGTTACTAGTGATATGCTGATTATCAGCCAGTCCCATATTTGGCCATTTTTTAGATTATCAGCATCAACTGTTCAGTCCATTTCACTGATAGAAGTGCTACTTTGTTCTTGTAACATTCCAAAAAAGAAAAATAAGTGTGAATAATTTAAATAATTTCATTTAAAGGGGTGGTTAAATGCGATTTCACTTTTTTAACTTTAGTTAGTGTGTAATGTTGCTGCTTGAGCATAAACAGTATCTGCAAAGTTACAGCACTGAAAGTTCAATGCAAACGGAGATAATGTCTTTTAAAGTTAAATGACTACAAACACGACTGGTTTTGGACTACAACGGGTTGGTGACATCATAAACCCTGCAAAACACATCCCCAGGAACACGCAACAAAGTGGGCGAGGCCATGTGGTGCAGCATGTGGAAGCGGAAGAGTTGTGTACACCGGACCGGAGCGGCGCGTCAAAAGATAATAGAACCCATTATAATCTGTGATATTTTCTACACTGGATGCGGCGCTGAAGACAGCTTCCAGAATCTACACGAGTTCAATGCTGGATGGCTATAACTGAATGCACAACGGCTTTTACTGAAAGAAGCAGTTCCCACTTTAAAAGCAGAAGCTGCTGTTTATTGGTTTCAAAATGTAAGTACGTTTTATTGTTTGTACATGTCTTTTAAACCTATAGTCCTGTTGCTATTGTTGGTTGCATCAAAGACATATACAAAGAGCAACTCGTTTTTTGCTTCGCTAGCCAGTTAGCTAAATTCTACAAACACCAACAAACTTGTATGTTCACAGACAAACAGTTGTTCATGCTATAAATTAAACGCTACCTTTACAAAAATGCGACTACTCAGTCATGTATTCTGCTACAGTAAAGCTTTAATGAGGATAAAACTGTATATTGAAAGCTAACAAACAGAAGTGACAGCATATCTAAACACTTTGACACAAATACAAAATGAAATACCATTCATAAATGTCTTTTAAAAGCCGCGATTGCAGCTTGACCCTCTTCATTTGGGTCTGATTCGGGCTCAATTTGATACAGCAATATAGACGCACTGAAGCAACGGATGGTAAGGGGCGTTTCCGGACGCTTCAGCGAATCACGATACACTGGGCCAGCTACCAACCTGCTAACCAATCTGAGCACATTGCGTATTTCGGAGGGAGTGTTATCTTAGAAGCAGGAAGTCAAACGAGCCGTTCATATGACAGTGGAAACAGAGGTGTAGAATAAAGGTAGAATATATGAAAAATACAGCGTTTTCAAAAAAAACGAAGCATTAAGACATACTAAACTATGCCCCAAGAACACATTCAAGCCTAGAAAAAAAACACTTAACCACCCCTTTAATTAGCAATATCAAAATCTTATAATCAATTGTTGGGCAATTCCAGCATTTTGGACATGACATTTGCAGTCAAAACTTGAAATATAAATTCTCAGAGAATACATTTAAAGGTGCAGTAAGTGATATTTGAACTATGCTGTTGGACATTGTTGATATTTGAAATCAACCCAAACAAACACACCCCTCTCTTCAGTGTTCCACCTCCAAACACATTCCAATACTAACAACCCTGCTCTGAATCAGTCTCGAACCCCGGCCCAGTCGCTGCTGGCATGCGAGACGAATGCGCTACCAATGACGCTAAACACCTCGTTTTTACCGGCCGTCAGTGTGCAGTGGTTTAACAGTAAAACTCTCACTATCTGACCTCTGTTACACATGCAATGTGAGTGGATGTCTGTTTATCACAGCTGACACGCAACAAAATGCTTCACAAAAAACAAAGTGGAGTTGATGAACGAATGAAAAGCACAAAAAATTAACATACAGCACAGAAGAGTAAATACAAACAGTCGCAAACAGCACAGCAGCTTCAGACAATCAAAACCAGTGTACTCACATGAGAAGCGGGATCAAAGCAGTTTTCAGGCCTTCCCACTTAGCTCTCTCCAGCGCTGGAAAGCTTTCCTAATATAAACCGGGTCCTAAAGCGCTTGCCTAGTCATAAACCTTCATTCCAGTGATATTCTTTTGAGCTCTTTTGTATTGTGTCCCATTTCTCGTTCTGCAGTTCTTTTTTTTATTATTATTTTCAAATCTCCCTCTTGCTCGTTCTGTCTCCTCGACCGTCTTACGCCCCCTAATGCTGATTGGTTAGACGTTTGTTGTTGGACTTGGCCCGACTAACTTCCAAACAGACTGCAGAAATATCAACTTTATACAACTTTATACCATGTAGGTCTATTGCAAATGGTTATGGATTATTTCTCATGTTGACAAGCATGTGCGTTGTTCAAGAATCAATTTAGAGACCATGATTTTCCTTCTAACAGAACTGCTTGCTAAAATACATTAACAAATATTAATGTTTATCATAAAACAGTTTAAAATCACAGGTTTTGTCCACAGTCAGGTGAACCGATTGGCACTATTGTCACTCGCGATCATGTCAGTTTTATGTTTTGTGTATAAATGATTGCACGGTTTTCGGCTAGTTTGCGCAGTTTAAAGCAAAGTCTCGAGTCAAAATGATCAATTTATTTCATGTCAAAATTATTGCAATATTATTATTATTTTGTCAGCTTGATCGCGGGATTGTGATCAATAGGCTATTCATGTTTTAACCAACAGGTAAAAACGTGACATCCCGAGGGAAGTGTCCTATGAGACGCAATGCTCTTCTGTAAGTTGTACTGTATCATACAGGCCTACCTTCTGATTTTCATATTTCGTTCTGTAACTGGCAAAGAGGAAGAGATGTTCATGTGCGCTTGAGCCGCTTGATGAGCCGCTTGATCTGCCGCTACACTGAGGCGCTGCAGTAATCTGTCACTAGCCATATTAAAGAGCAACATCAATTGTTTGAATTTTGTTATAAAATCGACTGAATTTGAAAGTTGACACGTTTTGTTTTTTTTCATATTAAAACCAAAGAAGTATTGCGATTATTGGATATGTTCTGATATACGGAAAGCTTGAAACAGAGCACAGCAATATAGAGATGCAAAGTCATATGCATATGATTTAATATGAAGCGTCCATAACGGTCACGTCCGTAATGCTTATTATGGTTGTTCAGAGCAAAGTAGTGAGATGAATTGTTGATCCTAAACATAATTTAGCTTTGTACATAAAGTTAAGTTATTTGTATTTATAATCTTAAAAACGTTACGGACGTGACAGAGAACTGAAGTGTCCTGACCTCTTTATTCTTATAAATTCAGCAGGCAGTGCTGTTATGACAAAATGAATGTATTTATTTCTCAGGCATGCCTCCATCTCTCTGCACAATGCTTACTGTTAAAATACAGTTTAAAAAAGGGGGTCTTTGATCCCTTTTTTCAAAGCATGAAATATGTTTGGTTAAAAATTAAATGAATCAGTGTGTTTTCGGTAGTTTTTGTATTCTATTTATCATCGTCATGGTAAATTATTGTGTTTGTGGAGGTTGCACAAACTCCAGCCTGTCAGGACATCGAGTCCAGAGGTTTACTAACAAGAAAAAGTACGGTGCTATCTTCCGTGCCGGGGTGTGTCTTGTGCAGGTGAAGAGATGGGACTTCACTTCTACATCTGCTTTGAAAAACGCGTTATAGACCGGAGGATTATCATCCCGGCGATATGATGTATATGACATAGTAATACTACTGTAAGTTATAAATTTACACACGCGATGATTCTTCACTGTTTTTACGTAAATCAATTTCAACACTGATGAATACAAATTATGTACACAAATGCATACAGTCTCACACTCACACAAAACAGTTTTGAATTATGTGCTGGTAATGTAACTCCAATTTTATTCATGCCATGTACATTCAAGTTCACTCAACTACATATTCACAATGTCATATGCATCCTCACACTATCAGTGATCAGCACAGAATAAACTCATAACACAGAATTAATGAATAAAGGATAACATGAAACACATACAGTATACCGTCTGTGGTTCAGCCACCGACGGGAGACATGATGGTCACAGAGATGCAACTCGACAAAAACATGAACTGTGCACCGCAAGTCTTTTTTAATATACATTTGCCAACTACCAAATCAGTCGTGATGACAAACGTAACGTTAGTGTGGACAGATATTAGGCTAACAAGTGGGACATACGCCTGAAGTTTGTTAGTTTCTGTTAGTAATCAATACTCCTAGATGACCACTAGCTTTGCTATTGTATGATACCTGATAATAATCTGTACAATACTGTGATCTGAGCACAGTGTTACATAGCTTGTAGATATACACGTTAGCTAATGTTAACACCTGTCTCTGCCCTGTTCTCCACTGGTTCTCCTCACACCACAGCTCAATTTGTCTCCTCTGACCGTTATTCTATCTAATCCTGGCCTGTTCCTGCTCTCTTGACCACATAGCAGGCTGAAGACCCCGGTATACTTCAAACGAAATCGAAGAACGAACTGATGTGATGTCATTTGGAACAAAATCAGGCCAAAACGAAGTTCATTTTGTGTTCTTTTTGGAAGTTCGATATGGCTTGCCAAAGCGAACTTTCAGGAAAAGTTTGCTTCAGCTGCAAAACACCTTCATACTACCATTGGTCAGTGACGATAATAGGAGGTGTGCGCCGAGGCTCCACCTTCACTCGCGTGGGACGCGTCTTTGACTCATTCCGTGTGTTTGAGTTCGTTGAGGTAAGATCTCCGCTGGTGAAAACATGAACACACTGGATAGCCACTTTATAGTACAAAATTAAGTTGTGCTTGTAAAAAAATGAGGCACTAACACTTTTTCGTGTTTGATACTGTAAAGCTGCTTGATTAAGCAATTTATTGAATAAAGTGCTATATGAAGACGTGACGTGACTGGAGTGCTACTTTGCAGAGCTCGTGCTAACATACGCATGTTGTTATGATTAGACGCTTTTCTTATGCTTTCTATAATAAATGCTTGCTGTTTTCTCATTTTTGTTGTGTTTATTTTGTTACTGTGAAGAAAGTGTACAGCACATATTTACATATTCATCTAACCGTCAATCTCAGCAGTGTGGGCGGCGTCAGATTTTCGTTTACAGTATATCAGTGGTCACGCATTTCTAACTTCGTTTTACTCCTAAACGAAGAACGAAAAAGAACTTCGTTTGAAGTATACCGGGGCCTTAATTTTATGGCTGTAGTCATATGAGTATGAATAAACATTTACAATTTCCTCAGCGTCCGAACTGTCATCGCGATCCATTGTTTTCCTATTGTTTATATTGACCGCACTCCCTCCCGTTATGTCACTTCCAATTAGGCATTTTTCAGATGCAGAAGTAACATTTTCTCACAAAAGACTCCAGAAGCCTAAATAGTGTATTTATACGTGTATTTTAAAGAAAATCTAGTTTTTAAAATAACCTACATTATTTTTCTATTCATTGAATCACTGAAGCTCTAACCTGCAATATGCACTTTAAGCACTGTTGCTTACCTGTGGTGGATAAACAAGGAGCACATTAATACAGTATATTACAGAACTAATTGAAAATCAGATCAGTAAGTGACATGACATGCTCCTTGGCTAAAGCTATAGGACTTCTGGGATCCGTCTGCATCGCAATCATGACGCAGTGTTTTCCAACATCATTTGAAAGTTCAAGCAATGGAAACTGGATTTCGGGAGTGGCGGGTGGGTATAGTGGATAGGGACAATGTGTAGAGACCAATCGGACACCGTTTTACAGCTGGAGCGCACTTAAATTGATTTGATTGCTCAGATTGACAGGTGTTGATTTATCATGCACCATAGAATAGGAGCGCACAGCTGAAACAGTGCTGGAAGAACATCACTCATCAACCAGGATCTTATTACTTGTTGTTTATTTTATGTAATTTTATTGTGGCGTTTACACAAGTAGTGCTTATGTTCAGTAAAATCACTTGTTTGGAGGGTTTCTGGACCCTTGGTTAATTATTTTAATAGTTTTGAAATACACGCTTAGCCTACCTAATCCATTGCATGGCTTGAAGACATTAATACATATAGAATATGTAACCACGACAAGATTGCTTCATTTTTCCTCGTGTCTGCTGCATGTGTTTTCGTCGATTAATCGTTAACATCCCTAAATTACCATTTGTAAGTATCATTTGCTTTCATTAAAATGTTTTGATCTGCATTAAAACAACTCAAATCCACTAATTTAAAAAAAATAAAGCGCCACTTCAAGAATTTATATCACTGGAGCGTTTCACTCCAGATAAAAAAATATATATAATAAAAAAAATGGTATGTAGCTGGTATATTGCACCTGAAATGCCAGTCATTCTATAACTATATAAAATCAACTCTCAATAGACCCTTTTCACATTTCTGGGCAAAACAGCAAAAGAAAAAAAGAAAAAACACTATTGTATTTTCACAACTTTCTAAGAGCAAAAAATGGAGAGAGAGGAGTCAGTAGAGAGAAAGACATCAATTTTACAGCTATATTAGAAACACAATCACAGCAATGTTTATTAGATTTTTGTAATTTAATTTAATTTAAAGGAAAATATAACCCAAATCACAGTGGCATAAATATAAATTACATTTTTTAATAATGGAAATGAGCTAGATTTATGTTAATTGTAGAAATGTCATCACAGTAGGGCTGGACAATTAATCAAAAAGTAATAGAAACCGAAATTCAGAACCTTTAACCGATGTAATTTTCCCATGTTGGTTATTTTGGATTGTCAGATCACTCTTTCAATAGGAAAAAATATCCCACCTTTAATAGTCAAACAGCCCTACATCACAGTCTGTAAAAAAAAGGTCCATCGTGCTGTTGTACAGAGAATCAGAACTCAGTATCTGATATTCAATACAACAGCTCTCTTTTTTGTATAATATTGCTTACATGTCCACCATTGGCTACACCCTGCACTCTAGATATCAGTATGGGCCATTGAAAAAAAAAAAAAGAAAAAAGAAAAAAAAGGAAAAGAAAAAATTATTATTATAGCAGACTAATTCATAAATACAGAAGCATCAATGGGCTTTAATCCCCACAACTGTGTCCGACAAACTGGTAGCCCGTAAAGATGCTGCAATACTTGGTAAAGAGGATTAGTACTTTTTACAAATATAGCACATTCCTCAAGATCTGAATTGTTCCCAACTTCAGTCACAGCAGATGTTACGACTGAAATAAAACAGCTGGGACTGTGCTGACTTGAGATTACTGTTGCTGTCTTTTTGAGCATTGCACTTTTTGTGAAATTTGCAGTGGATTTATGCCTTTCTTAAAGTGACAGTTCACCCAAAAATGAAAATTCTGTCATTATTTACTTCCCCTCAAGTTGTTCCAAACTTGTATAAATTTCTTTGTTCTGTTGTACACAAAGGAAGATATTTGGAAGAATGTTTGTAACTAAGCAGATCTCACCCTCCATTGACTACTGCTGTATTTTTTTCCTTCTATGGGGGACGAGATCCACTTGGTTACAAACATTCTTCCAAATCTTTCTTTGTGTACAGCAGAACAAAGAAATTAATACAGGTTTGGAACAAGTTGAGGAGAGTAAATTATGACAGAATTTTAATTTTTGGGTGAACTATCCCTTTAAACAGGACAGGCATTTTTTGGCATCTGCGTCATGAGATGCTCTCTTAGTCGCCTGGAATGCCACTCAACAAGTCTGTAATTGTACAGGAATTTATACAAGTACAAGTGTGTGACTGTTTGTTGTAAGAGTTCATCTCTGCAGACCCTAACCAAAGATCGAAACAAATCTAATTCCAGGCATTCCAGTCCTGTCTTACAGTCCAGACACCAGCCGAATGCAAAGACAAGCAGAAATATGCCATTCCAAACAATTCAGCAAAACAGTCCGAGGCACACAATGTGCATTCCTGCAGTTCCATTTCAAGAATTTTGAAATTGCTAGCTAACAATCTGATTTGGAAAACTTTCCACACACCAGCCCAGTCTCTCTTCCTCTTGCCTTCCCTGTTTCTCTTTTCCATTTCTCCTCTCTCCAGCCAGGCTTTTGTACCGGTCAGAGAAAAATGACTGTGAGCTCTTATGCCTGTCATTCTGAGCCACTCCCAAAAGCCTGCATGGGCCCAGCCTCCATTTAGAAATTATTCCATGCTGTCAGTCGCCGAGAAGAAGGTGGGAAAATACTACCTACAGACCCACAAAATAAAGCGAGACAGGAAACAGAAAAATTCCAAATGACTTTTGGGAAACTTAAATACATTAGAAAAGAAACACCACCCTACTCTCATGTAGGCGGTTAACCCTTTATAACCAGATGGAGCACCCGCGCTCCCATTTGCGTGTCTCTCTTTAAGAGCCAATAAAAACTGCACCCACATAGGTAGCACAAAAATTCTTTTTGCATACAAAACCAGAGACAGTTCCCGTTCAGATCAAGCCTCCAACATGCTTCTGTTCCGTAGTTTTTACCCTCTAATGAGTCTGAGTAATATGCGTTTACAACAAAAACAGCACAGCCGCTAACTGAATACAAATATGTAGATTTCACATGCTCATAACTTCAGGAAAAATGCACATATCATAGAAATGGCACAACATTATTTAAAGCAGATTCTCACGATTAAAATGAACCCAAAATCAACATAATATGTGACCCGCTCTGGCAAAATGAGTCGGAAGTCGCAACGTTCTATTTTAAGATATGGGCCGATAATGTGGAAAAACAATGAAAAAAAAAAACGTTTTTTTTTAAGCTAATTTCAAAGAACAGACTTTCAAAAATAATCTCCCAAAGTTTCGTAGTCCAGATAATTGAGTAAAGGTATTTAAATGGCTATTAAATTTGACATGGAACTCCTCTCGTCACTTATGAGCATTTCCTAGTATCCCTTGAAACATCTCTGCTCTCCAAATATGGTGTTACACGTTGTATAGAACCAATCAAAAAGCTTAGAAATGTAAACACACTGACATAAACGCTGATTTTTATCAATGGGAAGCCCCGTTTCGACTGACATGCACGCGATTGGTCCAGCCATCCTCCTGTCAGACTAGCGTTTCAGACAGTCCTTCAGACTGAAGTTTTCGTGAGGATTTATAGTTTATGGACTGTTTTGATTTCGGTAATTACATCTAGAAAGGTAAAAGCATTCATGGCATCTATAAAAGAGATATATGAAAGCGAAACGAAAGTCCAGTGAGGAGGACGCACGAGAGGAGACCTGCGCGTTTAATTGGTATGTGTATACTGTAATATTGCATTTACAATGCTTATCACTGGCATGCACTTTGATCGTGAAAGTGAAAGTGCCCTTTGCGGTCGCATCGTGGTGCCCCCGTGTTCCCATTTCTCCCGATGTGAGCTCCAGTCCATTACAATTTAGAGCGGTTAAGGCCCGGGTATACTTCATTTCCCGCGAGCCTTTTATAGAAACTCCTTTGGCCATGAGCGCGGAAAGACGCGTTCGGCTCATGCACACGTGCATCGTCTGTGGTCATAATAATTCACCCCCAGCCTGGTTTAATAGTATTTATTTATATAAAAATGTCTTTGGTCAAATTAAGCTGTAAAATAAATAGTTTATCCCTTTAAATGCAATGGATTTTGAAAGATATCAACAAAAAACGGGCAAAAACTTTAAAAGCGATTTTCTCAGGTTTTCAATTGGAAAAAGAGGGCAGACGACCATAATTCAAATGGGTATCTCTTTAAAACCATTCAAGGTATGACTTTGACTAGGATATCATTTTAAAGCTTATTGTCTTTCCATTGATATTTGGGTCACTGTGACTCATTTTGCTGGATCAGGTCACATATATTGTGTTGATCACAAGATATTACTCACGGAATGATGTAACATACTTGGCTAAAAACATGTCTCATCTTTCCGGTATGCAGTGTGTTCCCGGAACCATTCATGTTCGTTTTCCAACATGGAATAACACAAAATAGGTATCATCTTAGAAAGTCAGCTTTTTAATGCATCTAACCATTTTGAAAAACTCCTAACAAGTGCTGAGAAGCGCCTCTAAACCAGAGTTTACCGCCCGTGGGCGCCATCTAGCAGCGAAAAAATGAATAAAACTTTATTCAACTATACTTTATGCTATCACCACAAAAAGTGAACCAGATGCAGCTCACATGTAGGAGAGCATCACCAATTTTTTTTCACCAATCTTATTGCCTTCCTGAGTTATATATGTCAAATGAAAAAAAGAAAAATGATTAAAAAAGAATTATACAGATTTTTTGTCTTTTATCAGCAGTTTCTCAGCATGAAAATGTCCAAATGTAATGTAATTTATATTTTCTAAAAATTTAAAGTGTTCTATCAAATGATACCTACCTTTTGACTCTCCTTGCTACAGTTTTGGAGTTATGAGTCTTTACTTTTGTAAAAAAAAAAAAAAAAAAAAAAAAAAAAAAAAAAAAAGCCTTCAGGTCTTAAAGGGTTAAATCGTTGTGTGATATTTCTTGTTCCAAAGCCATATTTGTCAACCACCTCCATGCTAATGACACATTACACAAGTTTAAACACAGTCAGAGGGGAAAAACAAAAACAAAACAAAAAACAACGCAGCCATGCAGATCGACCATCGCTCTTATCGAATTAACATCTTGTCACCCTCATGACCTTTGCGTCGAGAGTGTGCTTCCTTGATGTGTACTTGTTACAGAAAATTGACTGCCAGATGGACTGGATGAACTTCAGATTCATTAAACAAAAAACAATCAACACACGCTGACATTCATGTTGTGCAAGGGCTGAGTGGCAGTCGAGCTTTAAAATAAAATGCCACAACGAATGTTGCGTAACCTCCCCAGCACACTTGCTCTCCCTTATCCGAACACACAAGCAACAAGCCTTGGCAAGAAGCAGAGATAAAAGGCGTCTAGCCCAAATGTTTAGTATATGATATAATGGGAACTGAAACTGTTTACGGAGCATAGTGAAGCCATCAGACGCTATAGGATCTCAAACACCAGCTGATGGATGCATTACTGCACTTTAGGAAGTATTCAGATCCGAGTTAATAGCCAATCACTTTAAAAACTCCTGGGCAATAGTACTGACAGATGACTCACATGTTTCGCAAAAAAGGATAAACCAACATGACCTAGTACGCAGTGTGGCACTTTTCTAACAGCTTGACATTGTGCCGTCTCACCTGAGTGATGACTATGAGGGCTTTGAAGTGCAGTGCTTTGAAATGCAACATCAGATGTGAGATTCCAGATTTTTAATTGGCAAGTTGTGTTAATGAGCAGCAGCATTATGTGAAGAAGCCAACAAAATAATAATAATAATAATAATAATAATAATAATTTGAGGAACAGAGAGAAAAGCAGCAAACTGACCACAAAATGTACATAACAGAAATAGACATAAACAGAAATGTAATAAAAGGAAATGAAATACTGAGAGTTAAGAATACACGTGTGACACTATCAAACAAAAGTAAAAAAAAAAAAAAAAATTAAAAAAAGTTGAAGCCAAAAGTGAAACAATTGTGTCTGCATCAATGGTTCTCAACCAGGGGAAAATGGCATTAACTTAATTAAATGACATATAACTTCTGGAAACCTAACATTTATTTATTTTAATTTTAATTATTATTATAGTTGGTAGTGCCCATAGATTAAAATATGTTGTTTCGAAAACAAAACTGGAGTCAAAAATTGGAGTCAAAAATGTTGAGAACCACATGTCTACCTAGGAATGTGTGCAGAACATCACAACAAGACAAAACTTGATCCCTCCCATTATAATCAATAAAGATGTCTCCACAAAAAAATGCATCACTATGAACTGTAGTTGCAGGGCTCTATGCAAACATTTTTCTTCAGGAGCACTTGTGCTCCAAATTTAAAAAAAATAGGGAGCACAGTCAAAAATTTAGTAGCACTTTCTGATTAATAACAGACATTAACTTTCCCATTACAGGGCGATATTTGCATCTTTAAATTTATTTACAGGGGCATTTTTACCATTATAAGAGCATTTTTTTTCCTAATCTTATTAAATGTATGCATCATATTTTGTCAATTTCTTAAATTAAAATAGAAAATTTGTTTTTAAATGTTAAACAATAAATTCAGGAAGAACAATAAGACCCAATCAGACTGTTACCAATCAAAAGTTATCATCAAAAAAAAAAAAAAAAAATCCATCTTTGCTCTACAGAAGAGGAACAGAAGCTTCATCTGAAGTGGTATTATTTAGATACATTTATATAGACTACTTAATGCAGCTCATTGGTAAATAATGTTGTACAAATTTTTTTTTTTTTTTTTTGAATTTAGAACTATGTAAAAATTAAACTATAAAAGTTTGATATTTTAAGTAGAAACAGTCTATGTAAAGTGTAAATATGAAAACAAATCCACCAACAGGTGTCGGTAAATCTTATTGTGCGAGTGGACTTCAAACAGATCAGCAAGTACCACATTTGCATTCATGCCAACACACAGTAGTCTGGCTATCACCAGACCAAGCTCAATTTAAAATTGAACATTGGTCTGGGGAGTTTGCTATGTATTTCCTACTGCACAAGAGGCGTGATCAACGAGCATTAGTCACGCAATTGGACAGTCCTTCAACCAATCAGATCAACGATCCGGGTGACGTACTTTGCAGAGCGATGCGAAAACTCCAGACAGGTTTACCGTGTCTCAATCAGCTCCCTAGTTCAGTATCAGGGAATTAGCCACATTCGCTTTCATGATATACTGATTCACGACCTAGGGAACTAGGGAGCGGATTGAGACGCAGGTTTAGTTTGTAGCATTGATCCGCGGTTTGCAGAAGCAGCAATGGCATCGAGCGATTTTTGCAGGTTGTGCAAAAAAACATGAAAGTGAGTGATATTTACACCCAGTCGAGCGATTTGTTTGCTAACTAAAGAAGTCATTCAGCATTGTTGAGAGTTTAAAAGGCGACTCTGATACTGTTCTGGTTCAGTGTAAATGAACGCGGAATATAGCCGCCCTAAACTACGTCATTGTCATGACAACCAAAAAGAATTCCAGTCAGCTCAGGCGGCGCGAGATTCAAGAAGCAGGGAGACGAAACATATAGAGCAAATAATAAAAATATTCTCTACCATCAAGGGGCATTGAAGTAAAAAAGTCCTGTACTCACATCGTGAAGCAAACCACCAAAATAACAGCAGAGAATCATTGTGTGTCATTAATCGCTGTTTGTAATCTTCCTATGAAGAGACTGTCGGATCAACGCTCTGCTACATTTCTCTCAGATAAGGTAAATGTTTAACACAATCGGCGTCACTGTGATTGTGCATTGTTATTTTGGAGTGACGGTCGTGCGAGAGACGGGTAGATCAGATAGAGTTTGAAAACTGCTTGCCGTCGCTTCTCTATCGTCATTGTGTTATACCCGCCAATAGCGAGCAAGGTGGATAAGCCAGTCTGTGATTGGTTCCCGCAAAAGTGTAACAGAGAGCAGTAGAAATAAATGCACGGGTTTCCATACTGAGTTGCCGAGCGAAATCAAATCGCCGGCAGATCAGGCTGGGTTTACCCAGACTAAACACACAGAGCTATGACTCGGAGAAACAGGAGTCTACTTGTATGATAGTTAGGGATGTGCGCAACGACTAATTTCATAACCGTTTAAACAGAAATTTTGCAACCGACTAGTTAACTAGTCTAAAAAAAAAAGTAACGTGTAAACGACTAGTGTTTTTCCAAGTCGACTAGCAGCAGCAGCATCATTTATTCGACTAGTTGGATAGTCTCGCACATCCACATATTAGGCTTGCTGCGATAGACGGTGTTACTGGTTCAGCCGCAACACCGGTTATATCACTTGCTCACCGTGACCGCAGCACTGCCCCCACCGTCGTTTTGATTTTTTTATAGTAATAAAAATCATTTAGTTCAGTTAGACAATAGACACTACAGTTAAAAACTGAACGCGTCTGCTCAATTCAGTGAGCCGAACCAGAGTCGCAGCACAGATCGGCAGCAGGAGTCAGATTTCACCTCCCTTCACCCATTTCGCCTGTTTTCTGAATGACAAGACGATGGATGAAGCTTTGTTTGTAAAGCGAAATGTTAAAGCGCATATTTAGGCAAGTTTGTCATTGTACTGTTTTGTTGTTGTATTTTTCATTAAGAATAATAACAAACCCACCCACAATTCAAGCAATTGCCGGCACCGAATTGCCGCTACTTCAAAAGCGAAACTAATGCACAGGTATTCATAACGGTGTGTTTTTTAATTAATTTTGGAGGCATTTTTGCCCCAAGCCCCCATTAATTTCCGACCTTGCTTATGATAATCCAAATGTAGTATTTCCAGTTAATTTGGCTGAAACATCAGCAGCATGATGATACTGTCTGGTAAGTGTGCATGGCTGCGTCATACCCGTTTCACCTTGTAAACAATCTTTGATGTGTAGTCCGTCACGCATGTCTTTTGCACTTGCTCTGCTGTGCTGACTGAGGCAAAGTCTTTGAATTAAGGCATGACAAGCAGCCGATTTCAGTACGAAACTTAACTGTTGTTCAGTATAGATGCATTTTGGGAGTACTTTTTATTCCAATTTATTTATATTGTTTTATGGGTGTATTCATGAGAATCGATCGGGTCACTCGGACCGATGGGCCTAAATATTTTTCCCACAGTCATAGTTATTTTCAGGCGCAATTGCGACCGAAATGGTCACAGTGTAGATCCCTGAGTTGACACCCTGGTTTTAATTTTGACATGCTGCACAGAGTGCACAGCATTCCGGCCACTTAATTTTGAAAGTAAATTTATAAATAAAATAAACAAATAAATAAATAATGGATTTACAAATGTCTTACATGAACTATTTGTTTTTAGTCCTTACAGATCTTATGTAGTCCTTTTTAATGCTGCACTTGTTGTGTTCCGTCTTCCGGTTTGTGTTTCCACAGCATGAAGGTAAGTTCTTACGGATTTATGTATGAACCACTCGTTTTAAAATCTTCCCAGTCTACTGACATTTCTTATGACACCCGCTTCAAACATTACAATGATCATGATAACTTTAGTTAACTCTACATGAAGTAAATCCACTCCACCAGCTAATTACTCTTTGACAGTGATACTATAAAAATATACAGAGCTAAAAACTGAAGTTCAAACACAAAATTCTAAAGATGGCTGCGCACTTTTTCTGGCACATAAGGTCTATAGATTTAAATAACATCTAACCATATCATCAAAGCCAACCATTTCTGGTCTCTTCTGGTCTACTTGTCTGATCTGTAGGAAAAAAAAATAGTGTCTGCTAGGTATTAGGAAAACAACTCTGATCAACTATGAAAAGCATCAATAACTGTGGCAATAACTTTAACACAAAATTCATGGTTGTAACAACAACTGTATTTGTTGCAACTCTTCAACTGGAACCTGACGGAGAACACAATCCAGCTACTAATCCCAGGTAATTTGGGACCCGACATAAATGGTTTTCCAAATTTATCTCCCCAACGTAACATTAATTATTTAGCAAATTAAATGATTCATTATAAAAAGCAAACACAAATTGCTACCATTTAGCATTGAAAATAAACAGTGGAGTACACAAAAATCAGACCAGGAATCACAGACATTTTCTGCTAATTGCAGCCCAGCATTACATGCTGGTTATCATAGAAACACTGCTGAACAAATCCCAGAGTAGTCCAATAATGTTTTTTAATGAAGGCACTGATGTGGCGTTCATAAATGAGCAACATTAATCGGAAAAGCTGCTTCCTAAGAGAGTCAGTGCTACATTATCAGTGGTTCTCTACAAGTACAGCTGTATTATTGCAAGCAATGGATAATACTAAATGACCAAAACTGTCCTATGATAAAAAAAATAATGCAGATACTGAAGAAAACATTTACAATTGTGACAAAAATGCTATGAATCATGGAAAAAGATTGTGCACTGTCTTAATCATGACACTCCACAAGGTTTTTCAAGAACTAAAATATTCTATTTGTGACACCTCAGCAGTTTCCTCTCTCCATAATGGCAATGAAGAAACATCGAACATGTGACATGCAAACCCGAAGGCCATGATTTTTATTCTCTTCCTCCATCTATGCATCTTTCTCTTGCGCTAGCTTAACATGCCCTCTCTCAACTCAGAGCAAGTTCAAGACCACTGCAGCTTGTGAAAATTATACCACCAACAAAACATGTCTAAACACATTGCAACACTGCCTGGGATTTGTCTGTGCAATCAATGTGGCTCAGTTCACATCAACAGTTCTGCCAATAACTGGAATGAATGTCATGTGTTCTTGTCTGAAACCATCCCTCCCCCTCTCTGCTTTGTAGTTTTTTTTCTGCCGAGCTTCTTTGAATCCAGAGTGTCTGTTTGGGCCCCGAGATGGATGGAGTCTTGACAATGTCTACAGATGTCACATTCTCCGCTTTTAAGGCCCGTTTTGCTCTAGAGGGAAAAACTATCCAAACATACAGAAATCTTTGTAGGGTTATCTTCACTGACTAGGCAGCTACTGCTGAGACACCCTTTCATGCTACAAATTATTAGACAGCAACAGAGACTTTTTAAACCAAATGTCAATGGCTGAGAGACTCACAGACAGACACACACCCTTGTGACTTTTCTGTCTTTTGTTCCATTCAGCAAGCCTATCTACATAGAAATGCTTGAGACTTGTTCTCAATGGACAACACCCAAAACGCAAACCCACACACACACACACACACACACACACACACACACACACACACACACACACACACACACAAACTAAAAATCTCTTTCTTTGAGGATCTCTTCCTCTCAGGATAATCTCTAATGAAAATTGATCTCCAACAATACAACTCCATGAATAAACTCGAAAGCAGCAGTATATATACAGCTACAGTAACACACTAGATTCTTACATTTTCTGAAGATCTGTTTTATCCTCAACAAACCACAAGATTTATTAATAGATGTTGCTATGTATTTTCCAAATACAGTGTTTAATTGCCGTTAACAGCAGGGTAAACAGTGTGAATGGAAAGTTAACCGATTAAAGATTTTTCACATTTTAAATTTCTGTATCTCATGCTCCACTCTCATTTGTTTCTATAGAGTTGGCAAGGGATGCTTACATCAACAGTTCATGATCAGATTATGTCAACTCTTCAAAACTAAATGAATGCTTGGATTGAACACTTCAAATGATTAAACACTAATGCAAAATGTTTAAACATTACAATTAGGGTTGTAATGGTATGAGATTTCCACGGTATCATAACCGTAAATATTACGGTTTCACAGTATCATGGTATACAGTATTAAACAATCAATTATTATCATCAGTTAAAATGACCAATAAATTAATGAAAATGTTTGTTTTGTCTATTCAAATTTCAATAATCAAAAATAATCAAGTAAATTTAATAAATGATTATGGATTAGATGAACAACTTTTATTTAATAATTTATTAAAATTCAGAAATTCTGGTTTGACAATTCTTCTGGCTTTTATTATTTAATACAAATATATTATCAAAAACGGTGGAAATTAAATTAATGTATAAAACTTTTTATCCTTTTAAGAACAGAGATTTACTAAATTAAAGCATGGACAAAAATTATATTCCTTAAATAATGTTTAAATAAACTGCATTATTATTATTATTATTATTTTTAGAAGTACATTCTATTTAACAACCATACTATATTTCTGTCAATTTCTTCGAGTTAAAAAAATAGACTTTTATTTTGACGGGATGTAGTGAATGACGAGCAATTTTGTCTCTAAAATGTTTTCACTATGAACTGATTTACTTTTGAGATACAGGGGGAGTGGCTTTATTGCATCAGATACGTGTCACTTTACTCACAGCTGATTGGTCCAGTTTGGGTTTGCAATCTCTAACCCAGAACAAAACCTGCTCCAGAGCAGGTTAGCTGTGTAGCGTAAGTTACCATAGCAATGAAACCCGCTAAAAACCAATCCACGATCATAAGCCCGAAAAACCAGAGTTTGCTCAAACTAATCTTGAACTTACCTAAGAAGAAACTGAAAAGGGCTGTGTAACAGGCCACAGATGGAGAGACGGCAAACACTGAAAAAACAATAAGAGCGTTGCGCATACTTGAGTATGTATTACACAAAACAGCGCAGCTCATTCACACAGACAGACACACAAAACAAACAGATATATTTATACAGCAGCCTTTTTGTGCTTTAATATTCACAGACCCCGCCTAGACCATGTCGCGATTTGATTTATTGCACAGCTCTGCTTTCGTTTTATTCATCAATCTATCAAATCGCACGTTTTACGTGACATCTCTGTGTTATACTGTAAATTCCATTTTCATGACTGGATTGCCGGATTCCTTCTTCCTCACGCACATCATACGACTTAAGTTATAAACGGAACATGTTTCCCTCTTTTGCAAGTACTTTGCATCCGCTTTTTTTGCAAACTGGATATCTACCCTCGAGGGCATCCCTGCATTTGTTTTTCGATATCCAAAGTATTCCCATACTGCAAATTTTAACTTATTTTGCAAGAAGGTATAAAGATTAGAGATCGCAAACTCTGTCTCTGGCATTGTTTCTGCTGTATGTGTGTAGGTGGAGCAAGTTTAGAGTCTAGTGAAGTTGTTGTCTATGCACAGGTGAGATTCTGCATCTTTTTTTTTAAATTTTCAACAACGTAACTAAACAAATGTACACAATATGATAATCGTACGTGTTCATACGTTGATATACCATCATACCAGTATATCGTTACAACCCTAATTACAATATTTAGAAATATATTCGGACACATCAAGACATTTATCCTGAAGCAGGCACTTTGCCTAATACTGCTCTGTAATTTTTAAATTTTATCTTTTGCCAATGCAAACATGCAGACGTTATAATTAGAAATGTTGACAATTCAGCAATGGTAACCGTTAAGACAAGAAAATTATCCAACCACATGATGGCGCACCTAATTAACCGCTCTGGGGTGTGTTTCCCAAAAGCATCGTTAGCCAACTAACTAATGTAAGTTCCGTCGTTACTTGCATTCAACGATTTGGTGTTTCCCGAAACCATAGTTCAAACGAACATTCGCAAACTTGTGTGGTTGGAACGACAGCTCTCGAGCTGTAGTTAGAAGCATAGTTTCCTGTTTTTATGACATGTGGACTTAATAAATCCTTATCTTGAGCAAAATAAGCAAGCTGACATTAAGTACAATGTATGTCTTTTATTTCGAATATATACAAATGCCATTTATATATTTTAGTTTGTCAAGAGATTTTGGAGAGTGTGCATGTGCGTACGTGCTCTAGTACGTCAGAACAAGCATTTGATTTAATCTGGAAATAAAGCAAAATAACTGAGGAAAATGAGAATTAGTCCGTCCGTAATTTATAGCAGAAATTCTAGCATTAATTCAATCTCAAACACATTCATTTAAAGAAGTTATATACGTCACCTGCGTGACGTCATTCATCAACGTGGTTGAACGACAGGTTTGCGACAATACGGTTTCGGGAAACAGTCGTGACTAGCTAGTTTATTTGTTCAACGATGCACCGTACTATGGTTGGTAGTTCAGCAGCGAGTTACATCGTTGTTCGGGAAAAGCACCCCTAGTGTGATGCTCTATGTACGTAGAACACATCGCTAAGTGGCTGTTGTTCACTCAGGAATGCGTTATTGCGTTAAAAAAAAAAATGAGACGCGGGCAATGGAATGGGGAAAAGAGCAAAGTTATTAGACGCGAGTTGAACTTTTTTTAACTTGAGCTCCACGTTTAGAATGCCGTTTCAAGGGTGAGAAGCTCCAAACGATGCGAGTGCAACAGCCAAACATGTCCACTAAACATAAAAGCAATAGGAAAAATAGTGCAATGGAATGCAAAAACCTGTAAATAACTACTACTGTATGTTTAATATTTTGTGTTAACGTGCTGTTATTTTCTGTTTTTACAAACCATTTGCTGTTAAAAATAGCCTATTACTGGTGGTTTTATTGCTATTACGTTTTGGCTAAGAAATATATAGCTTTTTTTATATATATTATTTCTGAGTATGTAGGATATGTTTAAGATAAGTTTGTATAATATGTGCCTTCATATTTCATGCATATTTTCTGGAATAATATTTAACAAGTCATTTGTTTTACATTAGACTTGTGCCAATATTCGGTAATGCGATAAATCGCGATAATGAATATGCACGATATTGTTATCGTGAGCATTTCAAAATACCGTAAATAATAATTTATTACCAATTATTAATTTTTTTTATAATGCAATTAAGAATACTTTACCCATCAACCGTATAAAATGCAAAACATTGCTGTATTCTGCGTCAAAAGAACACGCGCTCAGATGTAAACAAACCCAAAGTACATGAGAAGCACGTGGCGGAACGAGTGAAGGAATGAAAGTGCATGTTCACTCTCTGACAGCAGAGGGCGCTGATGGAACAGCAGAATGCAGCGGTTACCACGGAAACCGCGCAAACAAAGCAACTGCACTAGTTAAGTTTTTAAAATGCTTCAAACAGCCATTCATTTTTTTGTAATCTCAATGTTGTTCATCACCAAATACTTGAAGACTTAAAAGTCTATTTTCAAACCTTATATTTTAATCTGGACTACCTCATGCCCTAATTATTAGAAATGTTCTGATTATTTGGTATTGTTCAGAAAAAGTTTGAAACATATGTCTTCATTAGTTAACATTTTAATTCATTATTACCAAACTGACAATAAAAATACTGACAATAAAAATAAAGTATTAAATATTCTTAGTTAATGTTAATTTCTTAGTTACTGTTTAATAACATTACTAAAATCAACAGAGCTTATTTAATGGATCTGAGAGAAAGCTAACAATAATCAATTGTATTTCTTAACTAACATTAACAAAAACTAATACTTTCTGTAACAAATGTAGCTATTGCTCAATCTTAGTTAATGCATTAAATAATGAGACCTTATTGTAAAGTGTTTCCTGTTGTTCTTTATATAATTCTTTTGCATTATAATCTGTTTGAAAATTTTACTTTATATATTTTTTGTGTATTGTATTATTGTATTTAAACATTCAGAGTTCTTTTTGTTATTACAAAAAGAGTTCTTAAACCTGTTATACTATGACAACACTTTTTTGCAACTTATTTCAATATCGTGATAATACCGTATATATTCAATATCGTGATAAAAGCTTCAGCAATTAATCGCAACATGAAAATTTGATACAGTCACATGCCTATTTTACATTTACACCATGTAGATCACTTCGGGTGTGTGCAGTTGGAATAGAACGGTTTTTAACCAGATTGTTAATGAAGAGAATGTTACTTCAATCATATTGTAGTTACGTTTTTAGGTTTGACTAGTTAAACATTAAAAAAAAATCTAAATCGTGAATCGGTCAATCGTTCTGGAAAAAAAAAAAAAGATTTTATTTTTTTTGCCGTATCACCCAGCCCTAGGTTTCATATGAACAATTCAGACTTAAAACATGTAGCTGAAGGATGGCACTCAAGAATTTTGGTCATAAAAACTAAACATAATATTTAATGATTGGAGAGTTCAAAGAGACTTAGATGCTTTGCCTGGTCAGGTGCTTTGCTTCATTTTAGGAGGCTGGCTACTTTTTTCCAAGCAAAACAAAATTGTAGGCTATAAAATGCCCATTCATGTTTGTCATACGGCATGAACATCACCGGGATCTTACCCCGTCTCTTCAAACATTTTATTTGTAACATATTTCTCACATAATTTCACCACAGGATTGTGGGTATTCAGCATAATTTTACACATTCCTGCAGGTTTTCGCGATTATAAAGCGGCATATTCCCGCAAACGTTTATCCACTATAGCATGTAGGTTTAATGAGTAAAACATTTATGCACTATAGCATGGTCAAATGATTAAATTAATCCAAACTCATCAGAACAAATCAGTTTTCTTTTGTTTTGTTTTTTTGTAAAATTCAGTTCAGTTTGAAATAAAGCTATTACAAAAAATTACCCCACTGTAAAAACACAAATACACTGAGTGAGCAAACATTTAGGTGAAAATTTATTTTTAAAAATAAAAAATATACAGAAATTGCATTTTTTAAGGACTACCTACTGTATTTAAAAAAGCGCAGCCTGCCTTTAATTAAATGAATGGCTTGACATGATGCCTTAGCAGCTGAAAAGTTTCACAATAGCTGTCAAAGAAAGTCTGGGCAGTTTTGATATAGTAAAGGCGTTCCGCTTTGTCATGAGGAGATGCACCCTAGTAGCGCCTCAGAGGGAGGAGGTCAACAGTTGACACATCTGATCTCTGTTGTCTCTCTCGCTTCGTCATGACTTGGGACTGAGCCGCAGGGAGCCTCCAAAAGACCTTAAGCTTGTTCAGTTGAAGGCCAGCTGCACCCCATGAGCTCCCATCCATATCAAGATTTTTGCTTTAACATCTGCAGGGAAATTAGCTGATAGGAGGCTTGACCACAGAGCCACGCCCAATGTCAGCCAATGACCCTGTAGGAAATTAAACTCAACGCAGTCCACCTTCTGGCAGATGTTGTTACGCTGCATATGATCAGCTACAAGAAACATACATCACTTCCACTACTACTAATTCGGTGGAGGGGTCAGTTATCCTCAGATGTCTGAAATAAACCATCTGGCTGAAAACAAGGCGTCTTCCCTCAAATGCAGGTCACAAGATGTTAGCGTATACAGAGCGCACAAGTTTGACCTCTTAGCAACTTCTGCACAAACACAGAACATTTGGGAACCATAATGGGGCTTGTTTTAAATGGGGTAATGGAATTTCTTGTAAAGCCTCTTTTTTCAGTGGTGATGAGGACTGAAAACACACAAACATTCTTGTCCAACACTAGGCGTATCTTACCACATTCTGCTATGCTGCTTGTCACACACAAAACCACATTAACAGTCAGCCTTACGCAGCAGTGGAAAAAGTTGGGAAGGAGAACGCAAATCTACAAAGGCTCCTTCTTCCACTCCTCTCTGACTTGGGACTCACATGGTCGCATTTCATTCCTTACTACAGCCTGTCTTGAATACTGAGAGTTCTTGTGTGGAGAGCGAGCATGTGGGTTTCGGAAACTTGTGCATTTTTGACCTTTTTTACCCTGCTTGTGCTGTCCACAACCTCCACATTCACTACCAAACCATGAATATATTGGGTGTGTCACTGCATGGAACAACATCACGACAGTTTCCACCCATGACAAAGCTAAGATAGATCTGAAACTTCCCCGGACACCACAAGAGGAAAGTGGCTGATCACATGAAGGAAAAAAAAAAGAAAAAAAACATTCCATTCATCACTTTGAAGAATTTTTGAAAAAAAAAAAAAAAACACTGTACTGTGGAAATTACCTGTCATCAATGTGTCAAACAATAAGATTTTAAAGGAAAATGTCTTCTGTAAACACAGAAAAGAACAATTTGTGTACACCACACCCTCATTCACTAACCAAACAAGCTATTCCATCTCTGTGAGAAACATGATGTGGCAATGTGCGTCACTGCCAGGCGTTAAGAAGGCATGACACAGTATTTTACATCCATTATAAGGAACAGCATGAGATCAACACATTCTGCTTTAGATGGCAGAGACAGATATCCAAGTTTCACACAGCTAAGGATAGTCAAATTTTACATCCCTGATCATTTTAACATTCACATTTCAAGCTCAGATTGTTATGATTGTCACGTTATATTGCAGACTTTGCAAAGAGACTGTGAATAAAAGTCTTAAATAATGGTTGACCGACTGATCGGTTTTGCCGATTAATCTGCACCGATAACCGATTGCAGACATCACAGCAACTGGTTTATTAGGCTCCTGTGACTTTAAGACCTGCCGCTGCCGAATATGATGCGGATCTGACATGAATCTCACACAACTCTAAAGTTAATTTAAGATGTTATTTAATGCATGATATGACCTCTTTGCCATGTTTTGAAGCATAACTGCTTTGCTGACGAGAGGCTAAGTGAGGACAGGTTTCTTCAGCAATCATCAAGTTGCACTGGTCAGCAGGCGACCTTCAGTTCACACAGATACTAACACTGTAAGCCCGCAAAAGAGATCAGGGAGGGCCTCGATAGGAGGCATCATGCCCAAGAGTTTCCCACTTGGCGCGACGCCCAGCAACTAAATTAGAACAGTGCCTCTGCCAAGCACCTCTGAGACACAAACAACTACAACCAACTGGAGCACAGCAAAGAACTGCAACTAAAAAAATAAAAAAAATTAAGAGAAAAACTCTGTAAACAACATTTTGTTGTCTTGATAAAAAGAGGAGACGAAGAACAGCAAAAAATTGTACAAAGCATATATGAAACAAGGATAAGCAATTGTTTTTTATATTTATGAACAGCAAGACAGGTGGGGTTATTACTGTCATTTCAGCACCATGTCTCGAACCTGCAATCCGTCAGGTTTGTAAATGATTCAATACAATCCCTTTTTTAGGGCTAGTGATTACATCTCATTGTTGGCTTTAGATACTGTAAATATCAAATAAGCAGACCAAGGAGCAGACAATGCAAATAAACATTGATGTGGCTCTAAATTCTCTTCCATTTGATCCTCATTGATGAAGTACTAAAGTTAATATAGATACAATCTCATAATACAAAGAGAACCTGGCTTTCAAATCCCTTATGTAAAAATAAGTCAAACAGCTATTTGAGAAGCATGGGTTTTCGTGTGCAGTAGACAACCTATAAGACTGTTTATTCCAAATACCCTCAATCGGTTCTGTAATTGAGTGCTCCCTCAGCCTTGTCTCTTAAAACATTTAATTAAGAATCTGACAGAATCTGTTTAATGGGTCTGTCATAATGTCTGAGACACTAATTCCCTTCACCCCACTTCTCTATATCCATCCGTATCTCATTCTCACTACCTCACAAGGGTATCTGGCACCTTTCATCTCTCAGATGGAGGAGGAAAAGTGTTGGTCAGAAAAGGCCAGAGAGAGATTGCTCATTGAGATTAAACAGCTGATGAGGTAGTTAAATCTTGAGAAATGGCATTTGTGACAGTGGATGAGCCCAGGCATTTCACCATTTTGTGTCTGTCAGAAGCTTTGATTACAACACATCCACCACATAAATTAAATCTCTCTTAACACAAGTAGAATTAAATATGGGCCAATAATAAAGAACAAGTCGTGACAGTTCTCACATCAGTTTTGGGCCTGCAATTACTGACAGCTCAAGTACACAAAATCCTTTTGGCTGTTTCATTTGCCCTTGAAGAGTTACCTCTGAGGCTCTTGCTCATCTGTGGCTGTTGATACAGATGGCCATATCGATGGCCATATCTACCCCAGGTTAATACCCCATTCAATTAATACATTCTCTTCCTTAAATATATCACAAGTGGGAACATGAAGCATTTCAATACGACACGCTGAATGCAATCTCTGTAAGCTGCCCTGCTTGTGATTTTTTTTTTTTTTTACAAAGCATTGTCATTGTTGTCATGTTCTCTTTTATGTAATTTTTTTTTCCATTCCATCTTCCACCCAGGCTCGAGTTATTGACTATGCCGCCCACCATGGCCCACAGTACAAGGCCAGCAGTGGAGGTTGAACGTGGGACCTGTCGATTGACTCTAACAGTTGTGCGGGGAGACATCAGTGATCGTTATGTAACTGCCATTGCTGCGTGGGCTGCAGGAGCAGCGCTATCATTCTGATAGAGCCAGGAAGGCTACCGTCTCATTGAGCCAAGACCAGGTTCTCTCACTGTTATACTGGTTCTGTTTCTCATAATTCAGAATATTACAAAAAACTGAACTTGATACATAATGTGAAAGTGTATACGGCCCTCGAAGGCACTGCTTCGCTTGGAGTGTAAACTGGGTCCAGCAAACTTGCTTGGCTGCTTTGTGTGTCTCCAATTTTGTTTTTATACTAAACACCATATAAAAACCCACACAGTACACAGCACAGTGGCTCACAACAGTGTTTTACACTACAGGTCTAATAAAGCCTTAAGACAAGAAGACCTCTATGGAAACCCATGTTCAATAGTGGTATCTTAAGAACATACAGTTACTAGCTAGAAGGGCTGGATCAATTTTAATCGATTCTTATGAAATCCTAACAAATCAATCTTTTGTTACTAGTTATAGCACAAATTAAACATGAATGAACATTAGAAGGTTTGTTGAAAGAAAATCAAAATCTGCTGAATATATTTAAAAAAAACAATTCGGTCATTAAAAAGTGCTTAAACAATATTATAATACAAACTGCCTTATTTGCAATTTAAAATATTTGTATAAAAATCAGATGTTAATTTTTAATCCTTCAATATTATAGTAATGTACCAAGTGACAGGGTTCCCTGTGTAGTTTACAGCATTAGTTCAGAGACTTTTTTTTAGAAAAACTGACTGCACCTGATGTATAGTATATATTATCTATCAAATCAAATCGAGACTGGAATTGAATCATTGAATCGCAAGCTTGTGAATCAAAGTTGAATCTAATCGTGAAATTTGTGTCAACCCTTTGCCTAGCCCTACTATCTGATGTTTATGCAACAGCAAACAGTTAAAGACTGTTGGATAACCAGCAATCACGCACACTCAAACATCACTGTACACACAAACATGCCCTAGTATTGCGTTAAACATCACACAGAAGTGGGAGGGTGAAAGATAAATAGAGACAGAATAGAAGAGGGAGGGGAAAAGAGTAATGGAGTGAATGAAGGAGAGAGAAAAAACGAGATGAAAAAAGCGAGAGCACATCTTCAGACTACAACTAGTTTAAGGGGCTGATGGGGGGGGGGGGGGGGGAGACCATCCTCCACTAGCTCCCAGTGATAACAACACAAGTGTTGAAGCTCGCTGTGATTGGAACGTACAAATAAAAAAGCATGTTTGTTTTTCCAGCCGAACGAGTATGAGCATCTGTTACAGGGAGGCCCCTCTCTTTATCTCTGTCAGCAGAGATCTTTCTTCTGCCACTGCATGCCGAGCAACCTCACATCCACATGCATCCATGTTCTGCAGAGACCCACTGCTAATGAAAATGACTTATTCGCGCATTCACCATTTCACCCAAGCTGAGCCAACGTGACTCGTGGCATCCCTGCAAGGTTCCTTGGTCGAGCTGTTCTGCCGTCAAACCCGAGCATACGCCATCCCATCTGACAGGGGAGAGGAAAACAGCATGCAGATGCTAAGAATCACCTGACCTCTGTAATCATTACACTGCAACACTTAACCCTGGTATAAATGTTCTCCTATTTAGTGGCACTAATGTTCTGAATACAAGCAAACTACAGGGAAAACAATGCAAAAGAAATCTGTGTAAAATGCTGTTGGCAGAGGACAAAAAGCAGCTTTTCAGGAAACAACTTTTTTGACACAAGACAATGTTAATGTGTAATAAAAAGGCAAAATGCTTCCGGACTAACACGCAATTGAGTGTCCCCCCTAATTGTACAGAAATGACTATGAAAAAAAAAAAAAAAAAAAATGTTCTTTCCATATTGCTCTTTCAAATATTTATTACTGAAGGTCAAATTTGCCAGTCTGTGTTTTTGCTTTTATGGGTGAATCTCACAAAACAACTCAAGAACATGTCCAGCCAGGTCATATTTCACCATATAATCAAAGGAAAGAAATAAAAAATGATCAGGGCTGAGTTATTGACTAACAAGTAAAAACACGATTACTTACATTGGCTAACATTTTTACCCTGTTAAGACGTTTACCTAATCTAACATTCATACGTTTCTGGTCGAAACTTCCTGCAGTTTTTTTTAAATCATTATCGAAGCTCAACAAGTCAAATCACCACTAGTCGTTGATCGATATAAATTGCATCGGCATAAATATTGGCATGTGTTGCAAGCGGGACTTTTATTTTGACAGTGTTGAGAACACCGGCTCTGAGAACGGCAGCGCCTGCGCACACAACACTCCCATTGTACATCTTCATTAGTTATGGTCTTTGTTTAACAGTCTTGTCTAATACGTTATTTGATAGAACTGTTACAGAAACTAAACTGTATACGAAAATTATTATAGCGTTTGCATTTATATTATTAGTAACAGAATTATAATCCTTTCTCATTTACCGTCAGCATTCAGCAAATACGCAATTATATCTTTTAAACAAATCTTTGAATATCTAATAAACATTTAATTTCACAAACCTAGCAGACCTAGTAAAATCCAGATGTCAGATATTCCGAAGTGAGCATTTGCAGCCTGCATGAACGCGTTTCTGTGCCTGAAGGTCAGTCCGTGTGATCTGAATGCTGACAGGAGAGTTCAGCTTCACTGGAGACGCACTATCAACAAACTTTAAACCCTTGATTTTTAACTATAATGCGCTATATCCAGTTGCCCACTATGTCATATTTAATTAATTGTCACTGTGTGCTGTATGTAAATTAGTGTGGCCTTGTCTTTATTTGAACAAAATATGATTCCAAGTGCACACAAATTTACCAGATAACTGAGTGCTCTGTTGGTTACAATGTTTACTTCCTTTTTATTCATATTTTTTTCAAACAATTTCTTTATTTGTGAAAAATAAGTAATACAAATACAGAATCAAGAAGTTGCGATTTCTTGATACACCTGATACCACCTGATACACGGTGCAATTTTTGCTGTTGTACGAGCTCGTAGGCGATTTTTTTTCAATTGGGTGGAAATCATTGATGCTCGTATGGTCGCGGCTCGTATCGTGTGCGCTGAATTACGAGCCAAGCAGAGTACCTTACGAGCACTTCCCGACCTCCCGATCATTTTTAAACATGTCAAAAATGTTCGGGAGCTATAGGTTTGAATTCATGACGTGCGGTTGAACAAGACGATTTGTCAATCTATCTGAAGTTGACAATCAGGAGCTAAGGAAAACCACAAATGAAGAAAGACGAAGATGACAGCGCCACAGCGAAATTGGACCATTGAAAAGGAGGATAAACTTGCAGGAACAGCAAGCACTGTACGATGTGTCAAGCAGTGTGTACCATGACAGGGTTGTCTGAGATGATATTTTACAGCGGATCGCCCAAGAGCTACAGTTATCAGGTGAGATGTTACCTATTGTTAGCTACAGGCAGCTATTGCTAGCTAAAGTGTGGAACTAGGTTTTTTAATTTTCTCTCTCTCTCTCTCTCTCTCTGTCTCTATCAGACACACAGACAAACACACACACGGAACTTCGTGCGACTGCTTCGGAAATCAGCAGGTTGTAAAATCGTGTCATATATCACTGCGTCTGTATGATTTTCAGATAAACTCACTTGTGACGTGTGCGTGAACATGCAATCTTCGTACCGTCAGAATTCATACTGTGTACGCCCACCTTAAGATATCAAAAAACAGTATCGGTCGACCAGCGCGCACTATGCACTCAAAGTCCCATGCTGCGTCCTAATTTGCATACTATCCATCCTAAATAGTATTCAAAATTACAATCAGTGTGTCCCAAATAGTAGTATGTTCAAATGAGTATTCCAAAGATACCCCTATGGCTACTTTTTCCGGTTAGATTCCGAAGTGTAGATCCGTGCACACTCTACCCATTGCGCTGTGGACAAGGATTCAAATAAAACTACAAACGCGAATAAAAATTGTTGAAAAACTACAAACATGACGGATGTGCAAGAGCGACGGTTAAGCAGAGCGGTTAAGATAAAGGGGTTTGAGTGATTAATAATCAGTTCCTAACCGGACAAAAATATATTTATTACATGTTATCCACATTATATTTCATCTGCAACAGAATTGTGAACTTGTATAACAATGCGTTTGGTCATTAACTTTTAAATGCATCATTATGCAAACATGAGGAGAGTTCTCCGCTTGAGAGACCCATGACTGGCAGATCAACAGGAGACTACATTTCTCTCCGAAATGGTAGGAAATTAAATTTAATTGAATGTAGAGGATTTAACTGTGACAAGATGATTGACAGGGCAGTTTAAATGGTTACAGGTTGCATGTAACTAAGCAACTGAGTGTCCGTTAAAGACGCAATTATGACGAAGTAGTATGTCCCAAAGCTTGCATACTTTTTTTGCTACACACTCAAAATTATGTAGGTTTTCTTCACAAAAACAGTACATACATTTAGGGCAAAAAAAATGGATATGCATGTCACAAGGATTACAAACCTGCCAGCTGTTGATGTAATATGTTTAAGATAACAATACCGTCGAAAAAAAGCAATACAACTCACTGCTCTTGATGGATAAATTTACTAGCTTTATTTAATAAAATAGTAGCACATTATCTTCATCAAAAAATAAAGACAATCAGAAATTTAAGTGTTTACAATTACATTTGACTGTATTCTTTTTAATTCCTGAAAATTTTTCTCAGCTACATCAGACTGCCTGGAAAGACATTTTATAGGCCTGTTATATTGCTGGTAGGCCTACTTTTTTTTTTTTTTTTTTTTAAATCATCTTTTTTAATTTATTGTCTTTTGTTGTTAATGTATTAGTTTGTCTTGCATAATTGCTTGATGACTTTAATAAATTAAATCGCTTAATGCCATTGTTTTGATATAATATTTATATACAACTTTGTATATAAAATAAGTAAAGGCAATCATTTTTATTTGTATTTATTTATTTGTGTTTTGTTTTTTTTGAAAGAATCCTTATTAGGTGCATGGCACCAGATGTGGACCTCCATGCCTATATCTTTCCATTAGCGTATATAATATAAGTGGAGAGCAGTGGGAGCCCATATCAATGTTTTTTTTCAGGGGCCCAGAATTCCCTAGCTACAGCCCTGCACATAAGACCTATTACTTTTTTTTTTTTTTTTAAATAATGGGTTAGGGTTAATTAAACATTTTAATCATTTGAAAGCTGTAGAAATAATATTTTCCAGGGCACTGTGAGATTAAGTCTCCGTGAAAATTGACAATTCTTAATTTTAAGTGTTTATTACCATGCATATTTTTTTTAATTCATGAGCCCTTGTAATCTTTAATAAAGATAACTTCTACCACTTGAAACAACATCTCATCTTCTTTAAGGGACAATGATACCTCTCCTCCAGCAAACTGTCACTCAGCAATTGGCAAACAATAACGATCCAACAATCCAATCAATTCCCAATGTTAACTTTAAATCACTGCCTGCAATTCTCATTACCACAATTCAGAAATTTATTCTGATTTTTTTTTTAAAATGCATTACAGTTATGATAATCAAATTAAACATTTGGGAATTACAGAATGTCCAAACACACAATGGTAATTAGAATTTGGGGGCAGGCAGTAATTACCTGTCATCAGTGCTGGGTATAGTAACTGATTACGTTTAATCTTGACTATGTAAGCAAATAAGAAGCACTTGTAATTAATTATATTACATTTTAAAATACTTGTAATAGGTCTGTGCGATATTGAAAAAAAATATGCGATACCTTGTTAAAAAATGCGATATTCGAGATGCGATACAATATTGCTTTAAGTGTGTAAAATCAAAAAATATTTTAAAAATGTAGTAACCAATATAGTATATGTTTCACATTCTTTCTGGGAAAAGAAATAATCACAGCAACTTCTGAAAGTGACCAGAAGTTTTTTAGCATTACTTAAAAAGTAATGTCACAAATCTGACAATGTAATAAAAATTTTTTAAAAAAAGTATGCCAATATTTAAAACTCTTTGCTCGATAATATACTGTTATATCAACCTAAAAATAAAATCAAAAACACCTAAAAACTAGGGGTTAATGATTAGTTATTTTTGTTATTTTATCTTTGTTATTAAAAAATAAGAACTACAAACAATAGGACAAATACAATAGAACAAATTCTTACTTGAAATAGCATTCAAGTAAAAAATACAGAAACTGAATGTAAATCTAAAACACTGCATAGTCTTCACATGAATTAAATATACATTGATTCATAATAAAGCTACAGAAGTTACTTAGTCAAGAGCAGTGAGTGAATTTCTCTTTATCTTTTGTTGTTTCGCAGACAGCAGCAGGTTTACTTTATTAGCTGCTGTCCCTTTAAGACCTAATGTACGGCCACGGATCCTACTGAAACGCATCCGATTTCTTTCCAACTGATAACGTTAACTTAAATCATACCCGACTGTGTTTACATGAATACTCACCAAGACAGACATTTTGACATAACAGTGTGTGTATTTGACCGTTCGAGTGCAATAAGGCACGAAAGAGAACTGCTATATGCGCTGACCTAAAACTTGGGACTTTTCACATTGTTTTGTAGTAGCCTATTAAAATCAATCATATATTGCATGCCATTGCGATATGCATATCGCAATATGTACATTCGCGATATTTCGATATATCGTGCATATACGATATATCGAAACATTAGCCCTAACTCGTAATCAGACTAGTTATTTTTTTTATTGATTGCATGAGCACATGCTATTCTCACAATGGCAGTAAATTATTCATAATTCAATGATTCTCTCCTTTTTTTTTTTTTTTTTTTTTTTTTAAGTTTTCCTTTCAAAAAACATGTCTGCTTATATATATTCCAAAGATCTTCCAGGTCTGTGGAATTGCACACAAAGATCAGCCACTAGTCATGTACCTATCACTGAAAACTGAGACCCACACAGCATTAGATCACTGGACTTGTAGAAATCATTTCACTTTTAAAGGCCCACTGAATTGCCTTGAAATGCGCAGCATTATATAATGTGTTGACGTAATTTCAACTGAAACAGGAAGACAGGGTGGGACAAATTGAACAGCTCCTCCCCTTTTTAAAAACAGCCTATAGTGTTTTGTTTATATCACAGCTCGTTAAAACCTCAGTGTATGTTTACACAAAAACGTTGTACTAAAAACAGAAACGTTTTTTTCTTTGTACAGATGACAACATTATCAAAACTATCCCCATTCACACGGATCTGCGCAAATATTTAATATAACATCTATTTAACTTATAACATGAGAGTAAGGTTAATAATACAACTTAGATTAAACATTTTTAGTTTTACTCAAATTAGGGTGATGCAAAAATGAGTACACCCCACAACAAAAACTACTACATCTAGTACTTTGTATGGCCTCCATGATTTTTTTATTGACAGCACCAAGTCTTCTAGGCATGGAATGAACAAGTTGGCGACATTTTGCAACATCTATCTTTTCCAATCTTCAAGAATGACCTCTTTTAGAGACTGGATGCTGGATGGAGAGTGATGCTCAACTTGTCTCTTCAGAATTCCCCATAGGTGTTCGATTGGGTTCAGATCAGGAGCCACTGAATCCTTAGACGCGTGTTTAGGATCAGCCTTAGACGTGTTTTTAGGATCATTGTCATGTTGGAAAAGTGCATGACGACCAAGGGCACAGAGTGATGGTAGCGTCTTCTCTTTCAGTATAGAGCAGTACATCTGTGAATTCATGATGCCATCAATGAAATGCAGCTCCCCGACACCAGCAGCACTCATGCAGCCCCACATAAGGACACTGCCACCACCATGTTTCACTGCAGGCACCATGCATTTTTCTTTGTATTCCTCACCTTTGCGACGCCATACAGTTTTGAAGCCATAAGTTCCAAAAACATTTATCTTTGTCTCATCACTCCAGAGTATAGAGTCCCAGTAGTCTTCATCTTTGTTAGCATGGGCCCTGGCAAACTCTGGCGGGCTTTTTTTGTGCCTGGGCTTTAGGAGAGGCTTCTTTCGTGGATGCCACCCATGCATGCCATTGCAGTGTACGCCGTATTGTGTCATGGGAAATAGTCACCGCAGTTTGGCTTTCTACTTCTTTAGATAACTGCAGTGAACTTGCATGTTCTTTTCTTCAAAAATGTCTTTTTAAAATTTTTGTACCACTTTTGCTACAGTATTCTGACTGATATGTAAAACTTCTGTTAAAATCTGTTCTGTTAAAATCTTCTTGTAGCCTTCACCTTCACATTTCTCTTCCATGTGGTGCCATTGCTGACAGCATGAAATGGGAAGGAGTTTTAACACCCTTTTATAGTCAACTGTCTGCTGGGCACCTGTGTAATGAATAATTAGACTCACCTGTGCTTGAATTCTTGTTAAATTAGACATTTGTAGTCTAAAATTTAGCTTTGCTCCAGAGACTTTCAGTGGGGTGTACTCATTTTTGCATCACCCTAATTTGAGTAAAACTGAAAATTTTGTTCTCCAAGTTATAACATGAAAGTAAGTTTTTTTTTTTTTTTTTTTGGATTGTTTTTTGTTTTAATTTTGTATGATTTAATTACTTAATAGCTTTTCATTAAACTCACAAACCCCTGCAGTTCCTTCACAAACCCCAATCAGGGAAACCCTGATGTAATAGTTAATGCACTTCATGTTGTTGTTGATAAACAATGGAATATATTTTCTTTCTCTTTGCATTTTTATATCAATATATGGTATAAGATTATTCTATTCAAAATCAATGTGAGGAAAAATAATTTAAAAGTAGTCAGATTATATTACCTAAAATGTGTAATGTAATGGATTACATTACTAACTACAATTTTTTTCCAAGTAATTTGCAATCAGTAATTAATGTTTTAATTCAGAAAACAAAAGCTTAGTTTTCTTTATACAAAGTGCAAAATATAACTTAATTATTCAGCTCTTTAAATGAAATGTTACCAGAGCATGTTTTGATGAGACTCTCCTGAAATGCAGATGCTTCTGCTCTCCACTTAAGAAGGCATTATTTTCCATTTTAGCCCAATTCAACAGGTACATCTCCCATACTGTTTCATTAAACAATCCCCCACAGCTCATTAAGTACCTCTAGTCGTGCTTTCAACACAACAGTCTGAGCTAGTAGATATAGCTCTCCCATTTATAGCCAGTAGTCACACCAGGGAGACCTGAGTCATGGTACAGGCTGATGTTACCACCAGCGCCCATGATCATGTCTGAGGAGGGAGGCTGAAGAGTACAACTCTCCCCTAATTAGAGAGAACAGATGCTCTGCAGAGTAAACAGCTTGATATGCACAACAATAAATTGCATCAGTCGACTGGAGTAATCACTAGAGAAGAAAACTTCTCGATAGCTCCTTGCAGGTTATGTAAAGTTTAAAGCATTCACAAGCACACCCACTCATGCATGAATGCATACACAAGTGGTATTGTTCAGCTGTGATATCTTCTTACTGATGTCCTTGAGCTGGTTCTTCACGATTACTAATAAAATCTTATGAAAAATGAACTTTATGTGCAAACACACACAACGTTCCACATTTAAACACGCACTATTTGCAGATCTATCAGATGACGCCATGACCTCTGAGAGTTTCAATCACTCTCATTTGGTTAACAACAGTCCTTCAGTAATGGGTTGAATTCTCCTGGATTATGGTGGATCTACAGGGATAAGCTTTAAAAGTGATAAGCTTTAAAAGTGATCACAGCATATTTCATAATGACTGACCTTTCTCTTCTTTCTCCACAAAACAAATCGTCCTCACACCAGCAGATTAGTTAGCTCGTCGACATCCCCTGTGGGAAGTAAAACAACAAGGTGGTTTTCCAATTTCCACACAAGGAGACTTTGTGAATGTGACATGGTAAACTAACTGCTAGGATTTGTCTCACGGGACTATTAACCACAGAAACCCTCCAAATCTTAAAGATTAATGTATTCTGCCGAAGAAACAAGATGATGTTCGTTTCGACCTATAAAATAAACATAACCTGACCGTTTTGAGGGTCAGAAGTCTTCTAGAGGCTCTCAGGAGAGCACAATATCAGTTTGTACGTCGAGTAATTCACCCAAAAACTAAATAATTTCACCTTAATGTTGTTCTAAACCCGTTTGGCTTACTTTATTCTGTGAAACATGAAGATTTTAGTCAATTACAGATCTCTCGTTGCATGGGAGAACATACAATGTAAGTCAATGTTGACTGAGGTGTCCCAAACCTTCTGCTAAACGTTTATTTTTAGGCGAATTGCCCGTTTATCATCCCCTCAGGCTGCTAACGTTAAGGCAAACGGTTAGAAGACACCTGAAGGTGACGTAGAGCTTCAAAAAAAAACAAACCGTTGATATCACACACGAATCTTCATTTAACATTCATACTTAAACATAAAACAAACCAGAAAGCTTATGTGCCTCGTGTTCTTCCCTTTTTCACACAACTGGGAGTGTTTTGATCTCCTCACAGGACAGAGAATCGAAGCTCCTCACGGAGAACAAATTGCAGGGTTTCCCCTTCGACGCAATAGCGCGAGGACACACCCAGAGAGGCGCGAAAGAGGCGCGGTGGACGTTACCCAAGGGGGTGACGTCAGATGGATCGACTGATTACCTTTTTATCAATCAGCTAGAGAGCCTCCGTACAATTCACATGAAATGTACCCGTTTATTTATGTCAATTGAAAGGACCCTATTAGATAGTAGTGTAAAACGTGGACACTTCCAAGTTATATGACTGCGCTGACAGCAATGATTGTGAAATGGTACTAAAATGCGCTAATAAACAAAAAAATTATGATCGCTAAGCGTAGGGTTTACATGTAATAGATATTTGTACGTTACTGAAATGCCAAAAAATAAATAAATAAAAAAAATCACAGTTAACGTAAGTAACGTAACGATTTGATTTCTCGCCGAAAAGCTGTGCAGAATTGAATACTTGCAACAGGCAAAAAATATGTCTCATGAGCAAACACGGCGCGGCTCTGAGCACCGTTTACAAGATGGAACATGCACGCGCACACCTGTGGACAGGAAAATCAAAGTGAAGGAAATGAGTAAAATAAAACAGGAAAAAGAACAAACCTACCTAAGGCTGAAGGGTTGTCAGAAAGAGTGAAAGCCGCACATGGGACGTTCCTCCTCATTCAATGCATCGAGAAACAAGCCCAGCTCCTCAAAAACAAGCTCTCTCCTCAAAACTCCCAAAGATTAAAGACGCAAAAGGTCTCTAAGTAAACACTTGCACGGATAGGCAATGTCTTTCGTCGCTTGCAAACCGTGTTTGTTTACTCTGTATCTGGAAACTAACTTTAGAATTGGTGCCAGTCAACCAGCAGGATGGAATTAGTCGCTTTTCCTACATTTAAAATGTGACCTCCGCGTTTAGGCTAAAATATGTATAAACTTCTTATACCACGTCGTTGAAAAGTAAGAAGTCCGTCTGCTCGAACCCAATCCAACAGCCTTTTCTCGTCCAGAGAAAAGAGGAAATAATCACAAAAGGGATTGAGGTATGTTCCGCTTTGGTTACGGAACGCAAACGCAACAGATCCAAGTTTTGTTTGGTTTTCAATCTTGTTTTCTACGTGTTAACTGCTCTAATTGTTGCCCCCCCGTTTAACCGCCGGGAAAAGTGCGGATAAACGCAACCTTTCACCGCGCAACGAAAAAGACAGTTTCAATCACTGGTTGCCGTGGCTGGAAATCGAAAGAGGGAGATAGAGATTCAGTCTGAGGGTTGGGAGAGCTGCGGCGGAGAGGGAGGGACTTGTGTGTGGGATCAGTCATTTAAGGTGGATCATAAGGAAAATTGAAGCAAATGAATGGTCAGATGCTGGAATTCCCAACACCCCGACTTGCTAGACAGGGGTAGGCCTAAATTAAGAATTGTGCGTGGAACAGAATTTTGTAGATGATTGAAATTATATAAATTTAGTCGAAAAGCCCTTGTTTCAATCATAAATCAAGCGGTGTTGCTAAATAAAGCTGTTCCATTTGTAGACCTGAAAATCAGAAGATGATCTGGATTTTCCAGCCAGGAATTTTTATTTATTTTTAGCCTATATTCTTTTTTAATAGCAGTTTTAAGTTTATGGAAAAAAAAAAGTGACTTATACTATAGAGACTAAATTAATATCATAGTCTACATAGAACTCTACTTAAAATGTGATTTATAAAGCTGTTTAATGAAGTTGCTAACAACTTTCTATCAAAGGACTACAACTACCACAAGATATTTAGCATCCCATTCATTGATAACCATTTAAACGTTCAATGTCAATGGAGGAACAGAAAGCTCTTAGATAGGCTATCATCAAAAAGATCTTCATTTGTTTTCCAAAGATGAATGAATGTCTTACGGGTTTGAAACTACATGATGGTGAATAATTAATGACTAAATTTTCATTTTTGGGTGATCTATCCCTTTAGTTAAATTGTATTTATGATCATTCTGAAAGCATGTGAAAATCCTGTATTTTAGTCTTTATTTCAACACAATATTGGGCTTTGAAGATACCTATATGGCGGCTGCTTAAACTACTTATTTGAAAATGGAGGTAAGGTAAAACTAATTTTTCTCACATTTCACACCTCTCTTGTGTGACGCTAATGTAAGGGCATGATAACTGAGAATTGTAACATGATCCAAGAGAACTGTAGTCAAATAAGGCCTACGTAGTGGTTAACAAACATAATTTTATTCTATCTAGATGTGATCTCATCAGTGTTTTGAAACTAAGCTCATTCTGGCTTCCTCACTGAACCAGTAGCCCACAGGTGGCCCATTACTGTTTGGTAGCCATGGTTACCTATAATTCTATCATTATTGCATACTCTTAAAAGGGTGACTGCACCATGTCTTTTGAGATTTCATAGATGTTTTTATTCCTTGGACAGTTCTGTGACTGTAGCATCTATATAATGAGGCTGGGGCCTTATGAGTTTCACAATTATAGTGTGATTGCCACAGTTTAGTTTACATTGAAAGCTGTAATCCTGTTAGAAAAGGAAAACCTCTGCCTTTCTGAGATAAAAGTGCTAAGAATTGCATATTGATGCTTAACAGATAGGATTAAAAACATGCTAGATAGGGCAGGGCAGATACTCTCCTGAATGTCACATAAATGCTAATATGAAATTTAGATCCATGTCCCATTGTAACAGAGACCCGGGTTCGAGGCCCGCACAGAGCGGGGCGAGTAGGACCTGGGTCAGGGGTTACATTGGTGCCGTGACCCGGATGGGAGTGACGTTTAGGGGGGTGAGTGTAATGGAGGCCAGCTAGTAGTTGCTGTGCGAGTAAAACCTCACTCCTTTGATCTCAAGAGATGCTCTAGCGACTGATGCTAGAGGTTGCAGCCTTTAGCCTCCTCGTTAGAGCGTCCGACTCCCACGCCAGAGACTCGGATTCGAGGCCCGCACATGGCGGGGCGAGTAGTAAAATCTTCCTGCAGATATTATTACTCCTAAATTTTATTCAACAAATTTCAACCTCTCCCTCCTGATAAGGTCGCATTAGTGTTGCATTTGTGCACAGACATTTACCTTTGATGTTACAAAATTAGGTCCCCGATGTGGATGATATTGCAACATCAGTCGTGTAACACTGTGTAAAATCATCATTTATTTCAATGCTAACAAGAACTAAAACTGCATTTTGAGGAAGTACACAGGCCGAATAAAGAGTTGCATAACTATATAAGTGTTCCTTCACTGTCATCGCTTTAACTCATCTAAAATTATCTGGCTGTATTTGGTTGTCTGTTATTTGTTTGTCTACACTTCACGTCCTTGCTGAAGGCTATTTAGATACAAGCATTTACACATGTGATAGAAATATTTTATGTAATGGCCTCATAAGTGGTCAAAGGTGTATTTTCAACATGAAATGTACAGAAAATGCAGACTAAGGATGCTCGGGTCAGAGACCATGTAGACTTAACCAAAAAAGATGATGATTAGCTTAGATCATTACAAACCAATCACCAGAAAACATCACAGTAAAGAAGACTTGAGTGGCATTGATTTTTACTCAACTGTAAGATTTAAATGTGCATGTATCTTATTCACTGAGACTCACTCGGTTGTTGTGACCAGTGATCTCCTGGCCATAAATAAAACTTAATTTCTGCAAAGAGCAACTTGGAAATCGTATCAGGTATATGCTGCCCAGCTGAGGAACAGAAGCACTAAAGATTCTATGCTCAAAAGACCACTGTAGAGACAGTGATAATGTTGGAAGACTATAGAGTCGCCCTCGGGGTGAGGCTGTAATACTCTAAGATAGTATTAATGATCCTGTGTCGGACCAGCGTACACCTGAGAAGGACGGTGAGAGTGTATAGATGCTAAAGACCTCTGTGCTCATGTGTGATTGATAGTAGCTTCTTGACTGGACGCCATCACCTTACTTCGGGAGGGGAATTACCTCGAAGTATGGGAAATGTATTATAAGTATTTGAGAAGGGAATTACCTTGTTATTAATTATACTGTAGTATTACATTATTGTATTGGTATTGTAGTATTGTATTGTATTATATTTGGGGCAGGAACTACCCCAAAGGTACTGTAGTACTGTATTGGTACTGTAGTATTATATTATATTGACAACTGGAGGTTGTTCGAATGGTCAGTGGTGAAGTCAGATTAGTATTGGGAATTTCCACTACACACAGGCAGAGTGTCAACAGATTTGAAGGACTACATTAAGAAACTGTAGACTCCCAAAATATTCCTTCTTGGAGAGCAGAAACTTGACATGCATGGTGTGAAGCATATGGAGACATCCCAAAGGAGATTGTGTGCCTTATTTTTACTCCTATAACTCAAGGATCTGACTACAGAATGGCATATTTACATTTGATACAAGTGGTGTTGTGGCAGCAGTGGATGGCAGAAGGTTGGAGAATGCAGCAGGCAGCCAAGAATAAACCGTTGATTGTCCTCCTACCAAACACACGGAATGGATGATGATGTATGACTGCTACAGTGCAGCTACGTTGCGCAGATGGTCAAAGATTTTGTATAAAGTGACGAACGCAATGCTTTCTTATGATGTGTGGACCGTCACTGCTAATGGGCTATAAGATGATTCATCCGAACCTTATGGTTCATCTCAGCTGTGCCACAAAAATAGTCTTGCCTTTAGATCTCATGAAGCAGCTCTGCAAGGTCAATTAAGTAAACAATTAAGACAAACAGTCCTCACTCTGTTATAGTAATGATATTCATCTCCGTAATGGAGTCTTTTAAACAGATCTCTCAAATAAACAGCCTGCTTTTGCATGTTATTAAAGCACCCAAATGACGAAATGTGTTGATTAGAGCTGTTCAAAAAACAACTCTGGAGATATTTAAGTCATTCAAATATAAAAGTAAAAGTATTGCAGGCATGTTTGTTATGATCTGCAGAAGCTACGGGAGTCCCAAAGCGGCAGGCAAGTCCGAGGGCAGAGGAAGCTGATAGCCCATCTAGAGACAAGGGGAACACTTTAGAAAAGTGAGAAGAAATAGTCAGGGTTGCATTTCAAATTTTAATGTTGCAGAGAGATGGCAAACAATAAATGAGATGTCTCCTTGCAGACTGAGAGATAACGCCTGAAGCTTTAATGGCTTTTCTCATGTTTAATTTTCCTTTGTGAGTTAAACATCCCCATTTGCCAAAGATTAGAGAAAGAAAATGGACTGTAACAGTGCAGGGCCACAAGTACTGAACAGAACATAAAATCCTTAACATTTGAACACTTTAATTTCTCCCATAATGTTGTCTTGGTGTTTTTTATTGCTGTAGTTTTATTGCAACATTCAGTAGGCATATCTAAAATTATTTCAAATATTAATAAGCAGTACAACAACAACGATATAATGAATTATGTTAAAATATTGTTTCTAAGATATAACAATATTAATATAAAAGACTATGTCAAAATCCAAGAATTTAATTATTTTTAATAAGATTTTTGGCTACACTTTATTTTAAAGGTGCCCTCGAATGAAAAATTGAATTTATCTTGGCATAGTTGAATAACAAGAGTTCAGTACATGGAAAAGACATACATTGAGTTTCAAACCCCATTGCTTCCTCTTTGTTATGTAAATCTCATTTGTTTAAAAGACTTCCGGAAAACACGCGGATCTCAACATAACAACAGTCGGGGTGTACGCCCCCAATATTTGCATATAGGCCAGCCCATGTTCAAGCATTAGACAAGGAAAGGCAGTATTAACGCCTGGATCTGTGCACAGACAAGGTAAGCAAGCAAGAACAACAGCGAAAAATGGCAGATGGAGCAATAATAACTGACATGATCCATGATAGCATGATATTTTTAGTGACATTTGTGAATTGTCTTTCTAAATGTTTCGTTAGCATTGTAGCATGCATGACGAACATCTTGTAAAGATCCATTTGAGGGTTATATTAGCTGTGTGAACTTTGTAAATGCGCTGTAATATAGTCGAGAGCTCGTGAGGCAGGGAGCACGCGATTTAAAGGGGCAGCAACTGAAAAAATCAGTGCATAGTTAATGATGCCCCAAAATAGGCAGTTAAAAAAATTTATTTAAAAAAATCTATGGGGTATTTTGAGCTGAAACTTCACAGACACATTCAGGAGACACCTTAGACTTATAAGCATTAAGCATTCTTGGGCACCTTTAAGGTGACATAGTTACATTGTACTTACTCAAATACGTACAGAGTACTATTAATTAACTATATATTTATTATAGAGTTGCGGTTAGGGTTTGGTTTAGGGTTAGTTACTTGTAATTATGCATAATTTACTCTTATTACTATATTAAATATATAGTAACATGTAACAACGTCGCCTTAAAATAAAGTGTTACCAGATTTTTTCTTCATTGTGATATCAGGACAATGAAAAATTTCCCCCCCAAAATTTCCAAATTAATTTAAATTTATGAAAATGAAAAGTATTTGTATCATAAGGTGTATTCACTGTATGTACTGTGAATTAACTTTTAATGTATGTTTGAATAAATAATAGATAGGACTAAACATTTTGTCATTGGGTTAAATTTTGCATGGGCAGTGTCAGATATAAGGATGATTGCAGAAAGCAGGCACTCTGTTTATCTGTCAGTGCTAAAGCACTGTAGTTTGTTTTATTATTTATGATTTTCTCTAGAGGGAGTCTTCAGAAAACAGGGCTCATGGGTGTTAGGGTTTTGCCTATGCTATCCACACGTGGCATGATTTTGTCTGCCCTCCCGAAGAAAACTGCCAAGAAAAATCCAAAACCTTTTTGAGAATGTTTTCTGGAAACCTTTCCTTAGATGTCAGGTTACTTGAAACCTATATATGTCTACAGAACAATGCATGCCATATAGCTGCCCTTTCTGTTTTAGATCAGCTAGTTGATGAGGCAGACCTGTCAGCATTTGGAACTAAAATTTCCATCAAATCACTCTCAACAGCACTTAACACATACTGAATGGGTTTACATAATGTAAACATACTGTAGTCCCACTGATAGGATGCATATTATAAACTGTTTTCTCTGCGCTGTCATGGAAATATTGACACATTTGCAATCTTTATGTGTGTAGTTCTTTTGCTTTTGGGGGAATTTATATCTTCCAGTTTTTAACAAACCTCAAAAGTACCTTATATTGCCATATTCATTACCAAAAAAAAAATCATACCAGCTCTTCTTGGCAACATTTTATTTGCCTGACAAATGTATGCCCCTAACACTAAAGCACCACAGCATGAAGCATATACACACACACTTTCAGCCCAGATTAACACCTCACCTCAAAGTGTGTCATCCTTGTGGTGTGAAAGCTCCAAGGTTAAAAATTCTTTCCATTAACACCCTTTTTCATATCCAGTTTGCATATGAAAGCCTAGTGCAGTAGGCTATCCACAGTATGCTGATAGTGATAAGTCATTTTGCAGTTTTATTTACAGACTGGAATACCATGGGACTATTGTGAACATTTTTTATTTTGCATATACAGGGATAGTGAATGTGGGTTGCTAACACAACCTTTGTACATTTCAGTAGGGGTTACTTGAGAACAAGAAAGATATCAAGGTCTGAACCTGTAGACTATTCCCTTGTGCTAAACACTTGATCCTAGGTTTCTCCAGAGGGAGAGTTGCTGTAATCGATGTATGTACATGAATAATCTATGTCACTTTGAATCAAATTATCCACTAATAGGTAGCAATAAACCTAGTGGACTTCACACCAATGGGGATTTCTTGATTTTACACATTTACTCTTATATTTACTGGTGCTTCTACCATGCAGGTAAGGGCACTTAGGTGGGTCAGTAAAATGTGTTTTCATCAGCTGTAGTGTATAGAACTTAGCACTTTGATGTTAGAGTTAATTGACTTTAAGGCGAGTTGTGGCCTAATGTGAGCAGAAAACCAACATTGAAGCTGGAAATGTGAAAGCTATTAGCCACAGTCAGGACAGTGTATCAGAGACTAATTTCTTAATTTGTGAAGCCACCTCTTATCAGTTAAAATGAGCATGAAGTGCACCTCATCACATGCTACTTTCACACCATTTTTGGATAATGCTTTGAATTTTACACAGATTTACTATTATACTTGGTAACACTAGAACAAGGCTCAATTAGGTCATATTTCAGCTAACATTAAATAATGAACACTATTTTTACTGTTTATTAAAACCTGAAGCATTAACTAATGCTAATTAATTGAACCTTATTATAAAAGGTTACCATTTTTTTCTTAATGTGTTTTTACATTTTCAAACAGTATCTTGCAATGTGAAGATTTCACTATCAGCCATATCATTCATTAGCAGTTAAGTAAATATTCAAGACAATTTAAGGCAATGGTTGTGATGATACAGTGTCTATAATTGTCTGTGTACAAGTGGGTGGGTTGTGGGTGTGAGTGTGTGTGCACACAAGAACACGTGCGACAAGTAGTCTCCATGGCTACTCTGACAGGGAATCTATATTTCTCCTGCAACTTGCTATGCATGCTTTGACCTCTTAATGATTGCCTTCTGGGATTTTTTTGCTTAACATTTTCTGAAGAAATGAAATCTAGCCAAGTGATGACAACTGATGGATATAAAATGAAAAGAATGAATAATAATAAAAGATGTGGACACAAAAATGTTTTGTTAATAATTGTCAATATACAATAATTATTCATTATTTGCTTTAACCCTTAAATGCATAAATGTTTCACCAATCATTATTACACATTCATGTCTTTAGTGTCCTGGATCTATATCTAATACGAATGGATCTCTACCTGTTGCAAAAATATAAAACTCTCCTGATATTAGAGTAACATCAACAGAAGAATAAAATAAAGCATATTTTGTTACCTTTTGGAGCTTGGAAGGGTTCACTATCCTCATCAGAGCTCATTTTTCAGTACATGCAGCATCTGGCTCATATTCGCTAACATATTCTCAAAACTATAATTTTCAACATCTTCAAAATCAGTATTTTGATCGCTGACAGTTTCTTCACCAGATCCACCATCAAGTGACAGTGACACTAATATTCGATTGTGTTCAGTACTTACTCTGCATAAATTGCTGAGCCATTTCAAGTTTTGCTGATGATACTTCCTATTCTTTTGTTTTCTGCCTGCAGTAACTATGAGTGAAACGTCACTTCATCATTGTGTAACAGACATTGCCACCTTTCGGAATAAAGGTTAATTGTATTTATTCAGTCATCAAAGATTAATTTATTGTTGTGCAGAAAAAAAATATACTTACACTGTTATACACCTCGGGTCGTTAGCGACCCTATACAATTTTTACAAAAAATTAATGTGAAAACATGCATTCTTTTGTATTTTTTTTCTTGTTATATTGTTTATAATGAATTGATTGAGGAATACTAAGAAGGTTGGTTGCTAACTTAAAAAAATTAATGAGGAGGAGGGTATGAATGACGTCACAGGTCACTAAAGACCTGGGGCCGTATTTAAAAAACATTTTAAGGCTATATTAAGTAGCTCCTAACTTGCTGGAGAAACTCTTAAAAATAATGGGCGTGTCAGTCCTAATTTTAAGACTCCTAAACTTTTGCTCTAAGTCACTAAGACCAAATCACAAACAATCCTAATGGGTGTTGCTTCCGCTGTATACCATTGAGACAATAGTGATTGAGCCTTGGGTGCTGAAACTTTTCTTCATAAATGCAATACATATTTTGATTTATAGATTTGAATCTACGGTAAAACGGCAAAAATAAATCTTTAATAATTAAATAAATAATGTTCGATTACCTGTGGCAGTTGTTTTCACAAGTTCACACTTGATCAAATAGACTAAAGAATAAGCGTATTTGGTGTGCTGTTCAAGGGAATTGAGGGCTCCGAGCTTTGAATTTAGCCAAGAGTTCTCCGAGTTCTCCCCCGTATCCCCAGCCAAGTGTGAGGAACGGAGTGGCGGAGGGATGCAGAAAACTGTCGAGGTAACTAGGTTAGTCGGTTCTCGTCTGTGTATATCTCTTCTCGACTCAAGCTTATTATAGACTGTTTGAACATGCTCCTGCCAAACTTTGTTTATAAAACATCATTTCTCGCATTCTGCATTCTCTGGAGATGCAGACATGTAAGAGGCTGACAATTAGCTAAACATATACTAGTTTAATTAGTGACAGCCTACATTTCAAAACCTTTATTTGAATATGGCAACCTTTTTATTTAAAATCTTTATTTAAATAAGGCAACATTTGTATTTTAAAAACTTTGTATGAATATGACAACATGATACCTCTTTCTACAATATTTCTATGATTAAATCACTGACAGAGACTCCTCCCCCATCAGCCAATCATTGTGTGCATAGTTAGTAAGCGTGTTGACATCATCCATAGCAACAAGGTCAACCCCGCCCTTACTCTTAGCTTAAAGGTGCCCAAGAATGCTTTTTCACAAGATGTAATATAAGTCTAAGGTGTCCCCTGAATGTGTCTGTGAAGTTTCAGCTCAAAATACCCCATAGATTTTTTTTAAATTAATTTTTTTTAACTGCCTATTTTGGGGCATCATTAACAATGCACTGATTTAGGCAGCGCCGCCCCTTTAATTTGCGTGCTCCCTGCCACATGAGCTGTCGATTATATTACAGCGCATTTACAAAGTTCACACAGCTAATATAACCCTCAAATGGAACTTTACAAGATGTTCGTCATGCATGCTGTATGCATGCTTCAAATTATGTGAGTAAAGTATTTATTTGGATGTTAACGTTTTATTCTGAGTGAATTTGAAGCTGTCCTCTGTGGCTAACGGCTAATGCTACACTGTTGGAGAGATTTATAAAGAATGAAGTTGTGTTTATGAATTATACAGACTGCAAGTGTTTAAAAATGAAAATAGCGACGGCTCTTGTCTCCGTGAATACAGTAAGAAACGATGGTAACTTTAACCACATTTAACAGTGCATTAGCAACATGCTAACGAAACATTTAGAAAGACAATTTACAAATATCACTAAAAATATCATGTTATCATGGATCATGACAGTTATTATTGCTCCAACTGCCATTTCTTGCTATTGTTCTTGCTTGCTTACCTAGTCTGTTGATTCACCTGTGCACAGATCCAGACATTAACTGGCTGCCCTTGTGTAATGCCTTTTATAATGTTGGGAACATGGGCTGGCATTATGCAAATATTGGGGCGTTCACCCCGACTGTTACGTAACAGTCGGTGTTATGTTGAGATTCGCCTGTTCTTCGGAGGTCGTTTAAACAAATTAGATTTATATAAGAAGGAGGAAACAATGGAGTTTGAGACTCATTGTATGTCTTTTCCATGTACTGAACTCTTGTTATTTAACTATGCTGAGGTAAATTCAATTTTTGAATCTAGGGCACCTTTAAGACTTCTCTCTATTCCTTAGTAAAAGTTGGTCTCACAGCTTTGTGAATAGGTTTTAAGAGAAAACTCTTAACAAAGAACTTTTACTGACATTTAGGAGAACTCTTAGAGGTTAGATAAAATGTTTTGTGAATATGGCCCCTGATGTATGTGTTTAAAGGTGAATACCGCTGGAATTTAAATTGGATTTTTTTTAATTTTGAATTTGAATTATCCACAACACAGAGAAAGCTGGAACCTTCAAACTTAACAAACATTCAACATTCAAAGACAAAATAAAACTTACTTTAAAATGAATAAAATGTCTTTGAATTTCAATTAATTTACTTCCTTTCATTCAAATTTGAATTGCAATTCTGCATTCTTTTTGCTACTTTAATTCAAATTCAATTAAAATTCAGGAATTGAATCAGACTTTAAAAGGCATTCTCAATTCAATTCTAAATGGTGCACAACTCTGAATGTGTTATGATTTAGCTAAATAACGTATTTGTGATTGAACACATTATTCAGAATGTCTATATAAGCCCATAATGCACCCTTGTCTTTTTCTGTAAAGCATCACTTTTTCAATTTCACTTTAAATCTTTCCTCATCTCCAGGGTTGACTTGACTCCACAGACAGTGTGACACCCTCAGAGGAATATTTTTCCGGCCTGACGCCAGAATTGTTGCTGTAACCTTTCACTGCTGGCAATACAATTATATGTGGTGCCGGGCTGATTTTGAGGCTCAGAAATGCATGAGCCCTGTGGTGCAGCTCTGACAAAGCTTTTTCCAAACAGGCTGCATAAGGACACTTAGATATAAGCTTCTGCATAGTACACCACCTTTAACCATGAACACACTGAGTCTCTGAGTCATTTCTGGTGAGGATGCCAAACACTAATTTGCAACCTCAGTTCATTGACTTCCGGGTGGATTGCGATCTACCATGATCAGAAAATGAGTGAGTGATTACAGTGTGTTGGAGACTAATTTCCTAATTAAGACTAATTCAGTAGAGTTCCAATGAGCGTCAAGTGCACCTCATCACACGCTACCAGCAGGACTCCATTGCCATGCCTGTTGTCATTAGCATAAGCATGAGTTCAGTTTTTAATACAATATTGCAATATTGTCATACTGCATGTAGTTGATTTGTCACAAATTTATGTCGGCCATAAACGTAAGCTTTTAAATGATTTATTGATTTCATGAAATGAGTATAGAGACAAGCCGACTGCATTGTGCATGAACACAAATATGGCATTAGAAATCCTTCAGATATGAGATACCTTGCATTTTTAAAGCCATAATATGAAATTGTGAGGCATTTTGATAATGACTGTCATTTTCAGAGGAATGTTATGTGGAACGCCAAGAACAAAGCATTTGGATACTTTAGCGTTACTATAGCTACAGAAGAGTGCAGGACTATTTCCGTCATCATGTTCCAGTTAGGAAAAGGCACTGATATTTTATGTGATTTATGACAAGCATATTTCTCATTATATGAGCTTTCAGAAAACAGAAGTGACTGTTGGTGCTAGTAAACCAGTAAAACGGCAACCGGCTCCATTTCTGACCCAATAGTTATTCCATATGGATGATCTTCTGCCTTTAACTTGAAGTGGTTGAGACTATGAAACATAAGAGGACACAAGAGAATTCATCTATAGATTTCCTCTCTTAGATGGGACCCAAGAGAATCCATCTATGTCTTTGTCATGATGGTTCTCTGTTGCGTTCAAAAGACGTCCTGAAGCTCTTCTCAGTCGAGTCAGGCTAAGCGGTTGAATAACAATCATTACTTTTGTCAGAATTAAATCCTTCAGTTTATACAACTGAAGTGAAATGTGTTTGCAGTACCACACATTTGGGTTTGAATTATGATATGTTTTCTGAAATCCGTAATCCTAAAAGGAAAGTGTGAAATTGTGTATCTGCTGCTGCAAATCCTCTCTTGAGTAACGTCACCAACGTGGGCAGTGTTAGACCTTTTTCCCTCTCTCCCACGCTTGGTACCACTGCCTCATCATTAGCATGCAAGCCACAAACACTCTCACACACACATACACAATCCTGTACCCAAGCGTTCACTTCAAACACCGGCGCAGCTTCAGTCCGCATGCAGCCGGCAGCATCAGAGCCCAGGATACCGCAGTTTGTAAACCATACCGCATTCAAAACATGTAAAAGGCATGTTTGCAAATGAGGGAGTGATACATAAATATAAACAAGTTCAATTAGCCAAATCTATGTGAAACAGATAAACATGCTCGTCTGAACACACGCGTGTATCAAAACCCACAGCAGCCTGAGGCCTTGACTGCAAAATTTGAGTATACAAAAATGTAGGTTCCAATCATTTTCATGAATCGTGCTTTTCTTTCACAAATGTAATGAGCCTCTCTGCATTTACATGCTTCAGTTTCCCAGTGGACTATTTCACACTGAGCTGCTCTGAGAGAATTCTGCAGCAGAATTACTTTTAAGCATAATAAGTTCATAAAGCAGAGGGAGTAATCCAGAAAACGCTCACTTAATATCAGCCAGAGGGACACAAGAACACTAGTTCCTTTATATGCTAATAAGACTCAGCCACTGTGCAGTGCTTACATTCTGCCATTCCATCATGCACTTACTATATTTTCATAATTACATTGCACATAACCTTAGCAACACTGCCTAAATGAAACTTTGAACTAAATTTATATTCAAAATGTGCTGTTTTTGAAGCCCTGTTACCAAAATTCGGTAATTGGTATACAATTTGTGGGTCTTTTTTTTTAATCTAAGCAATAGTAAAAAGCGATTCATGCTTATGTGCAAATTTGAACAGGTAATTTATAAAAGAAAAAAACAACAACAACATGATTGCAAATCACTTAGTATAAGCTTTCACTTAAAGGTGCTAAAGAGGATGTTTTGTTTTATACATTTTTGCAATATTACTTGAAACTGTCTTTACTAACTGATAAAAGACTATTTATTAGGTGCACTGAAAGGAATAAAATTAATATACATCATCTGTGCACGAGGTAGGGCCTTAAAAACATCAGCCAATCGTTTACGCGATCATCACGTAAACGATTGGCCCTCTGGCTTGTCAATCACTGCCATGACGTTCCTTGTGAGAGACGAGCGCGGCTGCGCGCTCCAGTAACTTTCCACACTCCACAGGCGCCGCATGCGATGTTTTTGTCAGGAGACAGGAGTAACAACTGCAGATTACGAGTTACCTCTGGTGAGTCCGACATAATGAATCCACTAACACGATACAACGAATGCCGGTGGTAAACACTCGTGTTTTCCAATACTCGTGCACGAGTTTTGGGAGGCGTTCCCTCGAAAGGAGGGGGGGTTGTTCTTACGCATGCGCTCATTTCAAAAACTCAGTAACAGTCTTTGGTTTCTCAGTCGACGAAAAGATCCTCTTTATCACCTTTAATAGGGACTACTTTGCTATGGGACCAAATGTTGGTAGTTATTTATAAACTTATATTTACCATAAATTAAAACGGCAAATATATGTTAGGTAATTTTTCTTAGAGTATCAGGACTGAAGCTTGAGCTTGATGGATATAGACACCATTATATTTGTAAAAAATGATAATGTTATTATAGTTTTTTTTTTTTTTTGTTTGTGTGTGTGTGTGTGTGTGTGTGTGTGTGTGTGTGTTGGGGGGGGGGGGGGTGTTCTTCACAATTTTAAGAAATGTCACATTTCTGTAATGGGGATAATAATGCAGTATAACAGGGTTGCACAGAAAATGTGGATCACAGCAAACCATTATAACATTTTTGGTCATTGAAATTGGTTAATTATTAAAATGAGCTTTTACTACAATTATTTGAAGATTTAACAGATTGTGTCAAAATTATGACACTGTTGCCAAAAAGGTCAAGATCTTGGTGGGGCAGGATAAAATCACATTTTTAAGGAGACATTTGATGTGTTTTAAACAGTGATGTTCTAAGAATAGAACAATTATGTTCTAATAATGTTTTGCTAACGATCCCTTTAAGTTATAAAAACATTATTATAAGACAGATAGTTCCGGCCATTGATTCTAATAGGTCGAGCCGCATTCAAAGCCGTTGTAAAATTCCCGAAAACATACAGCTGACTTCATTACGCTGCGCCACTTGGTATGTATGTTGCTGCGTCTGTCTTAGCAACCACTCTTAACAATGTAAACATATGTTTGTAGTTGATTTTGTTCATTGAAACTTACTGCACTACTGCATTATGTAGAAGTGATCGAGTGTATCAATCCTTCAGATCTGAAGGAAATTATTATGTTCATAATAAAAAATCAATTTGAATGTCCTCTGCGATCTTGTCCTTTTAACATTTAATGGGTTTTCCCGTGCCCTGCTGATATTCAGTGCATTCCAAACGGGATATATCGCCATCCGAAGGGCACTTCGGAGTGAAAACAATCATGGCCTCCATATTGAAGGGTCGTTCAAACCGAAGTGCTCAAAACCATAGACAGTAAAAGAAAACTGGCCACTTCAAAGGGCCCTTCGGAATGAAGGATTTCAAAGGGTACAACTGATGGACACTTTGGGCCACCATGATCATTTGCACAGGGAAGTTGTTTGGCGTCACAGAATGGGTACAGGAGGCTCAGAGTTAAATTTTGCCTATAAATGTATGTATAGTATTTTTCTATGCTATTTATACGAGTTAGATTTGGTACATTATTATGGTCAAAACGACAACAAAAATACTTTACAGCTCCCTTTATCAGTCCATTCAAATGTTTTAAATATATATACATTATATTTAACGCAAAAAGCCATAGTGCGATAAACCAAAAATAAATAAACTAATGTTGAACAAAATGTGCAGCTTGCACAATCTACTCATCATTCAGAGCATGTTTTTTGGGGGGTCAACCAGCGTACAAAATATGCGACGAAGGCGCCTCCTTGATTGTCTTGTTAAGATAACGCAAAAGTGCGTTCCAAAAAAATTGTTTTTTTGACCCCTACACCCTTTATCCCTTCGAAGCTCTCACTCTGGAGGGTAAACCCTTTGAAGGGATTAGGGCATAGGGATGAGCCCTTCCAAATGGAACGTAGGGACTGACAATGCTAGTCAAAGCATTTGTCATTTGAATCTTGTTCCGTGTTCACAACAAGTTTCAATATAATAGTCTTTGCGACTGAGTGACTCGCTCTTAAAGACAATCTGTGCCGCCATCTAATGGCGTGATAAATTTAACTTCTGTTGCTGTTCACGGTCAGGGACTATTTTTTCCAGCGGAAGGAAGGATTTTAATGATTTTACTTCATGAAAGTTGCATTGATACATATTTTTTGGCTTTAATATTTGTATTGTGTGGTAACTGTTTTATAAAAGCAATAAGCCCCAAAAAGCAGTGGTTTACAGTGAATTTATAAGGGGTGTTGTTAGGCATGACAGGGAGCGGAGTTGTTATAAATTCACTGTAAACCACAGCTTCTTGCTATATTTTGGAATATTCTCTGAAAGTTCAAAATATCCAGTTTTTTAAAAATGTTGTAAAAACTTTTTTTGTTTTGTAGTTATGCAAAAATAAAAAAAAAACAATCCATTTTATCATTCTGTGAACATTACTTTTTGAATGTTCTCTGAAATTTTAGAGGAATGTACATTTTTGTGCTAACAGTTTGAGAACATTATTAAAAATCATAACATTGAACAAAACGTTCTGTTAATGTTCTCGCCAGAACATTATATCCAAAATTGTGAGAATGTTCCTTGTTATCTGTGAGAGTATTGTGTAAATCATGGCTGTGTGCATCTTTAACGTTTATTTCCTGTCTCTAGCTGTGCTCTGTCGATACTGTCTTAAAATGTTTTCACGCCGTTCACGCTTCATCTTGTCTGTTGCACCAGATCAATAATATAAATCAAACTATTATGGTGCTTCTCAGGTCTGTGTAATGGAGGATACTGTGGAGTTACCACAATCACTCTCACTTTTGTTATCAGCTGTGATCCATGTGACCCTGTATGCATGACTAACAAATTAATGGCATGCTCTGAATCGCATGTCAGGCCCAGATCCTCACAGGAAGCCTGCTGCGTCGCTACCCTGTTTCGCTCCAGTTGTCATGGTGTACGTTAGTCATAAATGTAAATGCGGCACAGTTTTGCCACCACAGTCTATTGATGCCAGATTAACATGATACACGATTGGTGTTAGGATGATTTTCTGGCCTGGAAAATCAACCAAGTCATGTGAACTGATGTGAGAATGGAGTATGATGCCCTTTGGCTGCTCCACAAAGGCTGCTTCTATTGTGACTGTACTGTACTTTATTAAAACTGTACAGAAACGGGTACAGAAGGAGTTTCTTGTGAAGGCTCAAACTATCCTGTTTACACCGAAAGAAAGATAAACGAGAGAAAAGCTCTCCACAGATTAATGTGCTTAGTGGAAGTTCTGCTTCTCGAAAGGCTACTGATAAGGAGTAAGTGTGTACAGCAATGTGACATTGTTGAGGTCGGATAGAGAAACACACAATTCCAAACACACCGATATGTGTCCAATCTTTCTCTCTCAGTCTGATCATAGTAATTCACGGACATTTATAAACCCACAAAATCCAGAGGGTACTGTAAATATGATGACCTTTAGAAGCATAAGCTATACTTCTCCTTCAGATTTCTCCAAAAGACCAGAGAAAATGGTTCGCTTAACTGTGTGGAAGAATTTTCTATTGAAACAAAGGTGGGATGGGACATATTGAAGGGCTAAAACCACAATTTGCTATTTGCTAGTAGGTAAAAGATGGTAACGGGGATGATATGTTTTAGTTTAGATTAAATTTTATTGGACAAACAGATTTGTGTGACATTGTATAGCAATAAACAGGATGTTTTTTTTTTTTACATTTTGTAAGATTTGTTGATCAATGCTTGACATTCATGGCTGGCTTAGTCAAAAACTCTGCAGCTGTTTTCCATGTTGCCTTATTGCAGGGTTTCCGAAACTAGGTTCATGAGGAAATTGCAGGGGGTTCGTGAGTTGAGGAAATGCTAAAAATGAAATCATTAAAATGTAAACTAAAAATAAAATGCTTACTGAAAAAGAAAGAAAAATATACTTGTTATATTATATACTTTATAAATTAATATATAATATATACGTTATAAATATACTTTATATGTGATCATTACCAGACATCAGAGAACTGTGAACAAGCAATTGTGTTGTTAAATTATTGAAATATTAACTTAAAATTTTATGGGGTGCTTCAAGTATTGCTTTATTGCATTGCATTTGCTTAGGACACATTAAGTCTCATTCTGTGCATACAGAATGTATATGCTGTAAAATTGTTGTATAGATGTTTTTATGCAGAAAGTTTGCGCTAATATTATCATCAATTTTAAAAGCATCACAAATATAATAAATCAAAAACATCACAGTGTAACAGGTATGCCACTTAAAAATAATTGTGACTGTACAAAAATAGCCTTGTAAATATTTGAACTTACAACTATTAAAGGTACAATTTGTAAGATATTCGCAGTAAAATATCCAAAAACCACTAGGCTAGTGTTATATATTTTGTCCAGCTGATTACTAACAATATCTCTAATGTTTTCAACTACTTGTAAATCATGAGAAAATTCCCATTCTAAACAGTGACACGGGGCAGTGCAGTCGCCTGTCAATGACGTCAGTTACCCTTTGTTACCGCCTTTACTGACGTAGAAACCACATGACAACAGTGTCGTGGACAAATGCGGAAGTAGTGTCTAGCGTCCAGCAAACCACTAGCTTGCTTCAAGCAGTTCCTTATTTACTTCTTGCACGTTTTATGGTGGATTGTGTTACTTATTTATGGAACATAATTACTGTTTACCATCTGCCGCTGGTTCTGTCGACAAGGACAGCTCAGTTAAATCCATGATGTATCTTTCCGTCCGATTGATGGCTGTCAGCGGTTGGGTAGAAGACAACAAATCCCATCTTTCCACGCACCTTCTTAGCGTCATCAAACCACGTGATTGTTATTGTTTTGGTAGTGCGCCCTCTAGTGACAGGTCCTAAAAATTGTACCTTTAAAAGTGCTACAGAGGATGTTTTGTTTTATACATTTTTGCAATATTACTTGTCTTTTACAATTATTACTTGCAATATTACTGTCTTTACTAACTGATAAAAGACTATTTATTAGGTGCACTGAAAGGAATAATATTAATATACATCATCTGTGCACGAGGTAGGGCCTTAGGCGATCATCGCGTAAACGATTGGCGCTCTGGCTTGTCAATCACTGCCATTACGGTCCTTGTGAGAGACATGCGCGGATTGGCCCTCTGGCTTGTCAATCACTGCCATGACGTTAATTGTGAGAGACATGCGCAGCTGTGCGCTCCAGTAACTTTCCGCACTCCACAGGCGCCGCAGGAGTAACAACTGCAGATTATGAGTTACCTGCGGTGAGTCCGACATAATGAATCCACTAACACGACACAGCGAATGCCGGTGGTAAACACTCGTGTTCCAATACTCGTGCACGAGTTTTGGGAGGCGTTCCCTCGAAATGAGCTGTGAAGGAGGGGGGTTGTTCTTACTCATGCGCTCATTTCAAAAACTCACTAACAGTCTTTGGTTTCTCAGTCGACGAAAAGATCCTCTGTAGCACCTTTAATTCTGTGGCCTAATAAATTTTATTGTGTCTTAACTTTTAGATAATGGCACAAAGTGAGCTGGAGAGAGATGTGTTTGTTTAATGTTTTATGAAAATTACTAACTGCCAGAACATGCTCTCTCATTAAAACAAAGATAAGAACAAATTTATCTCCATACGAGCTTATGTAAATCCACCGAAAGTTCGCTAAATGACTGTACGTATTTATTTGAATGAGACTCTGTGTTAAAATCGGCAAGAAATGGAAGTTGCAATAGTCTTTTCTTCCATATTTTGAAGTATATCGAGTAAAACAGCTTCTCAAACAACAACAACAACAACAAAATGTAGGGCAGGACTTTTTATAGTCCATCAGGAATTGATTGGCTCATTGATCATTGTTGTTTGCTATTGGTGTGATCTCATGTGATCCCGCCCTCACTCCAGTAAACACGTCATCAGAGAAGAGAATTGTCAATTTTGTTTTCATGGTAACTTTAACAAGCAGAACACGATATGATGTTTATGAAACGCTCTCTGAAATGTTCCGGTTGTGTTTGCCGGAGTTCAGTTCAGGTCTAGCCATGCCTTGCAGCGAGCAAGAAGGTGTGAGGAACCGCAATGCCATGACTCTGTGGCAGATACAACCCTGGGACATCTCGGAGAACAGGCGAAATGACAGTTATCCAGGCTATCAATTACTTTGACACATTGCACGCCTGTGGCGTTCATTATATACACTCGCTGGCCTGAGAGGGCTGCAGCCATTCATCACCCAAGTGAGTGAGTCTCAAGGCTGATGTGCGAGCCGCAAATGAGATTTTCTAATTACTCCCGCAATTTCTTTGATCGAAAGGGGGTAAACCGAGGGCATTAATTGGAGAACGCGTTCCGATGGATGGCTTTGTTTATTTGACATTTGTGATCATGCAGAACTCATATAACGCTCATGCTCCAGTAGGAATAAAAGAGTGCACCATGTCCCTTGAAGACAAAAACATAAGCCTGAGAGAAATATAAATAAATGGACGCAAATAAAACTCCTTTGTATACTATACACAACAGAAATGTCAGAGAATACTGCTCATGCAGTTGTATTCTGGATAATTGTAACCAGAGGGTATACTTTAAAAGAGAATAGTCAGTTCTGTACACATCTGTTTACCTCTCAAGCCTAAAATTAGATAAAAGTGACAGTGCAAACCAATGGTGGACGAATAAAGACATCAGCATGCAGAAGACATACAGCAGTATTGGATTTATTGAATTACAGCAGTGCTTTTGGCTCATGAATCTTCATATTAATAAACCCATTTACAGGTGCACCTACTGTAGAATCCAACCCCTCTGCTGACATCTTGGTTTTTTTCTTCTTCATTCTTTATTTCCTCTGCAAAACGCATCTAACTAGTTTACCTTGCTAGTGAGCAAAATTGCCCCTCATCTTTGCAGGATCATTTGCTCCCCCTTCGTTTCTTGCTTTCTAAATCTGTATCCACTTTACTACTACTTTTCAGTACCGTTGCAATCTGCGGCTCAATATGAAGTCTGTATTTGTCACATTGTCCACAGCTCCCTACTGTTGTCCTAAAGCTGTTTTTCTTCCAAATGTCCAACTGTTGATGCCCGATGCCAGAGAGAGAGAGAGAAAGAGAGAGAACCTGCCAGGAAACAGACTGAGTCAGCATGGGGAGGGGAGTCATCGTCCCTAGAGCCTGGAGTTTGTCCAGCGCTTGCCGAGTTATGACGATAACAAGAGAGATGAGAGCTGCTGGGAATCCCTTCAGGTGATTGTATAACAGAACTAGAAAGATACATGTAATTGTGAAATGTGCAGTCTTAGTGGTGAGTTTATATATTCAGATGATTTCTGATTGTTTTGCGTATGACTTGAAGGAGTGTTGAAGGAGTCACATTGCACCAAATGAACATAATTAGTGTGGCAAATGGGTATTTTTTTCTGATGTATAAGATTGATGTAAAAGCCTGAAGAGATAAAATTCAATTCAATGTTTTTATACTGGAAAATTGTCATTACAAAGCAGTATTAATGCTCAGTGAGCAGGTCAGGTGTAAGTCTAACAGTGGCCAGGAAAAATGATTGAATATACGCTATAAATATAAGTGAGCAATTTGAGAATGCATGCAGCCTAATGTTTTGTGTTGGTTACTGTTATAATAATTCTTAAAATTTTCTTCTGTAATGATTTCAGGCTTGAAGTCATTACATTTTACATTGCTCCACTGAGGTCTGTAAACCCCAGTTTGAAAACCATTGGTCAATTGTATTTATTTATTTTTTTTTAGCATGCAGACACAGCCTGAACTTTAAATAGCAACTTTTATTTAGATGGACACAATGTGCATCAGCTATGGGAGAATTAAGGCCAGTGGAAAAATCAATGCAAAATATGTCTGCTGCCATCTCACACTGGCATGTATTGATCATTTTATAGGTGAATAGAATTTCTGTCTCACTCATAAATGATAGAAACAAACCCAGCGATCTCTGTGAGCTTCAAAAGCTTAAAGTCAACATGATGCGTTCACAACCCATTTAATTAAGCCAGGTGATTGGAGGGGATGAAAAAGTAATATTGACTGCCGACATTAGCTAAAAAGTCTTTTCAGTGGAAGACTAATTATTATGATTATGATTTCATGCTGGCTTTGAACAATTTGTTGACACATGCTCACCAAGCGTGCCACGCGAGTCCTGAAAAGTGAAGCCAAAGCGCCTCGATCGCCCCCAGGTGGCTGGATGCAGTATAGGTAATAAACCCCGCCCTCTCCATGTAATGTAATGTGACGTGAGGCAAACTAAACAATCAAATTACACGTCAATTTTTTTTTCCAAAGATGCTTTCTGTCATTTTAGGCAGTTTTTATCACACTGATGTTAGTTCAACTGTTCGTATTTTAAATAAGTTTGGTTTCAGTTAGTTATTGATGCTATAAAAATGTGGGTTTTGACGTCATGATTGACAGCTGAGATTGACAGCTTCTCTGAGCAAAGTAGTTTTCTGACTGACTTTTTTTCTGGATCTTCGGGAGGAGATTGGAGCTTTAACTTTACTTTCTACATTTCCATAACTGTTTTTTTCACACCGACATAATGAGTTGTTCTACAGTAAACTGTATTAACTGATTCTGCAGGAGTGTGGGCGGGACCTTGATATCGCGGCTCCACTTCGCGCTCACTACCGCCCAGACTCGAGACTCAAGATGTCAGCGCCATATTGGCACACTGGCGGCTTCACTTACTACTATGGAAGAGAGTGAAGGTGCGTTGTCCATCTTTTTTTTACAGTCTATGGTGCTCACATACACACACACATACAAGACAAGACTGACAGAAGAGCACAAACAAACACTGTCACAAACACAAACACTGTCATCTGCCATGTACTGGATCAACTTATTTGGTTTACTAAATTCCTGTCCAAAACATTTGTCCTAACCCTATCTGTACCCCTTAGCCTGGATGCCAGCCGAACTTAGCCCCGCCCACAACATTTTTAGGTCGGGAAGTTCGGTCTGGACTCGATCCGTAGAGGAGTAATTATGCCCGAACAGAAACTGTTCGGACCAATCACATTTGTCAGGGCGATGATTGACAGATTATCACCAGAAACGTAATCAGCCACGTCATCAAAGAGCGTTTGGGTTGAATTAGTTTACAACAATGATGGCTGTTGTTGAAGAACTGAGATGTGTAGATTCCGCCATCGCGTCCGTTATAGAAGATATCGACAGCGCATTAATTGGCAAGTACTCCGTGTATACTTAAATTCTTTTTACAACACCGGCAAAGATTGTTTACGCTCATCTTCTACTAGTTCCAGCATGTGTGCAGTTGAGTTCTGTTGACAACTATGCGTCGCTCAACATACATCACTTACTCTGTAGCTCTGATTGGTTGTAGGTCTATCCAATTAAGGTCTTTCCTGGATCGGTTGAAATACGCCCCCATAATCAAAGCCCAATGGAGCATTATCAGACTCATATTCTGACTAGAATTGTGTATGACCTCGTCAGGCTATGTACCCCTAACTTTTCCCTTAAATGAATAACACTGATGTAGAAGCACCCAACCCTGGTTGTAAACCAAAACTTACTTAAAAAAACGGTAAACTTGTCCCTTAAGAACAAGACCAATCAAGGTCTTGCATACAAAATAATAGTTTGACAGCCGTCATCACCACTTTTTTTCAAGCAATCTTCTCAAACATTGAGAAACACGTGTATTATCTAACACCTCAGAAAACCCTGTTCTTGATATTATTTAATGTCTATGATCTTTCTGTACTAATCTCAGATAACTGTGATGATGCTGAATGCATACAGTTCCTACCTTTAGACGTCATTTGCATGCAGAACCTTTTTTTACGCTGTTTTCTAGGGTTTTCCCTCAGCACCATCAAAAATGAATATCCTAAGACTCAATGACCTAGAAAGAAACTGTGAGACCCTTTTACAGTCTGCTGTCATGAACACCACCCCTTTAAGTTCAAATTGCAGTGCTGTCTCAATAAAAGAAATGCAGCATAAATTGATTTGCATGCCTGATGCCTCTGAGGAAAAAGTCTTTCATTTTGGGTATGGGGAAATTCAGAACATTCTATATCCAAGTAGTGGAGAAAGAAAAAAGGAACTCATTAAAAGTCTGTGTTCAAAAGGTTTTCATTCCCTGTTGTGGGTTTATCATTGTGCTTCTCTTCTTTTCTAATTGCCTCTGAGATATATGGTAACTTCTATACCATTTTGTATTGATTTGATATTTAAGCCTTATTAGCAACTGATCAGGTTACAATCAATTTGCCTTCCTCTCAAATATTATGAGTACTTGGCTTAATGCATCAAGTACAGTGATTCTTTGATTAGAAATTATTAGAAACTATCTCAGCTGCTCTTTTTAATTGTAAAAAGAGATTTGTTTATCCCTAACCTAGATTAAGAGGACCTACACATTTTGTTCAGCAGTTCCACTTCAAGGCGCTGGCTAAGCCTGTGGGAGCCAAGCATATGCTGGATTTCTGTCTCAGGCTGCTGTAAATTTATAATGAGTATGGCATTACACTTCGGATTCATAAATCTCAAGGGTTGCTTGCAATCACATCCACATTTAACAATATTGAACATTAGAATCCTTTATTATTCAATATGCAATGCTTAATCAATGTACACTCAAATTTTATTAAAATACGTTTCTCAGTACTATTTTTTTCAAAACTCTTCACACAGTTCTCCTAACCAACTTTCAACTTGGCACAGCAATAAATTTCACATTCAAATCAAAACACATAAAACACTTCATACATGTCTCAAATCAACTCTTCCATTGTTCCATAACACTAGCAAAGATTGTCAACCAACAAACACACTTTGTCACTTATAAAACAATGACCTAAAACACAAGCATACAATGTTGTCCACTTTTGTACAGATGGTAATGAAATGGAAAGGCTATACCTGTGTAGGTGTTCAGCTACATTTTTAAATTCAGAATATTTAAATATGGTATTACAGATTTTTACAATAGCTAGGACCCATAGGTCACTTTTTCAAAATTCTATACACAATGAGCATAACAACGGTCTATGTGGGCTAAACTGTGTATCATTTATCATTGCCTTGGCACAAAATGCTTTAGTGATATGATTAAAAAATGATTTGTCTTTTCAAATCTTCTGTTGCGTGTCATTATATTTATTAAGTTGGCTCGTGCGTTTTATGTTTCATGCTTCAGCAGTGTGACGTAATTTCCAGTAAGGGAGCATAGTGAGCATCGATGGTCCCTGGTTTTTGTGGGATTTTTCAGGGAGCAAACGTTCCAGTGCACTGAAAGGTTTCCTCAATTGAGACAGCTCTTAAAATGGCCGACTTCCTGATCAGTGTCCTGACTACTGAACTGCTGAGCTGATTGAGACCCACCCCTTGACTTAGTGTTTAAAATCTTTTGTTTCTGTACACTTAAAAGATTCATTCAGTTTCACTGATTTATTCAGTGATGTTACATCATTACACCAGTAGGTGGTGACCTGCCTGGTGGTCTTCTTAAGCGTCGAGTCACTGAATGAATCATTGGCTGCATCCAAAATCACATACTTTCTTGAGTAGGTACTTATTTTGAATAAGTACTTACTTTGCAGCTAAAAAAGTATGTTCTATACAGTATGAATGCAATCCGTACGTACTAGATTCACCATGTTGTCATTCCCTGTTGAAAAAAACAGCATATGCTGGTTAGGTATGTTTTGAAGCATGGCAGCTGGTTTGAGCTGGTTTATGCTGGTCCTTAGTTGGTCATGAGCTGGTTTAAGCTGGTCCAGAGCTGGTTATAAGCTGGTCCTGAGCTGGAGCTAGTTGCTTAGGACCAGCACTCGACCAGCCTAAACCAGCTCATGACCATCTAAGGACCAACTAAGGACCAGCATAAACAAGTTCAAACCAGTTGCCGTGCTTCAAAACATACCTAACCAGCATATGCTGTTTTTTCAACAGGGTTATCGCTTCACTGCCATTCATAAATTCTCTCCTGTGGCCTCATGGAATAGTCCATTGTATGCACATGGATGAACACTACGTATTTCAAGGCTTTACCGAGTGTCTTATCCTTGCACGTGTCTACTAGACACTCTAGAAATAAGCATGACAACAAAGTAGACATTTTCATTTTTCACACATTTTGTCAGCCGGTCTTTATCAAGCTATAGAAAAAAAGACAATTATAGCCTAAATAAGTTAGGTTTCAATGACATCCTTATGTAATTTCAGTTGTGTATAGCTTACTTTATCTTTCTTGAGATTAAACACATAATCTTGAACAATTTGCATAGAAATGTAACTCTATCAAGCAACTGAAATCTTCTGTTCAGTCTGTCAAGGTCAGACATCTGTGAGTGAAAACATGAACACACTGGAAAGCCGCTTTATAGTAGACAATGAGGTTGTAATTCTGATGAAACACTGGCACTGTTTTTCATGTTTAATACTGTAAAGCTGCTTTCTTTTAAGCAATTTATTGTATAAAGTGCTAAAATAAACCTGACGTGACGTGACTTTCCTAGAGTGCCAAACAGCAACGTATCCACGTTGCTATCAGATACTTATGCTTTATTTATTTTTTTTTAAATGGCGGGATGTTCGCTATCAGTATACCTCTGCTCACGTATTTTTGAACTTAACCCTAAGCGAAGAATGAAAAAGATCTTTGCCGTGAGTATACTGAGGCCTTTAATCTATTTAGAGTAATTGTTTTAATAATGGCAGATTTTAACTCAATATTTCAGTCAAGGCATATTCAAAACAAACTAAAAAAAGCCATGCAAACTGTTGCTTACTTTTTTAATATTGTATGAACACCTAATTTTTTACAGTGTAGACATTAAGATTGTTATATTAAAGGTTTTGTTCTTAAATTTACAGTCTCACAGTGTTGTTTGCAGTATAAATATATAAACCGTATAACACAGTATAAATGCAGCAAAGACAGAAATGCATTGTCCAATCCAGAGATGGAACAGATCGTATCTGCTTGCCCTTATTTTCCCCCTTCTCTGACGTTTTCTCTTGTCAGAAGAGAAGATATTAACTCATTCACAGACACTACCTTGCTTCGGTGATATTCCAGATAAGACGACAGAAGGGTTGTTGAAGACTATACCATTAACACACTAATGTTACTTAACCAAACCAATCAGCAATCCCAAATCTGCCTTGTGGTGGGAATAGAACTCATCAACAACTCACAGCCTACATTAAAAACCATTTAAACAGCCTTGATGAGTCATTTAATCCACATTATAGCCTCTGAGAGATAAGACACTTGCAGGACTTGAGGTTTGCCAACAATTCATCCAAACACAACACAATGTAGAAATATAAACCCTCTTGATGGAAGAAACTATCTCAACACCAATTTAAATGAACAGGAAACTCTTCTTGAGGTAAACTGAACTGTTTGCTGAGCACTGTTTATAATCTGCAGATCTTCATGGAGCACATCCACATGCTGAGAACAATTTCCAGTTTCACTTGTTGCCATAGTATTCACATCTATTCCTCTATATCACCGCCCGACCTCTGTAAACCATTCAACCCAATTAGAGTAAAGGGTGAAAGGTGAGCATGCGTGGTTGTGCTGCTACGGTGCTCATATTTTATCCTTTTCCATCTATTTTTTTTTTCTACGCCAATGGCAGCCCATTGGAAATCCATGTAGTAGTTCTCTCCCTGGCATTCGCTCTATTGATTATGTGTCCAGATAGCTAGCGAGCAGGTCTGTGTGAAGTGGTGCAGAAAGAGAGGATGGAGAGAGGAGAATGAGAATGAGATGGGAGGAGCAGGATGAGAGGGGAAGCCATTTGAAATTTGTTTGGATTCAAGAGGAAAGGCTGTAACCATAAACTTGCTAGCTATTTTACAGAACGGTGTTTCAACTAAATATCGATTACCGCGCTGCTCTTGTGTTCCTAGTTCCCCTGAGAAACCCAGATCAGAAAATTCCCAGTTTCAGTGCTAAGCTGCCAATCAGAGCTCACTGATGCAGGAGGGATGTAGCCTAGCTGTGGTCAAGTTCTTTTGGGGAGTTCCTTACGAGTTTAGAGATCGTTATTAAGACGTGATGTGCATTCAAGTGATTTTGGCTGGAATAAAATAGACTGAGCAATTTTATACTTTGGTCGTTCTTTTACATTTCCTGACAATGACAGAAAGCATTTTAGCGCTAATGCTAATACAACAAAATAAGCAAATGATGCAAATTAAGTGTTTAATTTGATGTTTATTTATGGATTTACTTGTTTTCATGTTTAGCTACTGTAGTTAGTTATCATGGTCCAGGGTCTACAAAATGCACTCAAAATATAACTTATTGAACAAACTCAATTGAAATTCCATCCTAAACATGCTATCTTAGTGCACACAACCTAAACACAGGCGACACTCTTCAGCATAATGGTAACCACAAAATTCACAAACATTACAGAAACTCCTTTAAATGTCCAACATAACTGAACATTAAACAGTAACATAAACTAACAACATCTTTCCCTTTATTGAAAAACACATAAAATAACACTTTAATCCCTAAATTTACTCTCCTAATGCAGTCCCTTGCAAAGCATGCTGGGAACTACGGATCCACTGCCTAGTTAGTTATGTAAACATTAATTTGTGCGTTTCACTCAGCAATGTTAAGTTGACTGAACAAACACTTAAGTAATGTTAACAATACTCATATTTAGTAGAAACAACGCTGTTAAATTAAGTTCATATAGTTAATTTTTTAAGTAATGTGAACAAGGGTGGTTTGAGTGAAACTAACAACAGCGAAAGTTCATTTTATTGTGAAATAATATTACAATTTAAAATAACTGTTTTCTATTTTAATATATTTTAGAATGTAATTTATTTTTGTGATTGCAAAGATGAATTTTCTATCATCATCTATTCCTCAGTGTCACACGGGCCTTCAGAAATCCTAATATGCAGATTTGGTTGTCATGTTACAATGAATGAAGATTAAGATGCAGAGAGGCGTAGAGAATCTACAGTAATTGCAGCTTAACTTTATTAAATCAAACAAAAGAACAAAATCCAAAATGAAAATAAAACCAAAAGGCATTATATACAAAAGATAACTGAACTCAATATGAAACAGGCGTGGACTAATCAATGAAACAATGAATGACCATGACAACAAAATGAATACAGGAAAAAACACACAGGAAATAATAACTAACTAAGGGTATGTATACACGACAACGATATGCTTAAAACGGAGAAGTTTTTCCTTTGAGTTTTCCGCGTATAGACGAAACCATTGTCAAAACGATCCCCATTCATACGAATGCGTGAAAACGACTGAAAACACTGTATTCTGCTGGCAGACCATTAGATGGCATGAAACACTGTAGACTGAACATATAATATGCATGTGCATGAGGCAATCATTTTCACAGATTTTGACTTTGAAACCCCTTTTCAAAAGTTTGCATTTTCAGGCCACCAAAATGCCATTGTTGTGTAAATGAACAGCCAAAACACATAAAAAGTACTCCGTTAAACAGCCCCTAAAGTCCTTGAAAATAAAACCAAAACATCAGCATATCGTGACATCTATGCTCAAGAAAAAATTCTGATTATTATAAATGTTGAAAGCGGTTGTGTTGCTTAATATTTTTTTCTAAATTTTTGCATTTTTGTAACAATGTAATGTAAGTTAGTTTACACACTAGACTAAATTAAACCAACACACACTCACAACTACAGCATATAACGATCAATTTTTCTGCCTTAATTATTTATTGACATGGCCTTAAATTGGAATGTCTGGGCTTAGGAAAATCCCCAGTATCCCATTGGTAATTATATCATTATGGTGGCATTTATGCGCACTTAACCAGTAAAGACATTAATTCCAACATGGATGCAACATATCATGCAAGTGAGGATCCCGTGGGTAGGATTTCAGGTTTAGGAAGGCTCAGCCTTTACCTGAAAAAAGACCCCAAGTTCTTGCATTTTTTAATTACTGGAGTATTTGATTGCACTTTTTTGTCATTTCAGCATCTGTTTTAATAGGGTCTGTCTACAAACCCTGGCATGCATCAGTTATTCTAAAAGAGCAAAAACGAAATAACATTATTCTTTATTGATCACAGAGAGGAAAATATCACTCTGTTGAAGATGTGTGCATTAGTTTAAAAAAATGATAAACAAGGAAGAGGGAGGTGGAAAAAAACAGTGGAAAGTCAGGCAAGAAAAGAAACAGAACGTAACTGATGACATTTATGAAAATGCCAATGTAACTGATGGATGGAGGTTCTCACTGGCAGGCGGGAAGACTCCTCACGGCAGGTGCTGAGCGACACCAAAGAGGATACGGTCAAAGAGAATCGGCAACCTCGTTAATTATCACCACAACTGAATATCATTAGCGTTCTGTAGGAATGTTTATCCATAATTAACTGACTACATATTAATAATAAATGCACTTTGATAAATTTTTAACATCTACATACTGCTGGAACTTCGCCAAACAAATATATGGTGAGCCGGACAAAATGGTGGATCCCACACAGAGCGAATGTAATGGAAACAGCCTGTTAAGGTATCAAAGCAGTATAATTAATTTGACTTAAATAATGTACCTTTTATGGAACTGAAGAAAATGTGAGCACAAAAGGCACACTGATCAAGAAGTAAAATGTAGCTTTTGACCTGATGAAACAGGGTCTTTCTTCATTAAGAGCAATGGTATGGGAAAAGGAAAGAGTGCATAAATCAGTTCCTCCATTTTCTGCTTGATTGCTTAACATACTGCTCTCATTGACTCTTTTTTCCTTCCTCTCACCTTTTTTTTCTAATCCTTAATTCTTTTTTTGTGCCTGTTAACTTCATTTTCATACTTCCCTACATCTCTCTCAGAATAAATGCAGGGCTCTGGATCCACACAGTCATTTTTGACATTATATTGGGTTTTGAATGCAAAGGTCAAAACCATAGTATAGGTAGACTTTCTTCTTTGGCAGTGAGACAGTGTCTGAATGGTCCTTTAATGGGTCCTGTGTGTGTGTATATATATATATATATATATATATATATATATATATAAAGATCTTGACCAAAAAATGATGCAGCTCTTGATGGAAATAACATCACAACATTTATTTCCATCGAGAGGTGCATCATTTTTTGGTCAAGATCTTGTATTGACAATGCAAGAGGTGAGCACTCTGTAAAGTCTACTCCAGCACATCCCAAAGACTTTCAATGAAATTAAGGTCTTGACTCAGAGGTGCCAATTCATGTGTGAAAATGATTCTTCATTCTCTCTGAACCATTCTTTTACAATTTTAAACCTGGTGAATCTTGACATTGTCGTCCTGGAATATGGCCATGATGTGTCTTCCTACATGGTTGTTTAAAAAATGAAAAGCTACACGCTCCATCTTTAAGAACCATTGCCAAACATATAACATGCTATAAATAATAATCATTGTAATAATGATCCATTATAGATTCTTAAGTATTTGCTTATTAAAATCCAAACAGCTACTTTTTTTTTGGCCGGGCAGTGGGCCTCTCCTCTCTTCCTCCAGACCCTGATTTCCAAAGGAAATGCAAAATTTACTTTCATCAGAGAACATAACTTTGGACCACTCAGCAGCAGTCCAGTCCTTTTTGTCTTTAGACGCTTCTGACGCTGTCTGTTGTTCAAGAGTGGCTTGACACAAGGAATGCGACAGCTGAAACCCATGTCTTGTATACGTCTGTGCGTAGTGGTTCTTGAAGCACTGACTCCAGCTGCAGTCCACTCTTTGTGAATCTCGCCACATTTTTGAATGGGTTTTGTTCCACAATCCTTTCCAGGGTGCAGTTATCCCTATTGCTTGTACACTTTTTTCTATCACATCTTTTCCCTCCCTTCGCCTCTCTATTAATGTGCTTGGACACAGAGCTCTGTGAACAGCCAGCCTCTTTTGCAATGACCTTTTGTGTCTTGCCCTCCTTGTGCAAGGTGTCAATGGTCATCTTTTGGACAACTGTCAAGTCAGCAGTCTTCCCCATGATTGTGTAGCCTACAGAACTAGACTGAGAAACCATTTAAAGGCCTTTGCAGGTGTTTTGAGTTAATTAGCTGATTAGAGTGTGGCACCAGGTGTCTTCAATATTGAACCTTTTCACAATATTCTAATTTTCTGAGATACTGAATTTGGGATTTTCCTTAGTTGTCAGTTATAATCATCAAAATTAAAAGAAATAAACATTTGAAATATATCAGTCTGTGTGTAATGAATGAATATAATATACAAGTTTCACTTTTTGAATGGAATTAGTGAAATAAATCAACTTTTTGATGATATTCTAATTATATGACCAGCACCTGTTTATTCCCAATGTTTTACCAAAATCAAAATTGATCAGATTTAGAACACATTATTAAGTGCTGTTTTTTGTTGCACCTTATACCAAATAAAAATGTCTATATTATTAAATAATAAATATCATAATATTAAATACTACATAATAAATGTTCCCAATATTTTACCAAAATCGACCATTTAAAACACATTATTAAACATTGTTCGTTGTTGCACCTTATTTCCAATAAAAATGCAATGTAATAAATATTATGATATTAAATGTTATATAATAAATAAATGTAATAACTTGCTCTGCCTCTGAATCATCTTTCTTTTTCAGATGACATCAGCAATCCCAACTACTATTTCATCCCCTCCCTTCCAATCTGGAAATGCCTACTTTTCACAACCTATCAAATCCCAATGTATAAAATGAAGTTCCGTCCTACAATTTTTCCTGTTTTACTTGGTAATCCATTAGATTACAGAAGTAAAATGTTAAAAGTGCATTTCATGGTGTATTTAATGTGTATTTGCTGTCTTACAGATGTTTACTTGCCCATATCTGTGAAGACTGTAGTGTGTATCATTTGTCATTTTATGATTCTCAAGTGTAAGTGCTACTGTACAACCTCATAACTTTTTTTATGACTCCACAGCGACCCAAAAGTTTATGCAGTGTTACATCACCAAAGCGTAATGCATTAGAGCAGGACCCATGTTAACTTTTAAAAAGCATGCAGTGTTTCTTCATAAAACATTTCTGAATTTTGCTCAGATTCTTGGAGTATTTTTGACAAGTTGCTTCAGCTGTAAAGCTCCATGATTCAAATACTGCTCTCAGAAGTGCAATGTCAAAATAACAAAGCTGTGTTGCTCTCCAAATTAAAGCAGGGAGAGGTGATAAGGACAGAGTAGCAGCACTAACAGATGGGGCGATCAACCTTCCATTTATATCTAAATTGAATCTATTCACCACCATCTAAAGAGCACCACATTGTGTCTTTTGAGAAAGCACAAACATTGTAAGACACCGCCTTCTGCACCTAACGCAGTAAATGTCTCCAGAGATATATGATTTGGATTCAGCACATATACATGGTCCTCTCATGACCATAATGAGATATTGTTTTCATTTTCTCATGATAAGTTATTCTCCCTCTCTCTCTCTCAGTCGCTTTCAGGGATTTTGTTTGCTGTGGTGTTTGCTTCTGCTTGATGAGAGCTTCTGTGTTTGCTGGCTTTGTACCCTCCTACTATGAATAAAACACCAGAGGCTCACAAACTAAACAAATACTAGGAATGAGTGCTAAGTATATGTCTAGTACTCACAATATGTTAGTATGCACACAAGCACATGACATGTACATACACAGATACAAGGAAAACACTTTATCTTAACAGTTTGACACATACTTTGAAAAAGGACAGTCTTTATCTTCTGTTAGCTGTGGTTGTTATTAGCTCTCTTCCAAAACCTAGTGAGCTGCCTGGCTGTGCTCTGCCTACATAGACAGCTGGCTTCTATGGCAGCATGGAAACCCATAAGCCATTGATTTGGAACAACAAATGTATGAACTGTCTCCCTTCTAATTAAAGAAATGAATTTGAATTAAATTGCCCACTACCCTCAGGAATTGACAGAAAGAGGAATTTACTGTCTACAGTACCTATATCTAAATCAAACCCATAGAAGCTTTTGAACAGTTTTGAAGTAGCTGTGTGCAAGTTATGCTCATTCACAAGCTGCCTCAACCTGCTTCCCTTAGTGTTTTTACACATAGAAAAGGTGGAAAATGTATTACACCGTCCATTTTTTCATTCAGCATGAATGACCTACAGTGGCAACATTTTTCCACAATCACAACTGAAAATCAAAATACTGCCCTAAACTCACTAGCAGAAAGGCAGCGCGATATAAACAAACCAGACTAGAACACGGTGTGACGGGAGCTTCGCATGCTATCTACCACTTCGATGGCAGGCAAATCTTTAAATTCAGTAGAAAAATCGCTCTTCTTCATGAAATAAGGATCACGTCCAACATATGTTGTGATTTTCTGTTTATACCTTTCTAAATGAGCACAGTATGTACTTTCCCCCATCTCAGACATTCTAATTTTCACTTCCTGCCCTCCATCGGAACTTCAGAATCACGTGATTGCAAACAAGCTATTCATCTGTCTGTCTATTGTTCTATATATCTGTCTGTCTATCTATAAAGCCTATAAAGCTTCAAACTTCAAATCTTTTCAACTTGTAAACAAGGTAAGTCAACATTTAAAGTCAAACTTTACTTAGTTAAATCTTAGTTAAATGAATTTTAGTTCATTTTAATTCTCTAATTTAAAATGTAATTTTGTATCCTGTTTGCTACGTCAATTCAATTTCAGAAATTTAAATGCAATTTAAAAGACCATTTTTAATTCAGCTATGAATGCGCAGGAGATATGAGAGGAACAATGTGATACTCCAAAATACATAACTATAGCACACACATTTTGGGTAACATTTTTGCATTTTAATTCTTTCAAAATCTTTTTAATACTGATTGAATTATAAATATATTTACAGTATGATATCTGTCCCTCTATGCCATTTTGAATTAATTTGTTGTGATGCATTACGGGAATACTTTCACTATGAATATGTGATGCTGGCATAGAATTGGCAAAAACAAGTTTTTTTATATGCATAATTAAGGTACCCTTTGTGCAGAAATAGTGCCTATGATGTGTTAAAATGCTGCCTAGAGACAGCTCATTAGGGTTTAGAACAGAGCGACCATCTCTAGCTGTTTGTGATCAAAGTCTGTTAAGGAACAGAGCAGTTACCCTATACATTACAGTAGTGAAAGCTGCGGCCTTTAAAACTGTCTGAATTTCTATTTTAGTACACGATGGGGAACTATGGATAAATATAGCACCCAAGTGAAAAACAAAAATTATTTGCTAAATATAAAAAGTGCAGAGAAATCTATTAGCTGAGCCATTGCTTGCATAGTGAACTAGTGAGTAGAAGACATGGGCTGGTTTCTGCTCATTTTTGATGGAAGCCTGGGCTTGAGATGAAGGATTGGGAATTAGAAAAGCCTCTCCATAATCTCCTCCAACACCACAGCAGATATAAATCCTTCCATGGGCTCTTAGGACGAGATGCTTCCGCTAGTAAGGGGCAAAGTCTGATGGACAATCTAGCCTACTCTTGTTGATGACATCCCCAGATTAATGGCTCATGTGCAGCCATACTTCAGACTAGGGGACCACAACTCAATGTGTCATCTTGTCCGCCAGCAGCAGCTGGTATGTATATGACTGTGTTCAAAGCTCTCCCAACTGTTTTTTTTTCATAGCAAAAACCCTCATATGCAAGTCCACACTGCAGTATGATTTAATATGAGGTATATAACACCAGGAGAAAGCTATTCGTTAGCTTTCCCATTCATCTCAATGGCAGTTGCTCAATAAGAGCATAACCCATTAAGAGCCCTCAAAAATGGCACTGGTAAAACACTAAGTTTATATATATATATATATTGCACAGCCGAAAATAAAATAAGATAAACAAAAAAAAATCAATCAATCAATCAATCAATCAATCAATCAACAAACTACTTTTTCCCCACAAGAAAAAAAAAGGCTTTTGTCTCTTTGAACTGAGCTGGATGACGACATCACTGTTTTCAGAAGAGCTGCTTTATAGCTGAACTGAACTCTTTTCATAATTGATGAACTTTACAAACCCACCCGAATCAACACTGAATTCATTACAGCAGAAAAAGACACTATTTTGTTTTTAGAGCTGCTTTACAGCGGATTTGAATCATTATTTCCTGTTTATCTGTATTGTATAAAGCGCTATATAAATACTGGTGACAACTGGACGTAAGATGTATTAACAGCAGGGGCTAATTGGCCCGTGCTAACAAGACAAACGTTGACTCCTGGGTTTAACATCATGGCGTTCATTTAAAATACCATTTCCTGAGGTGTCAACAAAAGTTTGAAGTTTACGTCTCTGCAGAGTTCACACAGTCATCGGTCTGACACCTGATTCCACCCTCAGGACAAACCGATAGTACCAAAACAATGAAAAGTGCTCACTCTAGCATTCTGGGCATTTTCTCTAGGATTTCCCCCTAGCTTTTGTTTTTGTTTGGAGTTATTCATTGGGCACAAGCACAAATGTGCAGTGTGTGAAGTAAAAATTTTCCCACAATGTTCCTAAAATGAAGCCATCTGCATATTTTCTCAGCTTGCTTTTAAGCCGCTAGATATCCCCCCCCCTCAAAGAACCCCACCATGTTGTAGTTCAAATTGAGAGAGTGAATTAATATGGGATATGTTGGTGTAGTTTGTAATTATTATGATTAAAATTATATCACATTTCACACACTCAGACACAAGCTTGCACGCGAATCACATAAATAGAACATGTTAGTGAGAAGGGGCGGGGTGAGAGGAGGCTGGTTGTGACTAAGGCTGAGTTACTGTACATTCTAACACTGACTGCAGCAACACGAGAGAGGGAGGGAGACAGACAGAAGGAGAGGGGGGGTGAGATAAAGGAGAGTGAGAACAACAAGAAGCAGGGAGAGAGGATGCGAGATATGGGCTCACATGTGCAAGAGCTCAGAGATGAGAAAAATTCAGTCGATTTAAAGGGATAGATCACGTAAAAATGACAATTCTGTCATCATTTAGGCTACTCGCCCATTCCGAATGTTTTTAGAATTGCATAGGAGACTAAGGCCTAAAAATGACAAAAATGCATCATAAAAGTGGGTTGTACAACTTATGCGCTATACTCTACATTTTTTAAAGCCATAACGTTGTTACACGGAATATAACCGTATTATTATTCACTGAAGATCACCCAGTGATGGAAGTAGCAATGTTTGATACTGTTATTTTATTATTATTTCTAAAGTAGCCTATTATCGTATTTATCAATATTTTGAATTAGCTTTTATATTTATATTTCCAATTTTAATTTTAAGATTTAGTGGGCTACTTTTGTTGTGTGCTTTTGTCACTTTTATTAGTATTTTAAAAATATTTCTATTTAGCTTTTATTTCAGTTTTAGTTTTAGTAATTTTAGTGCTTCAGCTTTTTTCAGTTAGGGTTGCCAAGGCAACATTTCAAATTTTTGTTTGTTTTTCATCTAATATTTATATTTTATTTCCACTTTATTTCAATTAATGAAAATTATTTTTAATAGTTTTAGTTAAAGGGTTGGTATAATGCCACTTTTACAAGATGGAAATGTCCCCAGTGTGTATGTGAAGTTTTAGCTCAAAATCCCCTACAGATAATTTTTTATAGCATGTTAAATTTGTCACTTTTTGAGGATGAGCAAAAATGCTCCGTTTTTGTGTGTGTCCCTTTAAATGCAAATGAGCTGCTGCTGCTGCTCTCAAAAGGGGGCGGGGTTTCAGGAGCTCGTGTTAGCACTTAGCAGTGCCTCACATTACCTCAGACAGACTCATAGAAAATGTCAGAAACTGTTCTGCCTTTTATGTTCAAACCCGAGTCGGACAATGATGGAGAGACTCAAGAAGTGACAACATGTATAATGCAACAGGACGCTTATGAACGGTTAGTTGATGAATTTATGTAGCTGTGGAGTTAACTATCTTAAAGTCATTGATTAGCATATTCTGTCATGTTTATGACAGAGAATATATGCTGCATGAAGACAGCACAGGTATAGTTTAGTTTAATTACGGTTATAACTTATGTTGTCATCTTGCTTTTATGACATTAAGTTCTGTAATGCAGTAACATGGCCTCACCCCCTTTGTTGCATGTTCTCGGGGGCAGGGTTTATGTAAATTTTAGAGTTAGTGATGTCACTAACCTGGGAAGAAGCTCGTTGTAGTCCCTAACCAGCCGTTTGTTGTAGTCCTTAAACAGAGATCTTTAAAAGTAAATATCTCCGTTTGCATTGAATTTTCAGCGCTGTAACTTTGCAGATACTGTTTATGCTTTAAATCAGACTCACTCATTCGTATTTTCAAGTAAACTTCCATACTTAATGATTCAGTCAGCAGTAAATAGATCACTAGCATAGTAATATTATCAGTGAATAATAACTTACACTTTATTTTGTTTCTCACAACGACTCGCATGGCTTTGGAAAACTTGGAAAGTAGTTCATGACTGCATGAGTCATATGATCTACTTTTATGCTATCCGAAGCTTCGAAGCTCCGATTGGCCAAACAGTCATCGAAAATGTAGCGCCCCTTACCAAAATTGCGAACTTCAGCTTCTAAAGCAATTGTGAACAGTTAATTAATAATGTTGTCGGTATTACTGTATCAGTTCAACTTTAAGTCCTGAGATGACAACATAAAATACAGTTTTAAAAAAACATAATTAAGTGTATATTTCTAATTTATTTAGGTGTGTGTAACCGTGCTGTACTCTCCCTGGTTCAGGAAGCTGTCCTCCGTAAAATGTCCAGTACACAAGCTAACTTTTGGGTTATACTGTTTAGGAACAGCATTGCAAATATTCCTAATTTCATCCATTTTGCATGGCCAAACAAAGGGGTTTTGTTTTTGCATCCACACAGCTTCTCCACAAATCACTGAAGCCATTATCTTCTTTCTTTGTATGTGCATTATGCTAATATTTCATATTGTACATAATGTTTGTGGAAGTAAAATCTGGACTTTGATGGAGGTGTTACTTTTAGGCAGGTCTGGAGCAGTGCTCTATGGAAACTTGTTTCCGACACATTATAAAAATTAAAAAAGGTAATTGATACCTTTTAATCTTTCAATTCTGACTTTTTTTCCTCTCAGAATTCATGTTATAAAGTCAGAATTGTGAGCTTTAAACTCGCAATTGCAAGAAAATGTCAGAATTGTGAGCTGTCTTTTTTCCCCCCTCAGAATTGGACTTTATAACTTACAGTTGTGAGTTTATATCTCACAGTAGGGCTGGACGATATGGCCAAAATTTATATCACGATATAATTCTTAATTTCGGTCGATACGATATAATTCCGATATCGATATGAACTATATAATAGCCTCAGAAAAACTGCCAAGAACGGCCACAACGGATGTCTGTACCTACAAACGTCTGAAAAATGAATTTGCCAAATCTATGAAGTCTCTTCCTATAAAACTATATAATATTTTAGAAATAAAAACAGTACAAATAAATTTATGTTCAGCTTTTATTTTTATTTAGCCTTCATACAAACATAAAAATAAACATAAGACTCACTCGCTTTAGTAATATTAATATCTTTAACATTAAACTATAACGTAGGCTGATTTTATTATTCTTCAAGGGTCATGAAACCCCAAAACACTTTTTTTGAGATGTAAACAGATATGTATGGCTGCACATCATTGAAAACACTAAAAGGTACTCAATGTTATTCATAAGTGAAAAATAGTTATTTTTGCATTTTTCATAGCGATTTCTGTCTTCCTGTTTGAAAAGCTGAGTCGGAGCAACAACACAAAATCTGACATAATCGTGTACTTTCGGCCCAAGTATGGGCATGGTCGAACATGCTGACGTAGACCGTTTCGAGCGAATCTCGACATATATATTCATGACATAAAGCTCATTTAATCCAATCACTGCGCTGTAGTATGCATAACATTATAATTGCAGTATTATGCATGAGGAAGCGTCACTTCTCTCGGAAGTGGATTGTTTTGCTGTAATCTACCAGCACAAATGGAAAATATGTTTGCATGAGATCGCATTACAGCGGAGAATTCAAATAACACAAAAGTGCTGCTCATTCACCTCTGCCTGCTCTAGCTGCGTTCAAATACGCAAGCCGTAGGCTGTTTACCTCAGCACAGCACGTGTGTTGTTTGTATTTTGCTCACGATGCGGTCAGAACTGGAGTTTGAATACGAACACATGAAAAATACGATTGTTTTTATGATATACAGGCGGAGCGCGCATATGCTCGGTTTCAGCGCGGAGCTCCGCGATGAGTTTAATAACACTAGCCACGTGACACATAGCTCATACAGAATAAAGTATCTGTGTTGAAAGTTTTTATTTCACACATTCTCCTGCGCCAAACATTAACCAGCACGGTGTAGTTGCACACATATTTTCATCAAGTTGTGGAAGCTTGTTCCATCGCATTTGCATCAGGTGTACTCATTTTGTAAAAGTTGCCGCGTTCGCGTTTGATCTTAGCGTACAACTGTTGAGCACTGGCTGGTGGCTGCATGTCTCTGTGGTGTACGTCATCACGCAAATAGCCAATCGCGTTCTGCTCTTTCTAACGGCTGCGCCTCAAGTCATTGATGCTGTAATGTATATATCGAAATACCGGAAATGTGTTTAAAAATCATATCACCGTTATCGAAAAAAATTATATCGCGATATATATTGATATTGAATTATTGTCCAGCCCTATCTCACAGTTCTGAGAAAAGTCAGAATTGCGAGATATAAACTCACAATTGCGAGGAAAAAAAGTCAGAATTGCAAGATATAAACTTGCAATTGTGAGAAAAAACTTCAAATTGCAAGGAAAAAAAAATCTGTTAAAGTTACAATGATCTTTTTTTATTTTTTTTATTCCATGGTGGAAACAAGCCCCCATAAGTGTTCTCTGTTAGATGGAACAAATCCCTCTGTGGGAGACTGAGCTTTGTAACTTTGCATATCTTATACATGCACATACAGATACACACATTAAATAGTATCATATGACCCCTTTAATCCAGATTTCTCATTTTGTATTGCCTGAAAGAAAGACAGTCATTACAGAATTAAAATTTTTGGGTGAACTATTTCTTTACTTTCACCTCCATGCTGTTTTGTAGATGAATAATCTCTTTATTAATTCCCTTCTGTTCTGTCTGTATCATCCCCCCCCCCCTTCTACGCGCAAAGCTAATGAGGGCTGGTCACACTCCGGGCCCTATAAGCATGCATGCTCTAGCAGAGCTCTGTTCTCCATCCGTCCTCAGTGGCATTGAGGTGCACAGTAGGAACTAACACAATTATCCGCTATGACCTTTCAGCAACTCCCCCGGTATCGTATGCCTATCCTGAGAGACTCCGGCCAGCCCTGAGAGAATACGTACATATGTGCATATGTGTCTGTGCCACCAGAAGGACAGCAGAGCTGGCGAGGACACATCGGTCCCGCCCTATGATTATTTTGTGCTAGTGAGCACACCAGGCAATCCGGGAGTCGCTCCAATCAATGTGTGGCTTTTCGCATTTTGTAACAGGTGGAACATCCGTGGGGATGACAACCTAACATTATGATCTAATAAAACGCTTCACATACTCTCAGAAGTCTTTGGAAGTCTTGATATTATTACTTCCGAAAAAGTGCAATGCGTCTTTCAGAAAAAGAATTTAGTTACACTAACAACAAACGTTTGGAGAAAAAATAGTAGTGAATGCATTTTCACTACAATAAAAAAAAAAAAGATTCTTAAAACCCCAAGATCAATCTTTAACACTAATCTTTTTTTTTTTTTTTTTTTGTACACCGTTTTCCGTCCTGCAGGTGTCACTATGTTTTGCGAACTATTTTGGGCCCTATTTTTTTTTCTTTTTTTGTTGTTGTTGTTTTTTTAAATGAATGTTTTTTACTATGAACCAAATTAGAAGGTTCCTTCTGTATCAGTGTTTTTCTGCACCACTTTTCAAGAAATGCAAAATCTTCAGTGCCAATGTGAAATAATTAATTTTTCACAACATATAACATTAAGAATGTGGGTTTGCAGTTTATATTGAATGTGTTGGAATAAAAAAGATTGTGTATGGCAAGAAAATGTCTTTATACTGCACAGAAAAAAATAAACACAGTTTGTGACCAATATTCTTATTTTTGAAAGAATGACTCCTAACAGCCAATCATTTTTAACAAATTAAAAAATACATAGCACAACTCTGATTCATAAACAAATGACTCTGAAACCTATAGCGAGATTTGATTCACAAGCAAATGAACTCTCATAAGCCTGTTCAAAACATGCAACAGCACTAATGTATTATGATTTCTAAAATGAATGACTCTTATAAGCCAGTGCTTTTTACTGACTCAAAACAGCACAATTTGAAAACAAATTTCTCTTATAAGTTGGTTCTTTTAATACAGTACAGAGTTGAATGTATGTCACTTTGCATTAGCAGACAGAGAGAACTTCATATACAAGCAAAATGAAATACAGCTTACCCAAATGAATTAAAATCAGAATCAAATCATCTGTAGGCTTATTAAAACAACAATAGTGGTGTTATTTTTACTTAAATACTTTTAAAAAAATATGTAGTGCTTTTTTCTGCAATGTTATAGTACTTTGCATAATTCGTTTATGATTAAAATTGATAATTAACTATAATTACTCTAAATGGCAACACTGTTATAAAAGGAATTATTAATTATATGCATTAGAAATGTAATTTTAATGTATGCTACTGTCATAGACATTTGTCCTGAGTGCCTAAACACTGTAGAAAAAAAAAAAAAAAAGAAGAAGAATTTTCTACCAGGACATTATCTGTTAAGTTTACAGACTTAACCCTAAAACACAACAAAATGCAATGGGTAATTCAAAATACGGGTGAATCATCAATATGGAAATCTCCTTTATATAATAACACAGTACATTGTGCCTTATTTTTATGGACTTTTCTTAGTGCACTCCAACCACCATCATCCTAGATGCCTTTACTCCTGCAGCAGCACTAAACACTGTGTGCCATTAAATAGAAGAAAAAAAAATCAGGCAATGCAATTTCTATGTAAATGCACAACAGAGCCAGGCAAGTGACTAGAATAGAAAACACTGTGGACATTATTACACTGACAGAGAGCAGCCACAAATCAAGTTGGGATAAGAAAATCTACACGACTACAGCCAATTTGGCTTCTCTCTGACCCTCTGAGCAAAGCTGTCATTTAGAAAAGGATATTTGCCATTTACCCCTTACGAGAGTGACCTTTTTCTTTTTTGACATAAAGCCACACACACACCCACACTCACATTATAAAACACACATATACCTGTACAAAACAGAGTACCGCCTGCATCCCTATCCCACTGGCAATTTTGTTGGGCTGCTTTAGCAAACTGTGGACAGCCTATAAAAGTGTAATTGATGGTTGCTTGTGAATGGGCATCCCCCCTCCCCTTTTTTTTTAAGAGTAGCTGAGGAAAATGAAAGCGCACACAACGGCCTGGCTCTTTTTATGGCACCATGGAATTCTTTCTTGAATCTTTGTCTTTTCAAGGTAGAAAACATGGTCTCCATGGGAACCAAAGGGTCTGAACTTTCATGTTCTGTCCAGTAGACCTTTCTGCCCTAATGACCATATGCTGTCATGCTGGAATTCTCACAAAACACTATGATCAAACGCAAAAGAAGACAATGGGGAAAAATGGAATCGCTCTTCCATCAAGGTCTGGATGACTGCCATATAGATATTAAACAGCTCCCCATAAAAAAGGAAATAGCACATGGCAGAATTACATCCCCTTGATGTTGTAAAAAGTGAGTCTGATGTGTAGTTTAATGTCCGTTGGCTGTTGAATGGTCCAAGTGGACAGAGGGAAGGGTTATTCATTGTGCTGTGATGTCCTTCACAGAATGGAGTATATGTTTACCTTTGTGGAGTTTCTTCCTTAACTTTGTTTGGGAAGTTTTACCCTACCATCGCTTCCACACATGTCTGAAATTCCTCGAGTAATGGAAATGAGGGGTTTGCATGACAATCATTGAAAAATATAAATATGTAATAGGCTTGCTCAGATGCTCACTTGAGATTGCAGATTCCGTTCAGTCTGTCAGTTGTAGTTCAGTTACCTCAAGGCAGAACAAGGGTGCTTCCTGAAAAATGTCCTTCGATTTAAGTAGTCTATATCTAGTCTGAATTCTCTCTCTCTCTCTCTCTCTCTCTCTCTCTTATAATGACAATGGTAATGTATTTAGTCTTGGCAGAATAGATCTGCTATGCTGCTTCTGCTGCCGCCGATATTGCTGCTGCTGTTGGTTATTGCTGCTGCTCCTGCCTTACCATTTATATATAATGCTTTACTTTTATTTAGCGAGAACACATTAAATTGATCAAAAGTGACAGTAAAGACTTTTACTTTGGTTTACGCAAAACATTAAAGGGTTAGTTCACCCAAAAATGAAAATTCTGTCATTATTTACTCACCTTAATGTCGTTCCACACCCGTAAGACCTTCATTCATCTTCGGAAAACACATTATTAAGATATTTTTGATGAAATCTGAGAGGTATGACTCGTCCATAGACAGCAATATAATCACCACTGTCAAGGTCCAGAAAGGTACTAAAGACATTGTTAAAACAGTCGACGTGACTGCAGTGGTTCAACCTTAATTTTATGAAGTGACGAGAATACGTTTTGTGTACAAAAACAAAACAAAAATAATGACTTTATTCAACAATCTCTTCTCTTTCCTGTCATTATTCTTACGCAGTTGATGCAGTAAGCACAGTGAAGGCTTCCGTGTTTATGTCCGAATGCCGGCTCGGTATTGGCCAAAGCTGATCATGTGAGCAGCACGACGCATGCGTGTATTGCTGACACAGGAGCCAGCCAATAATGAGTCAGAATACTGACGTAGAACCTGGAAACGCTGGACGTAAACAACGTATGAGAATGACACAGAAGAGAAGATATTGTTGAATAAAGTCATTATTTTTGTTTCGTTTTTACAAAAAGTATTCTCGTCGCTCCATAAAATTAAGGCTGAACCACTGCAGTCACGTCGTCTGTTTTAACGATGTCTTTAGTACCTTTCTGGACCTTGAAAGTGGAGATTATATTGCTGTCTGTGGAGGAGTCATAAATTTTCATTTTTGGCTGAACTAACCCTTTAAGCAGCACAGCTGTTTTCTATGGTGGCCCAGTAGTGCACAACACAACGAAATTAAAAAAGCAAACATAAGTTCACAACACAACAAAATCTAGCCACAACACAACGGAATAAAGCCACAACACAATGAAATAAAGCCACAACACAACGGAATAAAGCAACAACACAACGGAATAAAGCCACAACACAAAGAAATAAAGCCACAACACAACGAAATAAAGCCACAACACAACGGAATAAAGCCACAACACAACGGAATAAAGCCACAACACAACGGAATAAAGCCACAACACAACGGAATAAAGCCACAACACAACGAAATAAAGCCACAACACAACGGAATAAAGCCACAACACAACGAAATAAAGCCACAACACAACGAAATAAAGCCACAACACAACGGAATAAAGCCACAACACAACGGAATAAAGCCACAACACAACGGAATAAAGCCACAACACAACGAAATAAAGCCACAAAACAACGGAATAAAGCCACAACACAACAGAATAAAGCCACAGCACAATGGAAATGCTCCCGACCACTAGGGGGCTCTCAGAGCTCGTTAATATTAGTATTCCTTGCCAATGTTCTATAAAGTCGACAGTCTTACAAAGATATCAATACCATGCTTAGTTTTAAGTATGTAAATGTTGTATATCGACATGAAATATGTACAATAGCTTCATATTTATACCTGTGAATGATTTGACGCGCTACCACGGCGAATGATGAAGGGAACGTCTGACAGTTCCACCAAGTGGTTAAAACGTATAATTTGTATTCATTACAATGACTTTGTTTAACATTTAAAAACAGACATGTTCAAATTCCAAAGCTTGTTATTTCCTATTGGTAAGACTGACAAGCTTTGTAATTTTTAAATGTTAAAAGTAATTTTAATGAATACAATTTATACGTTTTAACCACTTGGTGGAATTGTCAGATGTTCCCTTCATCATTCGCCGTGGTAGCGTGTCAAATCATTCACAGGTATAAATATGAAGCTATGGTGCACTCAAGTGATTTTGAATTAATATTTCATGTCGATATACAGTGGTTATATACTGTTGAAACCATGGGCGTAGGTTTGGTCTCAGCTTTGGTGGGGACAACCCCCCCCAATTCTTTTGTTGTAAGATACCAGTGATTTAACGGTGATTTCCTTTTTTATTTCAGACTGTTGGCAATGCAGAATATCACAATACAGAAGTGAATCTACTTCATCTCATTATATTGTATCCCGAGTCAGGATTCCTGACCCCGATATACTGTCCCTAAAGAGCTAGTATAACTGTATAATCTCATGCACTCTCAAAAAATAAAAATAAAAACCTGAGACTGTGTAATGCTGCACAACCAAACATTTTATTAACAGAAATTATTATGTACATTAGTATTTACACTAACAAAAAATACTCTGCCACAAGGAAACAAATATAAATAAATAAATATAATAACTTTTTCTATTATAAACACTATTTACCCTCCAGTACACTCACGTTAATACCTGGGAATGTGAAATGCTGAACAACCATATGGTTTATTAACAAACAAACATAATTTACTATGTACGTTAGTAGCCTATTTATACTTACAAAAAAACGCTGTTGCAAGAGGTAGACTTTGAGAACTTTTGGAGCATAATAATAAACCAAAAAACAAAGCAAAAAAACATCTTTATTCTACTATTTGGCACTCAAAATTATAACTCCATTATGGCTAATTTCCACGTTTTACTTTCCACATAAGAAGCTTGTCCCCTATGCAAATGCAGGGGACAAGCTTCTTATGTGGAAAGTAAAATGTGGAAAGTAGCCATAATGGAGTTATAATTTGTCCCCTTTGTGTCCCCTTTCTTCTTCTTGGGTGGCATCTACAAAGTACAAAAAGGGGCAAAAAACTGAATATTAAAATGTTTTTACTCTGGCCTTTGTATGTGGCAGAGAGACAGTAACTTACCGTCGGCGTCGTCAACATGCGCGCGCACACACACACACACACACACACACACACACACACCACCCGCTCGCTGCTAGTGCAAGCACAAAAGTAGTCCCGGCCCGCGGGTGTAGCCTGTCAGATACCCCGCTGCCAATCAAATTACGGCGTTTCTTGTACTGTCGTCGTCCTGGCCATTAGAATCGATCCAAATAGCAGTGCAAAGATCCAAATAGCAGTTCAAAGGAGCTTGCTAAATATTGGTGGGAACAACTTTGTCATCTCAAAATATTGATAGGGACTAGTACCTAGCGTCCCCCCCTAAACCTACGCCCATGGTTGAAACTAATCATGGTATTCATATCACTGCCGACTCAATACTGAGCTCTGAGAGCCCCCTAGTGGTCAGGAGCATTTCCATTGTGTTGTGGCTTTATTCCGTTGTGTTGTGGCTCGATTTCGTTGTGTTGTGGCTTTATTCCGTTGTGTTGTGGCTCGATTTCGTTGTGTTGTGGCTCGATTTCGTTGTGTTGTGGCTTTATTTCGTTGTGCTGTGACGTTATTCCGTTGTGTTGTGGCTCGATTTCGTTGTGTTGTGGCTTTATTTCGTTGTGCTGTGACGTTATTCCGTTGTGTTGTGGCTTTATTTCGTTGTGTTGTGGCTTTATTCCGTTGTGTTGTGGCTCGATTTCGTTGTGTTGTGGCTCGATTTCGTTGTGTTGTGGCTCGATTTCGTTGTGTTGTGGCTTTATTTCGTTGTGCTGTGACGTTATTCCGTTGTGTTGTGGCTCGATTTCGTTGTGTTGTGGCTTTATTTCGTTGTGCTGTGACGTTATTCCGTTGTGTTGTGGCTTTATTTCGTTGTGTTGTGGCTTTATTCCGTTGTGTTGTGGCTCGATTTCGTTGTGTTGTGTCTCGATTTCGTTGTGTTGTGGCTCGATTTTGTTGTGTTGTGGCTTTATTTCGTTGTGCTGTGACGTTATTCCGTTGTGTTGTGGCTCGATTTCATTGTGTTGTGGCTTTATTCCGTTGTGTTGTGAACTTATGTTTGCTTTTTTAATTTCGTTGTGTTGTGCACTACTGGGCCACCGTAGTTTTCAGCATTGATCAAATTAAGAAATGTTTCAAATTAGCACCAAATCAGCATATAAAAATGATTTCTGAAGGTTTTCATGACTGTAATGACCCTGTTGTAATTCACCTTTCACAACATTCTCAACTTTTCTCCATTCAAAGGCCCAGTATCGACTATTCAACTACTTGCCATTTTAGAAAGGTCGAACTGTTGTAAAACATTACAAGTACAAAATGGATGAAACTGACCCATTTCAACAAACATAAGATAATACATTAAGAAGTGTACGGTAACATTACTTAATCCCTTTTTCAGTTACTGTTTGACAATAAGTGATATATTATCTATATTATTTGTGGACTCTATTTAATGAGATTCTTTGCCAGTGAATCTTAACACTTTTCTGAGAGCTGAGAATAGCTGTAGATAGAGATCACAGGTCAGAGAAGGGTCTGTCCATATAGCCTCCACGCTGACCTTTGCATAACCAGCTCAGAGAGCAGATCAATGAATGAACGCTGCCGCTATAATGAGATCAAGCAGGAACCAATGTGCTGGGGAAAAGGTGTGAGTTGAGAAGGCATTTGTGAAGTGTCTGAAATAAATAAGGTCTGTGAAATGGGAGGAGAGGGAAAGATGAAGGTGAGTATTGAGTGGTTTTAATCAACACACCCAGGGTCCATCAGCACTGACATGTTTCACACGCTTTGTTGGATATGGGCACAGCGCCACACACACATAGATTATCAGCACCATAGGAAGCCTAGCGAGTCTGAAGCACATGACTCAAAGGCCAAAATGATATTACTCATTTTCCCCCCCAAATGATGATCCCCAGCCAGGCTGGATTGGCTGGAGTGCTGTAAATGATTTCCTATTGATAGCAGTGTGTGTATGATGAGGGGTATGAGAGGGAGAGAGAGAGAGAAGAAATCCATTTTTAGGCATTGTAAGGTGTGTGTGTGTGAGACTGGACTGGGGAATATATTTAGATTATTATTAGATTAAAGCACTCAAAAGAGAAATAAGAGAAATCACTGAGGAGGTTAGAGAAATTTGTGTTATGGATGTATACTAAAAAAAGAAAATGTTACATTTAAAGAACTAGTTTTACCTGATCTGACCTTAAAAAATAACTTTTGTTGGTGTAACCTAATCATTTATACTTAAATGATTAAATATAATAACTTATTTAATTCAAACTGGTTTAGATGTTATTTTTTTACTTGCCAATTTTACAGTGATGCTTTGTCATTTTAAGTTTGTCTGAATCAAACATGTCTGTGTTTTTCTCACACAACCTCAGTAAACATTTCACAACAAATAAACTACTGGTTTAAACTGCTTCCTGGAATACTCCATTCTGATTGGCTTAGTAGCACCAAAGTCCCTTTAAGACAAGTCTTTTCACTCGGCGGCCATCTTTGAAACGCCTCTCGGGCATCCTGGGCATCATGCAGTCTCTTTGAATGGGGAAACATCAAATTCTCCAAAACTGTTTGCCAACCTTACGATTAAATTTCATATTTGAAATCACCAATGAAATCTAACAACAACCGGCTCATAAATTTAGTTTCTAAATGCTCGAATCATGACAAAAAAAAACTATTTTTCAGGCTGGATCAAGCTAATGCGCATGCGCAGACCTAAATGTCTGACTGACTGACTGAACGTCTGACTGTTTCTATAGAAACCGGTGATTCTAACGGCCGCTGAAGTGACGCGATGACTTTACCAGTCGCCGATTGGCTCTTATTTAGAAGGCGGGACTTATTCCGCCATATTGCGCGTTACACTTTCCCCCATTCAAAACAATACGAGTGACACGTCTTGTGTTATTCTATAGTCTTTGGTAGCACACACACATTGTGATGTCAAGTTAATGTGCACGTTTTCATCTGTAAGATGTATTTTGATCATGAGTGTTTGATCTGTAATACATTTCTGAATGACAGACCTACGGTAATATTGGTGGCGTGTTGATATGAGGCAGATTGTTTTGTACATTATGAACGTTTTAAGATTATATACAAGTAAAATGACAAAATCACAACTTAAATCAATATTTGTTTTCCATGTTTTTATTTGTTGAGTAGGCTAATAAATTCCATAATTTACAGTGAAAAGCAAACCAGATGACCCACACATTATTCCTTGCTTGCAGTATGTATTTTTCTTTGTCTAATACTATAACTAAAGCTACATTTATCTTTGTGCTGCCTGGTACACCTTTATTATGGATTTATATATTTTTTTGCCCACTTAAAAAACAGTTGTGGTTCAAGTTGTCCTACTGCTGGCATCTCATTTGACATAAAAAGAAATTAAATCAACCAGGAGAGGTAGATGATGAAGTACTTGAAGCTCTAGTTGCAGCATCAAGCATGATCCTCAAATTAATTAATTCCTTCCTTAATGATATACATAATGTTATAATTACTCACATAAACACATGCATTCAGAGTATATGGCTTTCCATAACAGCCACATCCAGACAACACCTTAATACTGTATTATTATCTATTATCTATTTATTCCAAATCTGAAATTGAATTGACGTCAGATGTCATTTAGAACACTAATCCTGTCCGGAAAGCACTTAAGAAAGACAATGATTTGTGCATGTGTAGTGGTGCAGTGCCGTAAATGTCACGTCAATGCATTCATTAGACGTAACTGCTGTGGTATGAAGCCAGAGCTGACTGTGGAACCTGTCAGGCTAGTTTGTCACTTTGTATCTCTTTGTCTCACTCAGCATTCAGGAGTCAAGCCTGTAGGAAGGGCCTCATGTGTGACCGCTTTCCAGACACCATGTCAGTTTTACTCCAGGGGGACGTGGCCAGACAGCCCCGACAGCCAATGCTCCACTCTTAGCGGATTGCTTATTTACGAAACACCCTGTTAGAATGTTGATGAACAGCCTGCTCTTACTTCTGCTCACTACTGACCCCTGTTGCCCAGTGATTGAGGTTAGTAGTAAAGTGGGGGGAAGATGTTTCTGATGATTAAAATGAAAATTGCTATAAATGCATTAAAAAAAAAAGAAAAATTAATTTAAATTCTGTTATCATTTATTCACTTTCATGTTGCTCTAAAAGAAGACCTTTTGAGTATTATGGATGAAAGAAAGTCATTCGGGTTTGTAATGACATGTGGGTGAGTAAATGATAACAGAATTTTCATTTTTGGCTGAAATTTCCTTTTATTTGTCAAAAAAAATGCACCTTTATAAATGTACTGCTCTTAAAAAGAAAGATTCTGTGCATGTGGCGACAGCTAATCAAACACAGATGCTTTGAAACAACAAAGATCTTTATTTCCCCTGAGGATTTACGGAAAAAGAGTCAGTTTGGATTAAGCGCTTTTACCTCTTAAAGATGTGAAAGAATTTAATGTTTGAGGAAAAACAAAGCACAGAGGCCACTAACATATTGCATATTAAATATGGTTGTCAGTCCTCTTCTAAATGCTTATGCCGTTATGTAAATGCATATTTTGATACTTTAAAGCACAACACTGTGTAGTGACAACCAAACGTCCAATAAATCTGCTTATAGAATTTACATCTACATTGCTCTAAGTGATCCTGGGTGGAGTAACTTCCTGTTGACGTTCGAAGTGTTGTCAAACAAATCAGAGGCTAGCTAGACCCTCCCTCCTCCTCCTCCTCCCCCTCCCCTCCGTGCTTCCTGAAACAGTCATGAACGCGCATTTTAAAATCATTCTTGTCGGTTATTGGCTGGAGCATGTTTATTATGATTCGTGGCCCAGGCTCAACCAGTTTGTTTTTGTTGCCGAACGTGGCGACTACAGAGACCACGTTTTTTTACAGTGTGTTCAGGGGACAGGCAGCTAGCGGATAGTGAGGAGATGTTTGCTGTATGTGACAAAAAATGTTTTGGCCTAAAAACGTGTGACATCGCTTAGAGCACCTTTAAGAAGCACAAGACAACTGTATACTGTAAGAAAAAATATATTTGAAAAATGGAAAAAATATTGGTAATTTTATGTCCTTTAACCCTAAAACATAACACAATGCAATGTGTAATTAAAAATATGGGTAAAACACCTGTGAAAAATCAAAACAGAAAATTCTTTAATATTAACACAATACTTTATGCTTCTTTTCTTGGAGTGTATTTTCATGCTAACAGAATGGAAGACAGAAGGAGGAGACAAAACTGTTGATTACAATAGATTGTAAAAAGAATTCAGAAAAAAATGGGCTATACCAATTGAAGTGAATTTTGAGATAACAGTCCAAATGCCACTTTCATTTGGAGATTGACAGGTCATCTGATATGTCTTGTCGCTACGTGTAGATAGCTACTTTCTAACATTTCAGAGAGACTTTAGCTTTTGCAACTCTGGACAAAAGGTTCAGAAAGTACTCAGTTTGCTACAGTAGTGTCAGTGAGATGATGTAAGCAATCTTAGTACAGTTACTGGGAAACTTGCTGCTCAAATGCCAGGGGAGTACAGGGTCAGAAAACCATGAACTATGTGGTTTGCCATTTTATCACTCTTGGGCTGACAGGTGTATATGGCTCTCAGGAGAATAGCTGAAACTGTAGTGGTAAAAAGAGAGACTGAGCAAGTTGGGGCGACTGTTATCCTAATGTTCAGCATGATTGCTAGTGTATTTTGCATGGACATTTCCATTAGCATGGAATGCAGGGTTATTTTACTGGCTAGAATCTAATTCCAAAGTCAATAGAACTCACCCTATCCTTTAACGTGACTTGGTGGACCATTAAGCAATTTTCCTTTGCTTCAGAAGCCCCAAGGACATTGGGTGGAGAATCCCCGGTCTTTTTTTGTGGCTGTAGGCTCAGGGGAATGCAAACTGGGAAGCAGGGGAGAGGAATGGATTGGTCAGATCAGTTAAGAGGCTGAGTGATGGCCTTGTCAGGTCCTCTGACTGCAATTATTGGATTACAGGCCAGCCACTGCTGCGCTAATAAACCAATGGCACCATCCCATTAATGATTACGGTTAAAAGGGCCGTACAGTGTCTTCATCTTGTTGTGTGATCTGAAGGCTGAGAAATTATATATACATGCTAATACAAAAACATCTGCATGTTTAAAATGACATTCGAATAAAAGCCAATAAATTGCAACAAATGACATTTGGCAGATGTAAACTAGTTTAGTTTAAGAACTATTCAACTATTCATCATTTTATGTTTTTTTTTTTGTTTTTTTTACCATATTTAAAGGGATAGTTCACCCAAACAAGAAAATTCTGTCATCATTTTCTCACCCTCAAGTTGTTCCAAACCTGTATAAATTTCTTTCTTCTGCTGAACACAAAAGAAGATATTTTGAAGAATGTCAGTAACTAAACCACTGACTTTCATAGTCAGGGCTTGACATTAACACCCGCCAACCCGCCAAATGCGGGTAGATTTCAGCTGTGGCGGGTAAGACAGCCACTCCCACTAGCCACTTTGGCGGGTTGAATATAATTTCAGTTTACTGCCAAATGATCGTCGAAGATCGTCGTAGCACAAAATTACAATCCAATCACACAATTCGTTATTTACGTGCAGTTAGTGAAGGAGGGATAGGCGGAATTGCGCTGAATGACACACAACAAAAGCGCTCTCTCGCGTGCGCTCTTTCTCTGTTGCGCGCGCGATCAGTTCTCCTCGTGCCTGAATAGTCAAATACACGTGCACACAGATGTTTAAATGTCCATCGTGTGGAGTATCTCATGTGAATACAGTCGGTTATGGCTTAAGTGGACGTAAACAGGTGGGTAATGACTGAATATGCTTCAGTTACGTCCATGCATTCAGCAGCCCAAATAAATAGGCCTACCTGTCTGTCATTAATCAAACAACAAAAGATGTTAATTAAATGTAGACTATATGTTAAATAAACCTACTGTATCTGAAAAAAGATGATTTTTAATGTACTATTGTTTTTGTAATTTGCTTCTTTGTTCTTTTATATAGCCTAACACAAATAACTTATCTCATATTAGCCCATGCTCATATTGTCCACCTCATGCCCGCCTGTACATACCAGCTGATATACAATGTAGTCTTGATTTGGGTGGTCAATCTGTATTTAAAAATTTTAAAGGGTTTTAAATCTTCTAAATCAAGTAAAATGACTCAAAATAAAGTAATTTAAGCATAACAAAGTCAACTTTAATCATATAAAATGTAATTTACCAACATCAAAATTGTGGCCAGTTAAAATGCTGAGTGGCTAGTAACTTTGAAAAACAACTAGCCACAGTGGCTGGTGAGCAAAAAAGTTAATGTCAAGCCCTGTTCATAGTATTATTATTTTTTTTTTCAATACTGAAGTCAATGGGGCCAGTCAACTGTTTGGTTACCGACATTCTTTTAGTAGAATATAGAATATATTTTAAAAATTTGCTTTGGTTTTAATGCAGTGACAATACAAAAAATTGTCTTTTGTTGTCTTTAAATGGTCATGCTTAAGATTTCTCGGACACAGTATAAATAGGAAAATATATAGCTGCTTCTATCATCATATTTAAGCTTAAAACCTGCTTTAGGAGCCTGGAAGTTTTGAGCTGCAGGAAATGCAAATTTTTCTACCTGTTTAAACTGGGATTCTTGAATGATGTACGTTGGATAAAATTTGAAAATACATGCTTGGAGTATTTGATTAAACACTGAATCATGGAACACAGAAATGCAGTGATTAACATCATAATCAGGCACTCATGTTAAACCTAGTGCAGGCACACCCATTACTAAAAACCCACAGCCATTTTCCACTTTACATCAGTGTGCTGATGGTGTGACTGAAAAACAGTGCATTAGAAGTGATCGTCTGTCCACTACACTTCCTGTCCCTCCTGGGCAGCCCTCCAGAATCATATCTGTTGGATCGCCTGTTCTGTCACCACATCAGCTAGCCGCTTTAGCATCTAGCAGCCCTCCATCTGCAGTTTTTTTATTCAGTGACCATCTCTTCAGTGGTCATGCTGTAGGATAGATGAATTCAATTAAATGCATCTCACAGTGAAGCGCCTGGCTATGCTGACTACTAAAAGATAAAAGTGTTCCAAGCTCACAGCGCAGGGAAGATTCATAATGATTGCTATAATATTCTGCAGAGAAAGGATTGAGGTGTGCACGTTTTATGTTTGACTACCCTTGATAAAAGAAAATTCATAAAGTCTTTTTGCAATCTTATGAGACAGATCTTAGGTCTGCACAAAAGGAACAAATTAAGAATTTATCCACATTGCATTTTTCACTGAATGAAGGATTCTACATAATTAGGTAATTAGTAAGCATGAATATATCTGTAAGTGTTAGTGTCTCTTTCAGTTGTCTCTGTTGAGCTGTAGGTGAAAGTTCATAAACAAACCAGACGTGGCTAATAGAGATCAAAACCAGTTCTAAAGAAATCTGTTTTGATCACAGTCTCTCATCTCTCATGCACCCACTGGGAAACCATTCTACGCCATGGATGCTCACACACACACATCAAGCTTTAAGCAGCAACTTGCTGTTCGATAACTGTCAAACACAATGCCTGTCAACCTCTGGCCAACACAAAGCAAATTCTTGACCAGTTATTGATGGACAGAGAATGCTTTTGATCTTGCAGCAGACACACACACACACACAGGTTTGTTTTTGTGAATTGTGGGGAAATTCCATGGGTGTAATGGCTTTTATACTGTACAAACCGTATTTTCTATTGCCCTACACCTAAACCTACCCATCTCAGAAAACACATTTTCATGTGCACATTTTTACTTTCTCAAAAAAACTCATTCTGTATGATTTATAAGCCTTTTGAAAAATGGGGACATGGGGTAATGTCCTCATAAGTCACCCTCTCCTTGTAATACCTATGTCATACCCATGTCATTATACAAATTTGTGTCCTGATATGTCACAAAAACGTGCACACAGACACACACACACATACATCATGCTTTAAACCTTACCTCTAGCTAGTTAGTAGGCCTAGCTGTCAAGCACAACATCTGTCAACCTTTATTTTACTATGTAACAGTTCTTGTCCTCCAATTTGATTGGCTGAACAGCTCTCCAACTTTTAGGGGTTATCACATAGAATGCGTTTTTGTGCTTAAAAAGAGGCTAGAGAGGCTTTTTTAAAGCTGAACTACTTTTAAACGTTGTGTCATGTGCGAATCTGCAAATGATGCTAGACATGAGCACAGCACAGCAACGAAACACATCCAACATAGCATGTTTACATAGAAAAACAGCATATCGGAATGCATTTATGATGACTTTACTGTGACTTTAGTAATTTTCTGAAATTTTTATCAGTATTCCAGTATAAGTGAGTCATTGAATGAATCAGTTAAATTAATTATTCAAGTTTCGAATGAATCGATTGATTCAATGAGGGAGACATTGAGTTATTCACTCATTAATTTCTTTAAAAAAAAAAAAAGGGACATGTAACAGTACTGCTTTGGTTTCGTTTGGAATTATTTTTGTTGAAAAAAAGACATTAACTGTGAATGTTGTGTTTAAAATGTAAATTGCGCAATATTAACTTACTGTTTATACAACTTTTGTATAAAATCAAAATCAAACTTGTAGTCATGCAGTTGGTCTGAACATCAACACGTCTATTATTGTCTGTGATATTCAGTATTTGTGTGATATTGATTAACTGATTAACAAGCATGCTGCTGATTGTACCTTATGTGGATTCAACTGTGTAGCAGTGGCGAGGCCAGACATTTTAAAGTGAGGGGACCTTGGTGAAATATAGGTTGGTCTAGGATCAGTTTTATAATAATAAAATAGCATAATAATAGCATATTGGTGTTTTGGCTAACAATCCTGTGAGTATCTGGGTTTACGCTCTGGAGAACATCAAAGGTTTCTATTTACAACATGTTTTCAACCACAGACATATCTGTTGATTTCTTGAATGCAATGGCCAATCAGAGATGTATTAGTTAGAATCCACTCACTGCTCAAAGTCGGAGCTTCATTGTACAGTGTAGACAGCTTCATTGATTATAACAGAACTTTGTGAGATTGCGTCATCGTGATGAACTAAGACGAGTGAAAGCTTTTTAGTGATTATAAAGGGGCCGCCCTTTTTTGCGCTTTCTAGGCAATATATAATCCATTCAGAATTTGAATAAAACTTTTGTTTTTCATGCTTAACCAGTGTCTCATTAATTGGGTGGTCCAGCCGTCAATCTGAGTGGACCAGTGCCACCCTGGCCCCTAGCCTCGCCATTGCTGTGTACTATTTGTTACTCAGCAGGTGAAACATGGCGCTTGGCATGTCAAAGTCTTGAATGGACTTTGCATAAAGACGTCTGCTAAATGCATGAATGGAACTTGTCAATCATTCGGAATCCAAATGCATTAATCTGCACACTCAAATAAATTATCTCCATGTCTACGCTGACTGACCGATGCATTACACAGCTCTGATATCTAATTCCGATAGTATTACCTAGGCATTTTTAATGTTCTTTTGATTAGAAAACTTGTTAATAATGTCCAATTACCTGATTTCCTTTTGTTGTTCTTTTTGTATGAGAAGAAACGAAAGTGAGAGGAAAAGATGAAGGAGCAAGAGAGAGAGACGTTTCCCAATAGTATCACATTGATCTTTTTGTTCCAGTCACAGACTGGATAAGATCTCTGGCTGGAGTCGATGAAACGATAAACCTTTCCTTTCTGAAGGTAAGACAGTTTAAAGAGGATCATGTCATTCTCTGAGAAACTCACATTAAAGCAGCTAGGGAGAGGTGGTGGGGAAGAGGCAGTAACAGCTTGCTGAAAACCTTTATGTCATCATGATGTCTGATGATGATTGGCCCACAGTACATAAAACATTATGCTTTCAAAGAAATCTTTTTGATTGCATGCATAGACATAAATAAGCCAGACACCTTGGCGGATCTTTGGTTTATTCCTCAAAATACAAAATGATTTATTGTGTTTCTGGACATATGTAGGGGATGTTTATGATTTATTGAAGCCCTACTGCAAATAATATGTAACTTAAATCTCATACTTCACAAAGAAATTTGATTTGCAATGCTGTGTGAAAGGGTTCGGCTATTACATTTATTCAGTTAAATTTAACTTGCATACATTTGCATGTACTGCATTTTCCGATCAAGCCTTTGTGAAAAGGACGTTTACATGCTCCACAGCTACTTGAATATTTCTGTATACAAGTAATCAGAATAAACATTGATTTTCTTTTCTTGTTATTCTGGAAATACATGCTCTTTCCATTAGTAATTTTGTACAGCAATTTAAATAGATCAATTCTCATGTATGTCTTTAATAACACACAATGGAACAATAAATTGTAAAATTAACTAAATGTAACATCCAATAATGAGTTTCTTCATTAATTTGACTTTTCACAATCTTCTGTATCTAATATCAGCCAGAATTACCTAAGTTTTGTACATACTCTGATATGATTGTCCTGTTATGGTGGATATTCTGTTTATATGACCCAAAATTCAGCATCTGGAATTCTGGCCAATTGGAATATGACCAAATTCAGATTAATATTGTGCATGCACATGCAGTCACTTTTTAGATGCTGTCAGGTTTCAGGTTGGGATCGTTGTTAATCGTCTAAGTAAAGTATAATGGTAAGCAGCTCTTCCTGCGGCTATATGCTGGGTAAAACCTTCCCTTAAAAGGCCAAGCAACATTACTCCAGTCCAAACAACTATCAGTGTGGCTTTGAAAACAGATGTCTCCTCAGAAGGAGGAGAATGGCTAGTTGCCATACTTGGCTATGAAGGGGTGAGGGGGCAGCATGTTTTTAGATTTGGCTCCCTCTATCTCTATCTCCCTCCATTTCTCTACTCTTCCCGTCCCGTTACTCTCTGGGGGAGTGAGTATCTTTTCCAAGGTTGGCCTCTGCTCACTGCATACCTCTACCACAAAAGGAAGAGCGAGTTGCAGGATCCTGCATTCGTTCGTATGTTTCCATACTTCTGAGACAGCTGTCTCCACACAAATTGTATTTGTCGCCCCAGACTTGACCCTTTTTTGTCAGTGAAATTTGATGCTGTTTGAGTTTGGCAGGGTGGTGGGCAGTATTTTATTTTCATAGGAACATGAGGCATTACACCAGTTTGAATTTATGCAAACCAAATCAGATCAAGTGTCTACCCATTTTGGCTCCGATTCAGATTCATAATGGATGTACAGTGACACAGGTACAAATGATGAGTGTTTTCATTTACTGCAGTGCTCTCATAAAACGCAGAGTTGTGTAAAGAAAATGGCCTCAGAATTTATTTCCTTCCCTATCTCGGTGCCACATTAAAGTGAACTACTGCTATAGTGTGCTTTAATTCACTACTCTTTCTTTCTTTCTTTCTTTCTTTCTTTCTTTCTTTCTTTCTTTCTTTCTTTCTTTCTTTCTTTCTTTCTTTCTTTCTTTCTTTCTTTCTTTCTTTCTTTCTTTCTTTCTTTCTTTCAACTCTCTCTGTGTCAGCAGAACATTTAGTTATTGATCGCACGCCCACTCCAGCCCCCCAGTGTTCTTGCCTGCCATACAGCTATTTCTCTCTGTTCGCTCTCTTTCTCTTTTAATATTTCTTATACTTCTACTTTTCATCTGTTTCTTTCTCCTCCTCTCCCCATTCTGCTACAGCGCAACCGTCACTCTACCCTGCAGTAGAAACAATGCTTTGAAGTTTCAATGGCTTCTCCTCTCTTTTGTCTTTACTCTGATTAGGACCCAGCTGTCTATTGTTCAGACATTTTGAATTTGAGTTTGAGGGATGGCGTGTGCATCTATGATTTGATCATTCAGAAGTAGGGAGAATGGGGTAATTCTAAAACCTTTCATGCCCAACAAACTCAGAACGTTCCTCTAATGTTATTGTATTCTTGTTTAAATATTATTTGCGGACAAATTCCTAACGTTTGAGGAATATTCTTATCAGGCTTTCATTTTATATCCAAAAACTAACATTTCCAGAACATTCTGGGAAGCAAGATTGTTAGCTGTATACATATGCATATGCAGTTTTATCCAGGTCTAAAAATATATCACACATGTTGGTGAATTTCAAGTGTGTAAAAACATGTAAATTATTTGGCTAAATATTTGTCATTAATTATTAAATGAAGTAGTGTGGGGTAAAGCATGTCTTTGAGGTAAGCTGTGCAATGCATTAGTGATCTTAAAAAAATAAATAACAATGAATATGAGTATTAAAGTATTCTGAATATTAAACCTTTTGCTAGCTGGTTTATGAAAATGCCATTAATTTATTTTACATTAATAAACTGTTTTCCCCCCACATTTACAGTATGTTCATATTTAATTAAAATGTAAAAAGTTGGAATATTCCCACATGATTCAGCTTACTCCTAACAATTTACGAATCTTTTGTTTTGAATCAGTGGTTCGAAGCATGTATCAAACTGCCTAATTCACATGAACCATTGAAATTTCGAAACACTTATGATGTAACAAAGCCTCGTTTACTGAAATCACGTGACTTTGGCGCTCTGAACCACTGATTCGAAACAAAAGATTCGTAAAACTTCATGAAGCAGTGTTTTGAAATCGGCCATCACTAGATATTGTTGAATAAAGTCGTTATTTTGTTTTTTGGGGCACAAGAAGTATTCTTGTCACTTCATAACATTAAGGTTGAACCACTGTAGTCACATGAACTGTTTTAAATATGTCTTTAGTATCTTTCTGGGTGTTTGAAAGTGTAATTTAACTTGCTGTCAATGCAGGCCTCACTGAGCCATCGGATTTTATCAAAAATATTTTCATTTGTTTTCCAAAGCAGAAAGAAGGTCTTACGGGTGTGGAACGACATGAGGGTGACTAATTAATGACAGAATTTTCATTTTTAGGTGAACTAACCCTTTAATTATTAATTGAAGAATTTTTACTAAAATGAGCTGTGGGATAAAGTATATACAGTACTTTGGGGTAAGCTGTGCCAAAGGCTTGTGATGTTACGTTTCTGTGATGTTATGAATGCTGTGTTTTCAATTTGGGTTGACAGCAAACATCCTGAAATATAAGTAGTTTTATCGCTATATGTGTCTCATTTCACAAAGAAGTGGCAAATCTTACTCCACTCTCCCTTATATTTAATGCAGAGGAGCAACCCTGCTTAACAGAACGCTAACTAGTCCTTCCTAAGATTCAGCTATCACAGCAATTGATTGAGTTTTGCATGTGGGAGGCTGGAGAGATCCTTTGCATGTTTGTTTGTGTGTGTGTGTTGTTCAGGCGGGGGCTCAACTTAATTATTCGAAGGCTCTGGGCGGCTGAAAGGAGGATGGATGTGTGTTTTAAACATTCCTCTTGCCTTAGCCCCTCTCCTCACCTACTACCTACACACATACACACACACACACACACACACACACACACACACACACACACACACACACACACACACACTGACTGCTGAAATACACCCCCACAGCATATGCACCTATCTACGGCCCCTCCCTCCCCTGAATCATGTGGGAGGGAAGCCCGCAGGTCCTTTCAGTTATGAGATCAATGGATGAGCTCAGGCAGAATGCAAGGTCACCTTCATGGACCCAGTGCAGAGAGGGAAAGAAACAGAGACGGGAATGTAAAATCCATGACATTAACGCAGGTGCATGCTTAGCCTTCGTTGCTGCAACGCGACATGTTTTCAAAATCATTGTTTACAAAAGCACTATATTTCTTTGCTTTCTCATCTCAGACACTCCTCCTTTTCATGTATCAATTAGCCGCTGGTAGTGTTTGGGCTTCAAACACCCCTTCCCTCCCTCACTGTAAATGCTCCTGCAGCTGCAGGGAAAGGGATTGGGTTTTCTCTCGTCTTTATTCATCAAGTGAGTCACTGGCAGTGGCTGCCTGGGAGAGGTTAAAAAAGAGTCATATGCGATGGAGGAGAGGAGGGATGATATAAGCCCTTGTGAAAGCAAATAACAATGTGAGGATCATTTGGGCGAGGAGAATGGAGCCCAAAGAAAAAGAGAGGAGGAGGAGGAGGAATGGTACCGATCATAAAGCTTGACCGTACTGGGAGATTAGCAGTGCTTAGCCTCGCTCTCTATCTCTTCTGTTCATTGATGGACTGCAGACCAGTGATTCTCAACTGGTGGGTTGTGAGCCAAAAATGGGTCGTGGGTTTGTTCTGACAGAGTTGTGAATATCATTCCCTGCTATTCACAACTCTGTCAGAACAAACCCACGACCTATTTTGCAAATGAAATGCAATGGAAACGGTTTCCATATCTTCTGTTGTTGACATAAAAGACAGCGAGTCAAATTTATGCACATATTCATCTCTCACTTGGTAGAAGTTACCCAAATTAGGTAGATACTAAGATGAACAGGTTTTTTGACATCTCTTCTTCCTCAAACCATGAACAAAATTACATTTTAAAAAAGATATAAAGATATTTCTGTACGTTTTTTTTTTTTAATTTTTTTTTTAAAGGAAACCATTGGGCCAGAACACTGCAATCTTTTAAAGGTGCCCTAGAACTTTTTTTAAAAAGATGTAATATAAGTCTTAAGGTGTCCCCTGAATGTGTCTGTGAAGTTTCAGCTGAAAATACCCCATAGATTTTTTTTTTATTCATTTTTTTTTAACTGCCTATTTTGGGGCATAATTAGAAATGAGCCGATTCAGGGTGTGTGGCCCTTTAATTCTGGTGCTCCACGCCCCAAGAGCTCACGCTTGCCTTAACATAAAAAAAGTTCAAACAGCTAATATAACCTTCAAAATGGATCTTTACAAAGTGTTCGTCATGCAGCATGTCTAATCGCGTAAGTACAGTGTTTATTTTGATGTTTACATTGATTCTGAATGAGTTTGAGGCTGTGCTCCATTGCTAACGGCTAATGCTACACTGTTGGAGAGATTTATAAAGAATGAAGTTGTGTTTGTGCATTATACAGACTGCAAGTGTTTAATAATGAAAATAGCGACGGCTCTTGTCTCCGTGAATACAGTAAGAAACAATGGTAACTTTAACCACATTTAACAGTACATTAGCAACATGCTAACGAAACATTTAGACAGACAATTTACAAATATCACTAAAAATATCATGTTATCATGAATCATGTCAGTTATTATTGCTCCATCTGCCATTTTTTGCTATTGTCCTTGCTTGCTTACCTAGTCTGTTGATTCAGCTGTGCACAGATCCAGACGTTACTGGCTGCCCTTGTCTAATGCCTTTCATAATGTTGGGAACATGGGCTGGCATATGCAAATATTGGGGGCGTACACCCCGACTGTTACGTAAGTCGGTGTTATGTTGAGATTCGCCTGTTCTTCGGAGGTCTTTTAAACAAATGAGATTTATATAAGAAGGAGGACACAATGGAGTTTGAGACTCACTGTATGTCATTTCCGTGTACTGAACTTGTTATTTAACTATGCCGAGGTAAATTCAGTTTTTGAATCTAGGGCACCTTTAATAATCGCATTTATTAAAGGGTTAGTTCACCCAGAAATGAAAATTCTGTCATTAATTACTCACCCTCATGTCGTTTAACACCCGTAAGACCTTCATTCATCTTCAGAACACAAATTAAGATATTTTTGATAAAAATCTGATGGCTCGGTGAGGCCTCCTTTGCCAGTAAGACAATTAACACTTTCAGTGCCCAGAAAGCTACTAAAGACAGCAGTGTTTTGAAATCGCCCATCACTAGATATTGTTGAATAAAGTCGTTATTTTGTTTTGTTTTTTGGCACACAAAAAGTATTCTCGATGCTTCATAACATTAAGGTTTAACCACTGTAGTCACATGACCTGTTTTAAATATGTCTTTAGTACCTTTCTGGGCATTTGAAAGTCAATGTCAGTGTCAATGGAGGCTTCACTGAGCCATCAGATTTTATTGCATATATATGAATTTGTGTTCCGAAGATGAATAAAGGTCTTACCGGTGTGTAACATGAGGGTGAGTAATTGACATCATTTTCATTTTTGGGTGAACTAACCCTTTAATAACTAAAAATCATGTAAAGACACATTGTTTACATCTTGTGGCTATACTTTTTTGAAACATATGGTTGGGTCCTAATCGCTTTCATTGTAAGTGCCAACCTTTTTTTTTTTTTTTTTTAAGATTTTTTTTGTGTGTGGTTATCAAAATAAGGTTGGCGGTCAATTGAGCTTAACTTGTATTGAACCTGGAATATTCCTGAAATGAATTTCAATGTTTGATGTTAAGGACATTTTTTTACTCAGTGAAAGAGAGCCAAACTTTAATTTTCTGCTGTTGTGTTTAATTTAGTTTTTAGACAGAATTCTGGCTTCATTCAAAATGCGCTGTTAAATGGATCTGCGTGGGATGATTGCAGTGCAGACCTGCGTCCAGGCACTTTGTCCAATTGGACATCGCGCTTATGGCACAGCTTCAAAGTGGTGAAAGAATGAGCACACACGATTTGGTGTGAGAAAACCTGTTCATGCTCATGGGATTACATTTGTTGTGTCTTTACAGGTGCTTAACATCCAGTGCAAATAATCTAGGAGTATCTTTACATTGTGCACACAGGTAAATGTCAAACTATAAATATTTGACAGTTGCCAAGTAACCTCAGAAACCACCTGCAGTGGTACATGAACGAATTGATTTAAAAATAGATGCAGCTGAGTTGTCACTGTTGAATGGGAAACAGATAAATCGAGCAAACATAAGTATCATTAATAAAAAACAGTGCATCCTCAAAGACCGTTAGCATCAATCTGATGCTACAAATGACACAAATACCTGACAGATGGAGCTGAGTGTCTACAGAAATGCAGAAGTATAATATTACACCAGACAGAAAGTACTGGAGAAGGGCTCCACATTGTGGTGAAAAGGGGCACTACAACTATTTAAGTGTAGTTGTATATGCTCTTGCTCTAACTACTTCTGCAAATGTGATCAATGTCTCTAGCTCTGTTCCAAACAGGTGAGATATTGCAACAGAGTCATTTTTTATATCTGTTGTAATGAGTGCAATGTCACTGAGTGCATAACTTAGCGTGGCTAAAAGAGAACAAAGTTTGGAACAAAAAACTTTCTCCTAGATATTGATTACATGACATTTTAAAGTATTTGATTTTCTTGCTTCATATTATTTTGCTGTGGTCACAGAGGAGTTAGAAAATACACACATACACACACAAACTTTGGGAAAAAAAGAGGGGCATTGTCCTAGACTGGAGTTCCTACAGGTAGTCGTGGTAAGCAGATATAAGCCTGAGGGTAGAGATTGATGTCCACTGGGTTGCCATCAAGCCTGATGTCCTCCAGGGCTTTCCGAATGTAGCTTTTGTCATGCGTGTTGCAGAAAGTATCTTGGCTTAAGCTCTGTACATTGTTATTCTGGAAGAAATGTAGAAGAGAGGAAGAGAAATTCCATTAATTCTGAGGACATTATTGGCTACTAGTGAGGAGAGTAGCAGGAGCTGTTTTTACCTGCAGGTGGAGCACTCGTAGGCTGTCCGGTAGGGGTACTGGAATGTAGTCTAACTTGTTGTTTGACAGGTAAAGAAACTGAAGCTCTTTCATCTCCTACTCATGAGAGAAAATGAACACAAACAAGATGATAAGATGATGATAAGAACATTATCATGTTATCAATGTTAACATTATCATCATATCAGTTTATTATTTACTTTTGTCTGTGGAAAAGTAATCATTACCCTGCTGAAAAAAACAAAAAACAAACAAAAAAACAGCCTTAGCTGGTTGGCTGGTTTTAGCTGGTCTTCCAGGCTGGTTTTAGAAGGTTTTGGCCACTTTTATTAGCTGGCCAGATTTGTCTTAGCTTGTCTTAAATTATTCCAGCTAAAACCAGCTGTTCACCAGTTTGGCCAGCCTAGGAGATCAACTTAAACCAGCTACTTCCAGCTTAAAACAGCTAAGACCAGCCAACTGGGTGGTTTTAGCTGTTTTTCAGCAGGGTTGGTGAGAATACATTGCTTCTCAAGTAAATGTATCTTATTTTAAGGACCATCCATCCTTATTTATTTTGCAGTTAAAGCAGAATTAAAAAAATTTGGTGCACCAAATCAGCATATTAGAATCATGTGACACTGAAGACTGGTGTAATGTCTGCTGAAAATTCAGCTTTGTCATTGCAGGAAAAAATTACATTTAAAAATATATTAAAATAGAAAACAGTTATTTTAGATTCTATTATAATATTTAATAGGCTATATATACTATACTATAATATTTAATACTATAATATTTCACATCATTACTGTTTTTACTGTATTTTTTTGATCAAAATATAGCCTGGGTGAGCATAAGAAACTACTTTCAAAAACATAAACATAAAAAAAAGAAGAAAAAAAAATCCTAAAGACCCGAAACTTTTGAACGGTTCTGTAAGTACCTTAAAGGCCTCCGCGTGCATGCCTGAACTCCTTAGCTGGTTATTGCGGACATCGATGTGCTTGAGGGAAGCTGGGAGTTCTGGGAGTGCCTGGATGTTGTTGTCAGCCAACATGAGATCCTGAAGCTGAAGCAGTGAACGAAAAGAATCCTCGTTCACTTTACCTATCTGGTTTCCACTCAGGTCGATCCGTTTCAGTTGATCTGAGAACACCGTTGAGTGCAGTTTTCATGAACATCATTCAGTTTGATTTATAATTTAATTTATAAAGTCTTAAATCTAGTCTTAAACTTTTAAATAACAAACTATTTATGCATTTTAGGTCTTGGGTAAACTGTGTAATACAGTATAATGTTTGAAATATGTTTGAAAAACCACATTTGTATCTTCAAGAAAGAGGGAAGTCTGTTTGAGTCTTACTGAGATTGATGAAGTCTGTGGCCTTGACCTCGGTGATCTTGTTGAAGCGAGCGTAGAAGTGTGTGGTTTCTTTGGGAAGAGGGGGAATCTGAGTCAGTTCTGAGTCATCACAGTAAACACTGCCGCTGATACACACACACAGAAGGCAGGAGGGCATTCCTACAGTAGAGAGGGAGAGAGGACTGTGCAATGACGCTTCATACCACTAGAGGCCACAAGATTCAAGACTGAAATAGAAAACAAAACATTTTTATCACTTGCAAACCATTGTATCCATCTACCTAAGCCTGTGTCAGGCCCAAACAGACCCGGACCACGGAAGTCTAGAGTGGATAGGACAGGTGACTTTGTTGGACGGGGCGGCAGTGTCATTTCCTCCACATAGTCCTCAGGAGAAACTACAGCAGGTGGCTGAGTGACTGCTGGAGGAGGAGCCAGTGTCCCAACCTCAGTCAGTAAGAAAGAGAAGTTAGACAAAATGAATTCACAGAGCATAACATTATACATAAACTCATTCATAGTGACTCTATTCTGAAAGGGATAGTACCAGAAAAAAAGAAAATACCTAGAAAAATAAAAACATGTCATCATTTATTTAAAGGTGCAATATGTAGATTTTCATCCACTAGAGGTCGCCTATTCAAAACAAAGGTGTAGCTTGATGATGCCAAGTTTGAGCGAGGAATCTTGGGACATGTGGTCTTCACCTCACAGTCAGTGGTAAAGAATCGGGATAGGACTCGGAAATCATGTTCATGAATGTTATTATTAACGTTACTGTAGTATGAAGCAGAGCAGGAGCGAGTGTTGTGGGAGCTGAACGATTGCGCAACACACGCCTCACTAGCAGCGGAACTTTTGTTATGCCACAGTCGCCGGCGCCACTTCCGCTTTTCCGGTCATGAGTATGAGGTAATGCAACTCTGTTTATCATATTAAATACATTTGAGTGTGCTGAAAATGTTGTTATAACATTACTCTTTGCGTTCGCTTGGCGGCTGCTGTAAGACACTGTTGCACACTGCAGTAAGATAGATCGATATTAGAATATATTAAATGCTGGATGGCTTGTGTTGATAAATGGCATGCAATTAATTTTAAAATGTATTGTATGATGGAGTTTCTGTATTACTGTTACTAAAAATAAAGCTGCATCTGATTATGCTATGTTAGCTACTTGAAAAAATAGTGTTTTTTTCTGAGGCATGGTAAAGCATGGTACTCGCAAAAAAATCAAGAAAATTAGATTTAAACAAAAAGACTAAATGTGTTGAGCTAGCTATATAACAACAATTCGTTTTCTGTCTATAAGTGTATCAAAACAGATGTTCCCTTGTCTAATAAAACATGTAATATATTAAAGCGTCTTTGGTGTTTCCATGGTTTCTACAAAGTAAAATCGGAAACCGAGGTTAACGTGGATATGACGCAATTGACAGGTGACCAAAGACTATAGAATAACACAAGACGTGTCACTCGTATTGTTTTGAATGGGAGAAAGTGTAACGCGCAATATGGCGGAATAAGTCCCGCCTTCTAAATAAGAGCCAATCGCCGACTGGTAAAGTCATCGCGTCACTTCAGCGGCCGTTAGAATCACCGGTTTCTATAGAAACAGTCAGACGCGCGCTTCCGAGGAGACGCGCATTTAGATCTGCGCATGCGCATTAGCTTGATCCAGCCTGAAAAATACAGGTTTTTTGTCATGATTAGAGCGTTTAGAAACTAAATTTATGAGCCGGTTGTTGTTAGATTTCATTGGTGTAAGGTTGGCGAACAGTTTTGGAGAATTTTATGTTTCCCCATTCAAAGAGATTGCATGATGCCCAGGCTGCCCAAGAGGCGTTTCAAAGATGGCCGCTGAGTGAAATGACTTGTCTTATAGGGACTTTGCAGGTGACTCACTCACACGTCCCGGTTCCTTGGTTAAAATAGCAATTTTTTTACGATTTGCAAATAGTTGGAAACTTTTGGGATATTGTAAATTGAGACTGAACAAAATATATAACACTGGCCCAGTGGTTTTTGGATATTTTACTGCAAAAATCTCACATATTGCAGCTTTAACCTCATGTCATTCCAAACCTGTATGGCTTGCTTTCTTCTGCAGAACACACAAGACGATTTTTTTTTTTTATAAATGTCTGCTTTATTTGTCAATACAGTGGAAGTCGGTGGGCTCAAATGTTATGTGGTTCCCAACCTTTTTTAAAAACTCTTTTTTAAATTTTTTTATGCTTTATTTAATACAATGTAACATGTTGTCTAATGAAATTATTATTTTTTTTAACTATTTAACTGATCTTTTGAAATGTAATGGCACTTAATAGCATTGAATAGCTGAATAGCACTTATCCTCCTTCACTATATACAAAAGTAAATAGCTTTATGTCCTGCCTAACAGAAGAAACATGGAAGAAAATAAAAAGTCATACAGGTTTGGTACGACATAAGTTAATGATGACAGAACTGTCAAACTTAGTCAGCTCTTGAAACCTCCTCTCACCTCCTCATCCAGGTCATCATAATCATAGGTCATTCCGTATGGGTTCAGATCCCATGTGTTTAAATCATCGTAATTCGGGCTAAATGCTTCAGAGTCCAGATCAGTTGGAGGGGCACTGAGACTGAAGCCCAACAGGGTCCAAACAAGATACAGTGCCATCTATAGTAGACAAAATTAATTATTTTGTGCATATGTATTTAGTACTTTGTCATTGTGGATTTGTGATATGCACTGGGGACTTGTTATGAATTTAACATCAGAGTGTCAAGGTAATCCACAATTTATACTCTATATTTTCTTATTAGCTGAAAAATGGTGTTACACTTTATTTTACAGTGCCGTAGTTACATTGCAATTACTCAAATAAGTACTGACTCTGAGTACTATTAATTAACTACATGTACTTACTATAGAGTTACAATTAGGGTTAGGGTTTGGTTTAGGGTTAGTTACTTGTAGTTATGCATAATTTACTGTTATTACTACAGTAAGTACATGTAGTAACGTGTAACTACGGCACTGTAAAATAAAGTGTTACCAAAAATTGTGCATTCATTTTGGGCTTTTGGAAATGGTCTATTTTTTTACAAAGGGATTTTATAACTGTCTGCAGGAGTTATTTGTTTAGAGCCCTGAATGCCTGTCACACCAGTATTTGTTTAACCTTTTAAGGGCATTTCTTTCCGGCTGCCCAGACATGTAAACTCTTAGTAGCCAGAAACATCATACATAATGACAGTGTGCAAGTTCATACACTTTAGACCCTCCACACATTTGAAAACATAAATAAAGTAGTTTAATGGTTGCAACAGTAATCTATCAACCTGAAGAGTTTTGTGGAGAAGGCTGACAGGGGTGTGCGATCTTAAGTATGATTTTCCATATATAATAATCCTCTGGAGTAGCGAAAAGTACCTAAATAACCTACCAAATATAACATAATAAATCCAAATCACGCGTCTTCCTCTATACTAAATCAACACAGATGGAGTCCATAATGCGCATCTACATGGTCGTCATGCAGTGTTTCTCAATTCTGTGCAATCAGAGGACCACACCAACCTTGCCTCCCCATAAACTCCTAACAGCTCCAGCCTGACACATCAGTATTCAGAGCTCTCCTGGGCCTATTTAATTATTCACACAACCCCGTTCTGAAAGTATTCGGAATATGACTAATTACCAAGGAGTCCTCATACAGCAGGAAGGGGGAAAAAGAAACCTACCTTTGATGTTTGTCTGTTAACAGCCATGGCCTGAGAGCAGATCTTAGGGGAACAGTGGTATGTGTTCTCCTGGGGTTTCAGCAATGAATAGCTGACCCAGGAGGATTGAGGACACTAGCAGGTTAGGTGAGGGGGAGAGGTGGGAGCTCAGCTGGGGGATGGCCAGGTCAGTTTGCTCAGCTGTCACTAATTTTACAGCGCTCTCATTGCCGTAGTCTCAGACCCGGCCTGGTTTGGTAATTTACCACTCCCTACCGGCAGGTTGTTAACTTCATGTGGTTTTCAGACGCGTGTCTTAGTGAGATGCAAGACTTCATTTTTTTCACTACATTTTATGTTATTTTGGTGTTCCAGAAGACCATTTTTGATTTCCAGGAAGAATCTTCGTCAGTTCAGCCCTTGTGGTTTCAGTGGTTTCCAGTCCATTCAAGCATTATACTATAAAATATAGTGAGAAGTAAATCTGTGTCATAATTGTTTGACTCAATTTGCTGAAGCCTCAGAACTTTTTCTGACTGAACACCCTGTAAAGTCTGAATTAAACTAATGGACTTAATGTTATTTCATGGTGTATTAAACAGGTCAGTGAGGTCACCTGTTTGTGATTTGACTCAGACTGACGTCCAGTAGCAAACCTAGTGGACGACCTTTGACATCCTCTGAATTTTTACTGGCGTCTGCCTGACGAGACGCAAACAGACACTCCTGCATAATTCCTTTTCTGTAAGAGATCTTGCGTCACTTCTCAATTAGCGACCATGGTTCACATATCAAAATTCCACCTCAAAATACTTTGTACAGATGATGACTAGCTCAAAAGGAAGCACTAAGAGAGAGGAGAGGAGGTGTACTGAGAGGAGGTATATGAAAACTTTTCCTCTCTCCTAATGAGGACAAGTATAGTAAATCATTGACAAATATTTATTTTTATTTTCACAATGACCTATGCTTTTGAAAGAAGTCTTTTATGCTTACCAAGGCTGTTTATTTGATGCAAAAATACAATAAAAACAGCAACATTGTGAAATATAATTACAATTAAAAAATATCTCTTTTCTATTTTAATATATTTTAAAATGTAATTTATTCCTGTGATGGCAAAGCTGAATTTTCAGCAGCCATTAGTCCAGTCTTGAGTATGATATGATTCTTCAAAAATAATTCTAATATGCTGATTTGGTGCTCAAGAAACATTTTGTTATTATTATGTTGCAGACAGTTGTGCTGCCTAATCTTTTTGTGGAAACTGTGATGCATTTTTTTGATGCAAGTAATTTCTTTCAAAATCTTACTGTCCCAAACATTTAAAGGGTTAGTTCACCCAAAAATGAAAATTCTGTCATTTATTACTTACCCTCATGCCGTTCCACACCCGTAAGACCTTCGTTAATCTTCGGAACACAAATTAAGATATTTTAGTTGAAATCCGATGGCTCAGTTGAGGCCTTCAAAGGGAGCAATGGACTCTTCCTCTCTCAAGATCCATAAAGGTACTAAAAACATATTTAAATCAGTTCATGTGTGTACAGTGGTTCAATGTTAATATTATAAAGCGACGAGAATATTTTTGGAGTGCCAAAAAAAACAAAATAACGACTTATTTAGTGATGGTCGATTTCAAAACACTGCTTTAGGAAGCTTCGGAGCACAAATGAATCAGTGTATCGAATCTGCTGTTCGGAGCGCCAAAGTCACGTGATTTCAGCCGATGGCAGTTTGACACGTGATCTGAATCATGATTCGACACACTGATTCATTTATGCTCCGATGCTTCATGAAGCAGTGTTTTGAAATTGACCATCACTAAATAAGTCGTTATTTTGTTTTTTTTGGCGCACCAAAAATGTTCTCGTCGCTTTATAATAATATTTAACCACTGTACTCACATGAATTTAAATATGTTTTTAGTACCTTTATGGATCTTGAGAGAGGAAATGACATTGCTCCCTATAAAGGCCTCACGGAGCCATCGGATTTCAACTAAAATATCTTAATTTGTGTTCCGAAGATGAACGAAGGTCTTACGGATGTGGAACGGCATGAGAGTAAGTAATAAATGACAGAATTTTCATTTTTGGGTGAACTAACCCTTTAAATGGTAGTGTATAATATCTGTCAGCTACACTGTAAAAAATTGCCAGGAATTTACAGGATTAAAGAGTATTATTTTACAATAAATTACTGTAGTTGGAAATTTACAGTGAAATGAATGCATGCTGGGTCATTTTCTTACTATTAATCAAATTACATCACAGTAATTTACTGCTCTTGATTTACTGTGAATTTACATTATAAAATTGTCTTTAACCATGGCACTATAAGAAATTATATAGTCTGCACTGTAACTGTTTTGGAGTCACCATAATGGTGATCAGTGTCCCGTTTACTTATTCTTGGACATTGTATATTCATATTTAAATTTCTGATCTAGCCAAGTCAGAAGTTTGACAAATGAAAACATTTGTCACACTTCTGGTGACAAATTATAATAATATAAAAGATAAACTCTGAAGATTACAAAATAAACCAAGAACACAAACTGCTAAAACCAAAAATAAGTTCAGCAGTCAGATAAAACCAACAAGTATCAAAAAAGCATAACCTATTCATGCTGCATTGCAAATGCACTGTAGAAATACAATATGATATTGTTTGTTTACAGTCATTTTTGTTTTCAAGAACTGTAAAACCAAGCTTTTTTACAGTACATTTGTAAAAAATGTAACTGAAATTGGCAGTAAAGTACTGTAGATTTTACAATACATTTCTGAGAGTGCAATATACAAGAGAAGTCCTGCTGTGAGATTACTGTTAAAGGGTTAGTTCACCCAAAAATGAAAATTCTGTCATTTATTACTCACCCTCATGCCGTTCCACACCCGTAAGACTTTCATTAATCTTCAGAACACAAATTAAGATATTGTAGTTTAAATCTGATAGCTCTGTGAGGCCTCCATAGGGAGCAATGGACACTTCCTCTCTCAAGATCCAAGATCCTTAAATCGGTTCATGTGAGTACAGTGGTTCAATATTAATATTATAAAGTGACGATAATATTTTTGGAGCGCCAAAAAAACTAAATAACGAATTATTTAGTGATGGCCGATTTCAAAACACTGCTTCAGGAAGCATCGGAGCATAAATGAATCAGTGTGTCGAATCATGATTCAGATCACGTGTCAAACTGCCAAACGGCTGAAATCACGTGACTTTGGCGCTCCGAACAGCAGATTCGATACACTGATTCATCTGTGCTCTGAAGCTTCATGAAGCAGTGTTTTGAAATCGTCCATCACTAGATAAGTCGTTATTTAGTTTTTTTTGGCGCTCCAAAAATATTCTCGTCACTTTATAATATTAATATTGAACCACTGTACTCACATGAACTGATTTAAATATGTTTTTAGTACCTTTATGGATCTTGAGAGAGGAAGTGTACATTGCTCCCTATGGAGGCCTCACGGAGCCATCGGATTTCAACTAAAATATCTTAATTTGTGTTCTGAAGATTAACGAAGGTCTTACAGGTGTGGAACGGCATGAGAGTAAGTAATAAATGACAGAATTTTCATTTTTGGGTGAACTAACCCTTTAAAGTAATGCAATTATTAACCTGGGATATACTGTAATTTCAGACTTAAATTTTTAACAGTGTATATCTTGATGTTGATGTGCTAGCATGCAGCTAAAAAGCACAATTTTGTGGTGCCTGTTTTTTTCTTCTTACTGAAATGTTAAAATGTTCTCAGTTCTCATCTCTAATAATGAAATGCACATTGCTGTACGAGAAGGATGTGCAGTAAGATTTCAAAGGTGCTTTTCAATGAATAACATTTGTTCTAAGATACAATGCCTAAAGGAAAACAAAGTCTACATTTTATTTAGCCACTGTGTGAATGTGCATGTGGTGTGTTTTATGTGGCTGGGAAAGCTGTAAAAAAAATTTTAATCAGCATATCTTCAGAAACTCTTCAATAATTATAAAATGAATCATTTTCATAAGTCGGAATTACTGAAAGTACAATTATGGGGATGCAGTTATATTTGTTGCCACAGTACAGAGCAACATCATTGTATAGTAATTGAAATTTTATATAAAAATATTGGAAAATATAGTTATATGAGATGTGTTAGTTATGAAAAACATGCTTAGGTATGGTAATTCATCAATTCTAACAGAACAGTGTTCTTGCCTGTTAAGCTGACTAATTTAATCTATAATTACAGTTATGTTTTGATATCCACCTGCTGGGGGAGCAAGAGTTCTGAGCTGTTTGTCAGAATGTATAGCATTTCAGGAAATTGTTTCCATCAGCCATCTGAATAACATTAGTCAAGCCATGGAGGATGTATAAAATTACAAAAAGCTCACTTTTCTAAGACTTCTCTAAGAAGCATTTAGGAAGCTGAGATTTTGGGCTTTTTGTAATATGTTATTTTATTACTTTTACTTTTATTTTTATTTTATTGCACTTTAGATTTAAAATCTTTTTTTCTTTTTTTTTTTATGTTTCAATATGAGTCTTATCTCATGCACTCAGCCAGAAACCTTCCCTTTCGTAGCACTTGCATACATCAAACTTTACAGTTTTATTCCTTTATTCTCAAGGTTTTTACAGAGGGGTTTGTTCATTTAGCATTCACTTAGCATTCACTTTTATACAATATTTTATTTCTAAAATTAAGGTGAAAATTATTATTATTATTTTTTTTTTTTTTTCTGCATGCTGACAATATTTTCTAATATATCCCTTATCTCCTCTGGACTCCTAATACAATAAAACAAGAATTTGAATCTGTCTTTATCCAGTGATAGGGTTTTTGTTTTGGAAATGTATGTAAATGCATGGATATTTAATTAGATAATGCCTCATTTGCATATTTAAGCATAACATTTCAGAAATGTGTAATACACAAATTGTTTGCGATTCTTAATGTAATCAATCAACTGGGGAAGGTTATGTCTATTATTTTTTTATTTATTTATTTTTGACCCTATTCATTTTGGGTGTCTTGCCTAAAACACCCAAAAAGAGTTTTTTTTAAAAAAAGCAAAAAATTAAATAATACATTGCTCACCCTCATGTTGTTCCAAACCTGTATTACATTATTCTATGGAACATATATGAAACTTTTTTTCCCATAAGTCCATATGTTCTTTGGTCCCAATGACTTATTATATGGACAAAAAACAGTTGCAACATTCTTCAAAATATTTTCTTGTGTTCCAAGAAGAAAGAATGGTTTGGAATGACATGGTGTTTAGTACAGTAAATGATTCATTTAAATTTTCATTTTTGGATGAACTATTCCTTTAAGACTAACAAAACATAACTGTTAGAGGACATGACGTGACAAAGAGCAAAGCAAATAAGAGAGCTATTTTCATTGACTAATAGGAAAACAAGAATAACTGACAAGATACAACTGGGAACATGAGACTGAACAGAAAAATATGACAAAAGAGATGCCCAAACACTCCACACCCATTACATATGGTAAAAATTTGGTATTAAGCTGTTGCTCCCTCGGGTCGGTGGTCACGCCGGCGTGATCACCGCGTTTTTTTTTCTAACCAGTGTGAAAGAGACTCAAAATACTCCGTCAATGTTGCACATACAATTAAGAGCTATACACCACTTTAATCTGTGGAATATCTTCTTTTATTTGTGTACACTCAGAGTAAAAACAAAATGTTGTGCTTTTTGTAAAATAAAGAAAACTAACATGATGCGTGATCTCTCGTCTCCCTCTGAACGAAGTCCAATCCGATAGTTCTCAGAAAATGAACTGTAACTTAGTGAATACTAATCACAAAAACATTAGACTTGTGTCTAAAAAAACGTTTAAATGTCAGGTTTTAAATCGTGTAAGTCAAATCGAAAACAAACCTTCTGTGTTTATGTAATCTGTATGAAAAGAGAGCCATGTCAGAAGTCCTTGATTCAGCTCATTATCCGCTAATGCGGCCACGCCCACGGAGGGAGCGCTATTCAGGCGCAAATTCAGTCAATACATGCATTCATCGTCTCAATCGTGTATTTATTGTCTTGAAAAGTGTTTTGAATAGCCATAGTTAGCTTAGCGATCTCTGGCCTCTGTTAGTTCAGTTATTTCCTGGATTGCCTATTCTTCTTTAGCATTGGCATTTGTGGACTAAAAGTGCACAGAGCGCCCTCCGGCTGCAAGTATGAATTGTAAACAGTATCCAGCGTTCACAGTTATGACAATAAATAATGAATAAATACTCCTCTGTATAGAAAATTTACATAAACATGAGAATCCATCAATATTTCTCCAAATGTGCATGCTTTTAAGCTAAAAGTCTATATGAAATGCCATAGAGGTAACATAACTGTTCAGACACTTTGTATCATAGAAATGCATTATATTTTAATAATAGAATACCATTATTTTAAATTGTAATAATATTTCACAGTATTGCTGTTTTTTCTGTATGTTTGATCATGCAGGTATGCAGGTCATTAGAGCTCTTTTATGCAGATCTTTTGTCTTCTCAGTTGAGAATCACCCATTATTCATGATTATTCACACCTCCACGCATACTGTGTTTCTTGACCAAAGATGTTTTAGAAAAATTTAAATCTCTCTATTGTTTTATATGAAGGAGTAGGAATGATAATTTTTACATAATTTTGAAGCAAAAACTCTAGTCTACAACCTCCAATACCCAGAGGTCTTGTGAACAAAGATTTAATATATATTTTTTGGCTTTATTTCAGTGACTTAAGTTTTTTGTTTTTTCAATAACCACGCATAAACATTATTCCTTCAAAAATACAAACATGTACATACATGTTCCTTACATATTATTGTAGCCTAGTTTGTGCTGAATACAGTGTAATGACACTTTTTCCATTAATATGTTTATGAACAACTGAAAAAAGCACAAATGTCAGGGCATGTCAAAACTTCTCCAGGCCCCAAATCAGCCTCAGACTCCTGAGGGTTTTAACTATCAGAGAAAAGCACTTATACCAAATTCAAGTGGTGGTGATTGTGATTAAAGACTCAAATCATTTGGTTGTTCACTAAAAGGATTTTTTGATTCTTTATGGTTTCTCTCATTTACACTAGTTGATGGGGATCAGTGAGTGTTTTTTGCAGTGAATCGTTCACTCAACAGATTCATTCAAAAACTGTATTTGCTCACGGGGTCTAACTAATCATGTATTGACCAGGCTAAGACTACATTCTTTCCTTTCAAAAAATTCAAAAATAAGCCAAGAAAGTGGAAGTTTGCCAATAAAAGCAGTAAAAAGCAACCTCTGAGAAACAATGTGCAGTTTGTTAGTAGGTAGGCTTACTAAATAACCGGGGTTTTTGAGAGCATGACTAATTGCTCTCTTCTACTTAATTGTTTTTGTGATGCAGATAGTGATGATAAAATCAAGCTGCCCTTGAACCCGGTGGGCTGAATGGCTGTGCGTCCAGAACACAAGTTTAGAGAAAAAGCATGAACACTTTCTAACCTGTTCAGTGGTGATAAACAGCAAAGAATGGACAGCCTCAAAATGAACCATGTATACTGTTACCACAGTATGGGCTTTTGCAAACACAATGTGGTATCTAGATTTTTTTTTTTTTTTTTTTTGACTGACCTGCGCATGTTTATTTTCATAAGCACACAATATGGTGTCTTGTTTTTCTTTTCACAGCATGACAACGTTAACAGTTCACTTGATTTTCATACACATATAGCTTATGAGAATGGTTTCTCTGTCTCTAAACTCTGACTTTAAATTAACAGGAAGTCTGCGGATAATTCATCAATTGTGATATACATCAGGCATAACATTATGACCACCTTCCTAATATTGTGTTGGTCCCACTTTTGCTGCCAAAACAGCCCTGACCTGTCGAGGCATGGACTCTGAATGTGTGCTGTGGTATCTTGCACCAAGATGTTAGCAGCAGATCCTTTAAGTCCTGTAAGTTGCGAGGTGGGGCCTCAATTGATCGGACTTGTTTGTTCAGCACATCCCACAGATGCTCGATTGGATTGAGATCTGGGGAATTTGGAGGCCAAGTCAACACCTCAAACTTGTTGTTGTGCTCCTCAAACCATTCCTGAACCATTGTTTTACTTTGTGGCAGGGTGCATTATCCTGCTGAAAGAGGCCACAGCCACCAGGGAAAACCGTTTTCGTGAAAGGGTGTACAAGGTCTACAACAATGCTAAGGTTGGTGGTACGTGTCAAAGTAACATCCACATGGATAGCAGGACCCAAGGATTCCCAGCAGAACATTGCCCAAAGCATCACACTGCCTCTGCTGTCTTGCCTTCTTCCCATAGTGAATCCTGGTGTCTTGTGGTCCCCAGGTAAGTGATGCACACGCACCTGGCCATCCACGTGATGTAAAAGAAAATGTGATTCATCAGACCAGGCCACCTTTTTCCATTGCTCCGTGGTCCAGTTCTGATGCTCACGTGCCCACTGTTGGCGCTTTCGGTGGTGGACAGGGGTCAGCATGGGCACCCTGACTGGTCTGCAGCTATGCAGCCCCATATGCAACAAACTGTGATGCACTGTGTATTCTGACACTGTTCTATCAGAACCAGCATTAACTTCTTGAGCGATTTGAGCTACAGTAGCTCATCTGTTGGATTGGACCACATGGTCCAGCCTTCGCTCCCCACGTGCATCAGTGAGCCTTGGCCGCCCATGACCCTGTCACCGGTTCACCACTGTTCCTTCCTTGGACCACTTTTTGATATATACTGACCACTGCAGACCGGGAACACCCCACAAGAGCTGCAGATTTGGAGATGCTCTGATCCAGTCGTCTAGCCATCACAATTTGGCCCTTGTCAAACTCGCTCAAATCCTTACACTTGCCCATTTTCCCTGCTTCTAACACATCAACTTTGAGGACAAAATGTTCACTTGCTGCCTAATATATCCCACCCACTAACAGGTGCCGCAGAGATAATCAGTGTTATTCACTTCACCTGTCAGTGGTCATAATGTTATGCCTGAACGGTGTGTGTATATATATATATATATATATATATATATATATATATATATATATATATATATATATATACATATACATATATACATATACATGAAGGTATATACAGTGCAAGCAATATAGACACAAATCCGCAATAATTATACACTATAAATACTTTAGATAATTGACTGAAGTGTAAATGAATAAATGTCTCACTTTGACTGTTTTAATCATGCATCTCAATGACAGAGCATGTTAAACATTGAGAAATGCTGCAATAGTCCACTGACAGGACATTTCATCTGTTTTGCAGTCACACAAATGTTCTTTAGTTCTAGACAGAATAATTAGTTTGTTTGCAGGTGGAAAATATCAAATATTTGAATCCTCACAGATATCCTCATATTTATCCACATTTGTCATCATAAACATTGTTCAGATGTCCTCAAAGGTTGGTTCGACATGTTTCACTGTGTTTTTTTGTTTTCTTAGACTTTATACTTTTGTATTATTTATTAATATTTTAAATTAGCTTTTGTTTTTATATTTTCAGTTTTAATTTTAGATGTAGTTATTTTTATTTATTTATTTTTTTAATGTTTATTTATTTTTTATTTTTATTTCAAGTTTAGTTTTTGCAATTTTAGTCCTTCCACTTATTTTATTTCATACAGTTGCCAAAGTAATGTTTCTTTTAAGTTTAGGTTTTTCATCTTTTTATTTCAGTTTTATTTTAATCAATTTTTAATAGTTTTAGTTAACTAATGTCACTGCATTTCAAGTGCTTTTTACTATTTGAAATGACATACATTCTGTAAATCAGCCAAATAATCCTTTAAATCTACTGATATAAACAGGTTTGTATGAAGGTTCAGGGTTCCAAATATCATCCCCTCTGTATGTAAAAAAACATTATGAGATGTCTTCAATAAAACACAGTGCTAGGGGTAATGCATTACAAGTAACGCAAGTTGTGTAATAAGATTACTATTTTTAACACATTACTTTTACAACATTTACATTGCCAACAAAATATTTGTTACTTTTTTTTTCAAAAAGTAATGCAAGTTAAGCTGGGTGCACACTGTGCGATTTATAATAGTCCTTTATGATTGTTACTTGTCAGAAAGAACGAACATGATCCTCATGTCACACTCTGTGATCTCAGCTGTCATTTTTGTCAGACTGTACGATAGTCAAGACGCGTTAAAAACGGACGCAGGCTTGAAAACTTGTCCAGAGTATTACAACATCAACCCACACACATTTGGTGACTGTGAGCTGCATTACACGTGGGACTGAAATTGAGGCTAACAAAGAAATCTCAGGCGTTAATTTTGATCACTGCTTATCTTGAAAAACAAAGACAATTTGACGTTTGTCGTAGGAGAAGTCACACTGCAGGACTGTGCGCTAAATCTTCTGACACTGCCAGTATTTCGTCTGAGGTAAAATTTGATCGCAACGGTCATTAATCGGCTGCCGGTGAACATGTCAAACTAGCGATCAAAGACTACAGATTTTTGCCTAGGATTATAGGAATCTTTTAGGATTCCCAAAATTTGTCTCAGATGACCAAATCGTGGCCAAAATCGCACAGTGTGCACCCACCATTACTTTGTTTTCCCATTTATTGACTGACATTTATTAACCCCATGTTGAAAGAAATTGGGAGTAAGTGCAGAGGTGTTGTGTGCAATTAGCCAATTTCATTCTTCATTACTGCAAATAGGTAATTCTGATAAATACAATGACTATCCATTACGACATGTAGGCATTTTATCTTTATGTACACAATAATAATATTTTACATTGTAATCCTTTTATTTTTAATATGTCATTTGTGTGCTGCCGTGTGTAACAAGCAGAGTGTACGCGAGTTGTGCAACCTACTATAGGCGCATATTACTAACGCACCCTTTAAATAACAAACAATAAATAAATAAATACTGTGCCATTGACTTTAGACCAGGTTTTTGTTGGTCAATGGTGCAGACGTTTTCAGTTGGCTCAAAATAGCAACACACCAACAATGCGCCTGAACACACCTGTGCTTCAGACCAGCACGGCCATTGGCAAACAGATGGCCGTGAGTGCATTTGCTATTTAAATAAAGTGGGCACTGGCTGTGAAAATGATAACTGCATTGGGCTGAAACTAGCAAAAAAAACTTGCGTCGCGCCTGGCGCTGCATTGCGCCGGGTGTATGATAGGGCCCTGAGACTTATTCGTTTCACTTTTGGTGTTACAGGGCCTTTACATTTACCAAAAATATAATTATTTGTTATTATAAAAACAAACATGCAAGCCCAGCCCAGGTGAGAAAAAGTAACATCGCACATTACTTTCTATAAAAAAGTAACTAAGTGATAATGCAGGGGGGTAATGCAGTATAACGCAGTACTTTTAAAAGTAACTTTCCCCAACACTGCTTATACAGTGAAACTAATGTGTGTGTGTGTGATTGTTTTGAGGTTTTCTCATGAACCGCTGCTGAGAGCCACAGCGAACATGCTGACTACTGTGCTATTGTTGAACTGCCTCCAAAACACACTGCTCCTGAGACATGGAGGATTCACTTACCTCAGCTTATCAAACACTTCTTGAGAAGTGTTACTTAACTTCTTTCATAATCTATGAATTTCTTAATAAACATTTCTTCTCCCATTCAAAACACAGTTTGTATGTGCTGGACTTCCAGTGTAAGTGCATTACTGTGAGCATGCACAAAACACAAAATTATTTTCTGTGGTACTCAACAGCAATGTGGTATACCACAGATGTCATCCATAGATGTTTAGTTATAAATAACCAGCATATTACTTTAACTATGAATTCATCAGTACACAGGAATAAACTTTACACAGTTCCTTCTTTTCGTAAATTAAACAAATATTGGCTCACTCTGCTATAAATCATGTGGCTTCGTTATACCACAATATTGTTGAATTTGTGATTCTGGTTGACATATGTTCCAAGGATGTTGATTAATTTTGCTTAACTGAAGCTCAACATTTGTTGGCCACATGTTCTTCCAAATTAGGGACAAATGTCGTGCGATATCCTCCCGCAGAACCTCATCCACTTGGACTCCAAGAGTTAGCCATTAGGCTGACGAAAACCATCTATCATTTTTATCTTTTTGTTCATCATTTAAGAAAATAATGTTATGCATAAAACCCTGATTGCATCAAATTATAGTATGCTGGCAGGTTCATCATTTAATGCTATGCTAAGCTTGTTTTTCAGCTGATTGTCAGTTGTAAGCTTTATTTATAATCATTCATGAATCTGCAGAAGTAGATGTTTGCGGCCACATCTTTCAGTGGCTTCACGTCACAGTGACTTAACTCCCTGCAGAGTAAATTGTTGTGTTAACTCAATGTGCAGTATTATTGCTGACAGTCACTGGAACGGCCATTATTCTGCTCAGAACATTATCCTAAACCACATATCGTGAACTCAGATTGTTAGCCATGGTGATTATATAACCAAGCTTTTTTTCTGAGGTTTGTCAGCAATTAAATTACATTCACACATTTAAAAATTATATTTCATGAATTACATTCCAATTGTAGTATTTTACAATGTTTTTTTTTTTTTTTTTTTTTACAGTATATATATAAATAATATAAATGCTATTTCAATGAGTAAAGTGTGAGGCATAAACCTTATAATATTTAATTTTATAAGCCTAGCTCAGATATTTTAATTAGGTGGCGTAATATTTGGCCACTTAGCTATTCATAACTGCTTTAATATTCCCTTTTTATTATTATTATTGGAGATGTCTGTATGCTATAATTACAAATACTGTGGTAAAGGCTTTTGTCATGAATATTAATTATTTTATGCTGGCTCAATTTATTGCCAGAAATATGAAAATAATAATAATAATAATAATTTGGCTGGCAGATTCATTCCTATACTGGCTTGCTTGACTAAATTTGTGATTTGTAATATATAATTAAAAATATTTTCTTACACCATTTTACATACATTTTCTATCATTTATAATCAGGCACTGAATTGTGAACCTACAAAAAATGAGTTGTTTTTAAGCAAGGCAATGTAGGAAAATATTTTAGGAATGAAAACTTTAAAAATGTCTTGTGAAACACACATGTACAATACATGTTACGTAATATGGAGAATAATTGGCTCTGGGACACTGAATTATTGAAAATGTAATGCACACCTGCATCGTGGTTGCATTAAATTAAATGTCTGTCATCAATTATTCCTAGTCAACAAAACCAAGTTGATCTAATCATGAAGGATTTCCGAAGGACTAGAGTAATCCCAAAACATATGGGGATAGTTTTTTATGTTTTTTTTTTTTTCCTGTCTCATCCATAAATCTCTTAAAAAAAAGGAAATGCATGAAAAGTTGCATGAAAACATTATTTTATTTGTCTGCCTGTGTTCAGGTAAATCAATTCAAAATTCCATTCTTCACACAGTCTCACACAGAGGGACATTATAAAAAAGGTCATTCTCAGACGATTTTGTTTCAGCATTTCGTCCTTGCACAGTGGGAAGAAAACTGGAATCATCTGAAACCTAATACTGTTTCAATGATATTCCATTCACCCCTACAGATGCTCTGCAGTCAGAGCATAATCGGTTATGTGAGAACAGTCCTGGTTATTTAATCATGTCCAAATTTTTTAGCCTTTTATCTGTTTTATTGCAACACAAATTCCTTTCATTCCATCATTATTACATGAATCAATATTTGTTCATATGTGATACAAAAATTAGGCCGTTTATTGGAAAAACATGGACTTTCAAAAGTTTACACCCCCTGGCTTTTAATGCATTGTGTTGCCTTCTTGAGGATTAGTGAATGTTTTTTACCTTTTGTAAATGTCCTATTGGAAATGGTTCAGATAAGCAGAAGATACTAGAAAACCAAAAAAAAAAAAAAATGTGGAGCTGGACCTAGAAGATTTTTCTGAAGAACAGTGGGCAGTTTAACTGCTAAAGGACTATCATAAAACATAAAAACAGTCACTGATCATCCAGTTAGCAACACACAGTGTGTAACTATAGTGTAACTATATGTATGTATGTATACATAACAGTATAACTGGTTGACTATAGTCAATTCAGTTATTTTGTCTTGTGAAGTATACATCTGTTATGTGAAACAGCTTATTCAGGATAGCATAGTCTGCTAAGAGGGAAAGTAAACTTACGAACAGAACTGTACCCAGAAAAAATTATTCAGCGTTCACCGCATGTTAATTTGGCACACTATGCATGAACTATATCATAAATATGTTATATCTTTACTTAACCTGTTGATGATGTTGATTAATTAATGTATATTTCTTTCACAATCTCTGATTGAGTCAAAAAATAGTTTTGGAATCACTAGAGGCCATTTTGTCAAAAACAAGTTGTTGTTTTTTATGACAACCACCATTTAAATGATTATATCTTGATAAATGTTTGGAATAGAAACATAATGTAATTAGAAAGCAGAGACTTTTCTTTTTTCATTTAGTGTTAAAAATGTGTTTCAGGGTCAGAATAACCAAAGATGATGGAGCATATTTGTAATGCAAGACTTCCTTGCAAAAAATCATGAGAGAAACTATAGCATTTCCTTTTTCATCCTTCACAAAAAGAACCTTAAATCTGTGGCTGTGCTTCAGCTTTAAAGTACATTAAGGTGTGAAGAAAAGGCTGAGAAATCTTTAGGCTAGGGGTGTATAGCTTTCAACGGAAGAGACAGGAAAGATAGATGATGTAGCAGAGCTGCTGCCAGGTTGGAGTGTAGCTTGCTTGAATTCAGGGGGCCCAGGACAAAATATTTATGAGTTATCCCAATTCACGGAGCCCCAGAGAAAATTATAAGGTTAGGCCCAAGATTCTCTCAGCAGCGTGAAGATACGTTTAATTGGCTCCCTGTGTCACAGGAACAACATCAGACCTGGTTGTTCCCCCCCTACGGTGGCCCTGAGTGGGGGTCTCGCACACAAAGGTTGAAAGGATCTAAATGCATTCAAGCTGTGATCCAAAAAAGCTGAATATACCAAACATTACAATCCTGTAAAAGCAAGACCTGATGGCTGATTAAGGAAACTGGAAAGTATATGTTCTGTACACTAAATCATGACGCCTGGGTAAAATTACATGACGTGTCAGACGCAGCTGAAATCGCTCCCTATTCCCTATATAGTGCAATAAATTGGGTGCTGGCCATTCTGTAATGTATAATTATAATTCACTCTGATTTATAGTATAAAGCTTTCCTATATTATGTATTTTCTCTATTTATGGCCTTATATATATATATATATATATATATATATATATATATATATATATATATATATATATATATATATATATATATATATATATATATATATATATATATACTATATATATATATAGTTATTTTTGTATTATTATTATTATTATTATTATTATTATATTATAATGAATGATCTATTTATTAAATATCCTCCTCAGTACCAGAAAAAAAAGTTTTGTGATTTTAGTATTTTTTTCATGTCATTACATTGTTTAGAGCATAAGAAAAAAATGGGAAAACAACATTTTTGAAAAATGATATTTTATTCATATATTATGCTATTTCCTCTGTAGAGGACACCAGGACTTTTAAGTTTTTAAACAATAAAATAAAACATGAATAGACATGGAAAAGCAAAAACAATGGGATTTTTAGGTTTCAGGATTTCTTATACCAAACTGTGTATAAGGATGATTCTCACCTATGTTATGAAAGATATAAAAGAATGATTAGATATAACATTTTGCTTCATGCAGTATGTGTGTAAAATGGGCATAAACCTGTTTTCCCATTATATACAATGTATCTATACACTGTATCTAATTTGCATATTCATGTGTTTTTGGCACAAAATGTAATGAAAAAAAGAAGTGTAGTCACTGGTCAGGCGAGGTATAGTCCAGTCAGAAATCCAGGCTCAAGAGGAACAGAGGCGTTTGTCCAGAGCAGTGGAACAAGCATCCCAGGGAGCATGGACAAAATGGGATCTGCCTAAGCGTAAGATCACATGGGCAGAATTGTGGAGATTGGAGCCATACCGCATTTCCTTCCTGCTGTGCTCTGTGTATGACACCCTTCCTTCACCATCTCATCTGCACACATGGGGGCTGAGGGACAACCCGCACTGCAAGCTCTGTGGTCAAATGGGGACACTGGCACATATACTGTCAGGGTGCAAAACGTCTTTAACCCAAGGATGCTATAGGTGGCTCCACAAAAAGGTACTCTTGTCCCTCGCTGACACAATAGAGCGAGAGAGGTGCAAGAAGAGGCCAAGTTGCACAGGTGAGGGGAAAACTATCACCTTCATCAAGGAGGTATCTAGGCCCTTCGCAACTAATGCGTCAGCAAAACCCTCTGCTGCAGGCCACGAACTCTTGGGAAATGAGAGTTGATGTCGGAAGGAGGCTGCAGTTCCTGGAAATGGTCCACACAGCGCTTCGCCCGGATATCGTTCTGTGGCCAGACAAAGATCGTAAAATCATCCTAGTTGAGCTGACCGTGCCATGGGAGGAGGGCTGTGAGGAGGCACACGAGAGAAAAGCCTTGAAATATCAGCCGTTAATCCAAGAGTGCAAAAACAAGGGGTGGCAGGCATGGCTGTTCCCTGTGGAAATAGGTTGTAGAGGCTTTCCTGCCAAATCAGCATGGCGGTTGCTGTCAGCTTTAGGCATGGATGAGAGGAGCAAGAAGCATGGGACAGTAAGAGAGAGGAAGAAAGCTGGAAGCCAGGAGCAGATGGGCAGTGATTTGGCCACCACTGCCAACCCACCAACTGGAGAGTGTTGTGGTTAAGGGTCGAAACACTCAAGGAAGACCACCTGATGACATCTGCTGCTGGCAGAAAGCTACAGTTACCTAAACTGGTAACCGAAGAAAGCACCCAACAGGTGTATTCACGATGGAGTAATAATTGGCAAGATTTTCATAATAATGTATTTCATAGGAATATTGATATATAATTTCTTTCCCTATTCGCTCGTTGTGTCTCCCAAACTACGTAATAAACAACGCTTTAAGTCCTGTTGTCCTCTACAGTGGACATGTATGAAATCAATGTCCTGTTTTGTTACAGAAAGTCATATTTTGATTTGAAAGCTCATAAAATTTTCCTGAGATGTTGATTTATGACAAACAGAGTTTTATATTATTCAGATGTAAATATTATCATATAAGGGTGTTACATTAGATCACTAAATTAATGTCAGCCATCTTTAAAGACCAAGGAGAGGGAATGGACATGGTGAAACCTCCGGACATTTGGTATCTCTGAAAAGCCCTGAATGTGCTCTTTACAAGACATGCAGCCTTAAAACTGTGACTCGCTAAAATATAATGTCCTCTACAGAGAACCAAACTCCATAGCTGGGTGTCAAGAGGATATGACATGAATACTGGAACATGTAAACAAGTTAATTTATTTGCATCATACCTTCTATTACTATATATGTGTGTACAATTTTTCATTATTATTATCATTATTATTATTATTATTCATGTAAATTAAATTTATTTCATAAAGTGCATTATGTGCCATTCACTATATAGGAAATAATGAATGAGTGAACTAGTGACTGATTTCAGATGCATCTCAGAAAAATTGCAAAGTAAATGACGAATTATGACACACAGACAAAACGTCATAATAAAAGCCAGACAAAAACAATAGCTGAAAACCAAAAGGGTCAGAACTAGACTATGGGCATTAAATTCACAATATTTTCATGGGCTGGCCCCACTCTCATGGGACCAATGAATTCGATAGAAGACTGTAGTGGGCCACACGTGGTTGCTGCTACTACATACATGGCGGAAAAAGCTTTGAGTTTAGAGAAAATGTTTTTGCACACATAGTCCCAAATGCCTTGGGCTGGCTGAGAGGGGGGCATAAAACTTGCGCCTAGCTGCCCAAACCATTAATCTGGGAAGTGACCACAACGACCACGCCATGAGCACATATTGGTCAGTGTAGTAATTAAGAAAATCCCTGAAAACAGCTTAATAAGTTTGACAAATTTCCAAGATCAATGGAACATTTGTTGAAACAATTATAGAGCCAAAACAGGACATGTTGTGCTCCAAAGGACATTAATGTGCTACAGTATAGTCTTTAAAACATCCACTGTTGGGAAGTCATGTGACACAATGTGCCTCTGCTTCAGAAATTTAATAAGGCAAAAGAATATCAGATGGTATAAGTTTAGAGAGTCAGAATGACTGAACCCAGCTAACAAAAATATGTTCTCAAAACATTCTCTGAAAATTTCCAACGTTTAAAAACTTTTAGAGAACATTATTAAAGACCAGATAACTTCGAATGAATGTTTTATTAACATTAGTGGAAAATTTTTTGTTCATTAATTTGAGAACCTTGCCAGTACGTTAGCTAAGGTTAGCTAAACAATCCATATTAGCTGGGGAAGCATTGAAATCGCTAAGTTAGATGTAATTTTGAAAGCCATGTGAAACGTCTAGAGTTGGAGTAATGGAGTCAAATAATGAAACCTTTCAAGTCTACAAAGGGAAAACAACATCCAACTAGTAGATAAAAGAGGATGGTGGTGCCTGGAAAGATCTTTTGCCAAATACATGTCACGGTGCTCTTCGTTGCGCAAGACCGTCCAGTAGCTAAACATGTATGTTGTGATGTTTCAGATTCCTGTACTTGGACAAAACTCATTTTAAAAAAGTTAGCTGTTCCTTAAATTAGTTTGAGTTGTAATGTTGGACAGTTACTACTAAGGCAGCTTGAAAATATTTAAATCCACATGTTAATTAAGTGCGTAGTTTAAGGCTTTTGTTTTTTGTTCTGCTTCATGTAATGCCAAATAATGTTTTATCATAAAAAAACACATAAAGAGTAATCTCAAAATGTCAGAACTATAGAGAAAGTGACATGTTAACATCTGCGACATGTTAATGTGCAAGCATTAAAAAGTTTGATTACATTGCCAATGCTTGTCCACAAAAATGCATTTAGGTTTTGTCAGAATTGTCTGAGTCATTAAATTTGAAAAGCATGTTTGTTCTGTACAATGTCTACTTAGAGCTGTTATTTGCCTATGTGAAATAACCATGCTCACCTTAAGTTAATAAAACAACAAAAACAAAAAATAATAGCCGATCCAGGTTTAAGGGTAAATATTCCCACTCAGTGGAAGAACAGAACAAAGATCTACTGACAGCACACATGCTTTTGACCTGCAATGGATTCGCTCTCTGCTTCTTGAAAAAGACGGAACATGTGTGACCCATGTGCATATGGTTACTGGGGTGTGAAGATATTCATGTGGGAGATAAGCATATTTTACTCTCCCACAGAATTTGACTTATAATTCTGCTTTGACTCCATGTTGAAGCTGGTAGAAGATAAGGTAAAGATAGATTAGATTATTCAATTATTCAATGTTATTGTATATAGTTTACCGTAAAGTAATCTATCGAAATAGAAATTCTTACACAAGAATAGTTAACTTGTAAGTCATAGTTGGCTGATTTTTTTTTTAAACATGTTTTTTTGTTAAATAATTTTATATTTGTGGCTGTAATGACTAATATAATTCTTTTTTTTTTTCCACGACCCAGATCTCAATGGCAGGCAGTTAAATATTAAATAGAAAACATAAAAATGCGAACTACTCCAATCTTAATTTGTACCAGCATTTCAGCTTGTTTATATCACCACACACTTTCCCATCCTTCATGCATTTGTGTGCTTCAGACTGGATGTCTGAACAGAACAATGTGTCATTGATCACCTAATTGATATATAATTGGCATGAATCAGCTTATTTTATGACCAATTACACCAATTTCTAGCAGAGACAGAATTGATGTTTAGAAGCAATTTAATTAGATAAGTAAAAGCCTTAGCTACTTAAGATATTTTCGTCTGAAAGAAAGAGTCAAAGGTCATCCTTGCTCTCTGTACAGCTTGGGTTATAATGGCTAATGACATAGTGTATTGCTTATGATCAGAATTTAAGTGAACTTTTTTATTTTTTTATTTTTTTGGTCAGAATTGGGACAAAAATCTGGGACAAATATGTGTTCTAGTTCTCACAGACATGAACAACATGGGAGAATGTTGTTTAAACAGTATCTTTAAGGCATACAGCAAACATCTCCCTTCCCTTTCAGAAAGAGTGAAGACAGTCCAATAAAGAATTTCTTTGAATTTCTTTCTTCCTTGGAACACAAGATAAAATATTTGAATAATATCCACGCAGTCATAATACATAAAAGTGTCCAACATAGCTCTTTAAAGTGTTTATTTGTGCTTTTGCATATCCACAGTTGGTCATGATCTGTCATGAGACCAGTGTTGGGGGTAACGTGAGTTATGTAATCAGATTACTTTTTTCAAGTAACGAGTAAAGTAATGCATTTGCACTTTGTTTTCTCATTTATTGACTGATACCTCTTGTCCCCATGTTGACAGAAATCATGAGTAAAGGTGAAGAGATGTTTTTTGTGCTGTGTAAACACGATGGTTATTGTAGTTCAAGAATAAGGGTGTTTTCACACTTGGTCCTTTTCAGGGTACTGAGTGCGGTTTTTGGGACTTTTGACCCATATGTGAACACTCTAAATGATCTGTGGTCTGAGTACAGTTTGATTTCATCTTATGGTACGGTTCGCTAAAAACACGCAATCTGAACACGAACCTCTCAGGGCGTTTGTATAAGGGCACACACCTAGTGCATGCACAGAAAACCAGCTGTCACAGCGCGTGTACAAAACTTAATTATCCGTAGCGTCTTATTGCGTTTAAATTGTCAACACTCTAGGTTCATATAAACAGGCTTTGTCTTAAGTGAAAATATCTGGGAAAGAAAATGTGTATGTTTATCATTGTATATTGGATCCATGCATTACTGTAGTTCTTAAAGTGACAGCCTAATAAAACAATCATTAGAATCAGTATATGATGGATGTGTCATATAGTGCAAGAATGCGGATTAAATACTGCAACAAAATTTATATTTTTGTGCAAAAGATAAACAACTTAAGCTCATTCAAGAGCATTTGTAGCAATGTCTTTTACAAAATGATAATTAATAATAATAATAATCTTTACAAACAAATTTCTTGGTTAGTGAGGCACATACAATGTAAGTAACAAAGCAACAGTACATTTAAAAAAAATGAACTTTCACTGTTGTTAGTTTCACTCAAACCACCCTTGTTCACATTACTTAAAAAACTCATGTAACTACATGAACGTAATTTAACTGCGTTGTTTCTACTAAAATTGAGTATTGTCAGCTTTACTTAGTAAGTGTTTGTTCAGTCAATTTAACATTGCTGTGTGAAACGCACACATTATTGTTGACATAACTAACTGTGCAGTGGATCTGTAGTTCCCAGCATGCTTTGCAAGGGACTGCATTAGGAGAGTAAATTTAGGGATTAAAGTGTTATTTTATGTGATTTTCAGTAAAGGGAAAGATGTTGTTAGTTTATGTTAGTGTTTAATGTTCAGTTATGTTGGACATTTAGAGTAGTTTCTGTAATGTTTTTGAATTTTGTGGTTACCATCATGCTGAAGAGTGTCGCCTGTGTTTAGGCTGTGCGCACTCATATGCGCATGTTTATGGGATGAAATTCCTGCTCTCAATTCAATTGAGTTTGTTCAATTAGTTATTTTTTGAGTGCATTTTGGGGTGAGGGGCTGCATTCTGATATATTGTATCCTTTTTATTGTGTTCACCTTATGTAATCAACATAACATTATTAAGTAAACTGCACATATAAACATTATGTAACAGTGACATTCAAATGATGTATTTAAATTTTGTCAGCTTTACTTGAATTTCTTTTGTTCATTCAACTAAATAGTTTTTTGTACAGATTACTCAATATTGTTGCATGGAACCACTTGACGCTTATTTTTTAAGTAAATCCAACAATTCATTTTTTTGAGTGTATGAACACAAAGAGGTCTTGAGACCACATCCATACTTAAGTCGCACTTACACAAAAACAGATTCAGTATTCCTTCAAATTAATAAAAACAGTGAAATGCAATGAAATAGGTTAACACAAATATACAGTACTTTATGTATTTAATCTCACTTTATTAACCAATGTATTTGCTGCTGATCTTCAGTGATCCAGTTCAACTATACTAATAAGCAAAATTACAGCATAACGGGTGCTAACTGAAGAAGAGCCATAGGCAACAATGTGGAGGCAGCAGAAAAAGCATCCAGATGGCTCTGGGTGAAGAGGGGAGAGCCGTGGGGGCAGTAGAATGCCACTTGGACACAGGCTGGGGTCTGATCAGCCTCGGTCGGGTCGCCAGGACGAAGGTGTCTGTTGTAAGACCTGAAACACCCAGTGACTCCTGGAAACAACACTGATGATGTGTCCAAGGTCGTGCATCAGAAGATATTTTTGTAAACTGAATATAAAATCTGTTGTAAGGGTGTTTGTTTAAGGGGAATCTACAGTGCTCTCATTATATGGTTTTATAAGAAATTACTGACAGCTAACATCTGGCCACATTGTAAAGATTTTTAAAAAAACTTCACAACAGATAACATCTTATCACATTGTAAAGGTTTATAGAATTAACTATTCACCACAGGACAAGTAACATCTGGTCACATTGTAAAGGTTTATAAAAATAACTACATCATAACTACGTCAGAGCTCATTTCCCAGTAAATTCAGCAAAAAATGGCTAGTTTTATGTTTGAGGTCACGAATATAAGCCCATTCGTGATCTCAAATGTATTCTCAAAACTATAATTTTCAACATCTTCAAAATCAATATTTAGATCGCTAACAGCTTCACCATCTATCCAGTAACAGTTACAGTCATATTTGATTGCGTTCAGTACTTGCTCTGCAGTAAATCGCTGAGCCATTTCATGTTTTTCTTATTCTTTCGTTTTCTGTCTGGATGAGTCGTCACTTCAGCATTGTGTATCAGACATTGCCACCTTGTGGAATAAAGGTGAATTCCACTTATTCCGTCATCTAAGATTTAATTATTGTTGTGCAGAAAAAATATATGTACACTCATACACACCTCGGGTCGTTGGTGACCCTATACAATTTTTACAAAAAATGAATACAAAAATAGGCATTCTTTAATAATTTTATGATTTTTTTTCTTGTTATATTCTTTATAATGAATTGATTGAGGAATACCAAGAAGGTTGATGTCTAACTTTAAAAAATGAATGAGGAGGAGGGTAGTGAATGATGTCCCGGGTCACTGAAGACCCGAGGTATGCATTTAAGGGTTAATTGGAAATGTTGTAAGAAAGGATTTTGAAGGTTTTTGGTCGGCATATGACCCGCTCAACGTGGACACATACATTGGCGATGCGCCTGGTGTTGGTGTTGGTGTTGTCATCTTTAGAGAGTTGCATGCCTCTCTTGGTGAATGCTGGAATGACAAGTTTCACCTTCCTTTCATAGAGGAGATCAGTAATGGTGAAGCCTCTGTCTGCAATTACTTCATCGCCTGGATGAAGGTATTCCAGGAACCCTGAATTTGCAGTTTTGAATTTATCACAACACCAGGTTTTGAAACACCAAACCTTTCAGCAAGATCACCCTGCAATAAATTAAGATGCAGCTTCATCAGAGTCATCAGGAGCTGATCCCAAGTGTGTAGCTGGAAGCAGTCGGTGTATGTGTTGGTAAGGTGCTCAACCCTGTTTGCTGACAAAGGTGGTTGTTTCTCAGAGTTGTGTACAATGGCGTCGGCTCAACGCATTCTTATATCAGATGTAGGTGGCTTCGGTTGAGTTGTGATTTTGAAGCGTAGTTGTGGTCAGAGACAGATGGATCCTCCCAGTGTGTTTCTTCTGCATCACAGTTCCTGTGGATGTGATCATCCTCACAGTTGATCACTGCATCACTGACGCTCATCGATGCATCCATGGAAATAATATAACCATAAACATATTTTTACGTTAGTAATAATACATCATGAGAATTAATATATGATGGCACCCATTCTTGAACAGAACAGTGTGTGAGAAAGATGCATTAAAAACGAGACAGTATACACACAATCTCTAACTCTAGTGTTAATATGTAGGTCAATATCAATATCTGAATGAGAGATAGGTAGCTGGCCTGCTATCATCTGCAACTTACAGGAATAATGTAAGCTATTGTAAGACTGTAATATACCATAATACTATTGTAAATATGTACCATGCAAGATTCATTGTATTTTGTTATCTGCTCGTTACTGATCTCAAATGTATTCATAGATGGGCTTCACAAATCTACGTTAGGCTAACAAGCACATGGCTAGCTAAGTTAGCTTACCTGAATATGACAACCTGTTCAGCACCCGGTGTGATTTCTTAACTGGAACATCGTAGCCATTAGCCATTGCTAAAGTTCATAAATATGAAAATAAATTAAAAAAAAAAAAAGTTATATAAATAAATGTTAAAATAAATAAATCTGGAAATAAATACATATTGGAATAAATATATAAAAAAAAATAAATGAGTGCATAAATAAATAAAATATAAAATAAATGGAAAAATAAATAAAAGAATAAATAAATAAAATTAGAAATAATTAAAAAATAAGAGCAGAAAATAATAAATTAAGCGGGATAAATTATCATATTTATTTTATCAAGTCGTTTATTCATTTATTTATTTTCCTATTATCACATTTACCTATTTATATATTTATTCATCCATATATTTGTTCATTTATTCATTTTTAATTTCTGCAGGTTTGGTCCTCCATACTCTCTGTGGAAACTTAGATTTCAACATCACATCTTGTAGAACGATCAGATATTTCAAGCATCTCGGTGAGATTTTAAACTCATTCACAAATAACTTCTGAGAGGTAAAAACCCATGTATGTTATATATTAGTCTGGAGGGAGCTAAAACTTCCTTCATCAATAAAATAGAAGGAAGTTGGAATGGTCTGAGTGCAGAGAAAGTGAGAGAGGTCTTTTCATAAGCCCAACAGTGGGAGAAGAAGAGGCGGAGGAGGTCTTTACTATAGCTCCCTTTATTTGTCCACCATAGTCCTCAGACAGAAACATTCACCCTCTCAAGGTGGCACGTCTCAACTGTTTCACACGAAGACCTGTTTCAAGACAGCCATCAATATCTGGACGCTTGAAGACTACAGAGATCTTCAGAGGGGAAGACACTATCTTCATTAGGATCAAACGCAAAACAAAAATACAAATCCAATGAATCTACATGTGAACTTTATTGCTTTCTACTTGCTCAGGTCAGCCAGATGAACACACACATAACAGCCCACAAAGCCAAGGTAAGTCTGCTGCTCTCCTCTGACATATGCTTGTTGCTCAAGGAAAGTATGGAACTTAAGTATGATAATTGGAGTTCAATTGATGTTTTTGTGCAAATCAGCTTTCAGTTACTGCCTCTGCATGATTAATGGGTAACGTTAGATTGATGTGTATAAATGAGGTCTGTTTAATGTCAGATACGATCTCTGAGGAGCCTTGATTTGAACTCCTTCTTGTGAAATTTTAGAACACTGTTTTCCTTTCTTGTTGAACCTTTTCCCATAGACTTTTATTTCTTGATTTATAGCCATCAAGCTATTTTAATGTAAGAATGCCAAACCATTAAACAACTGGGGGCACATTTCGTGAGCCATGGAGCATGCAGAAGAAAACTGTGGTCTGTGAAATTTCATTGCTTCAGTTGGCTGTCCTTTTAGGCAACTGCTGAATAAAAAAATAAAAAAATCCATGGCAGTTCTTCTGGCTATATGATTGTTTATTTTAGGGTTGCTATGTTTTATTCCTTATTTTTTTTATTTGATCACATTCAGCCATTTACAATCAGGTAGCTGAAACCTGTACTTTATGGGGTATCAGTGCTTCTTAGACCTGTTATCACTGCATGCTTTATTGGCTAAATACCCCAGGACTTCACAGACACATAAATACAGCTGTATTATTAAAGCTATTTTGTTGCTTTGTTGGATTACGTATAGTTTTGTTTGATAAGTTTACGGTTTTCTATTTATGGACTTTAAACACGTTTATAAGATATTTATTTATTACAAATGGAAGAATATATTAATTTGTAAATGTATATTTATTTTAAACACCCCGAATGTTATTCATTCATATTCATGTTATGTTTATTCATTCAGCAATACCCTGACTGGTGTATTTATTAGTATATTTATTTATTATAAACTTTCAACAACCTGAGGAATATTTTTTTTTTTTGTGCACTTATTTATTTTCAACACCTTGAATGATATATTTATATATATATATATATATATATATATATATATATATTTTTTTTTTTTTTTTTTTTTTTTGAACTATATATTGAGTTCATTGAAATAAAAAATTTGAGTTAATACAATGCGATTGGTTTAATGAACAGAAACTCAAAATATTGTTATCTGAACTACATTAATTATTGAAGTTGATTTGACAAAAGAAATAATGTTGTGATAACAAATCATTTTTTACAGTGTATTTATTTATCTATTATATATTTATCTATATTTAGATTATTTATCTATTAGTTCACTAGAATTTTATTTTCTACATGTCAGATTTGTCCAAATTTGAAAAGCATGAAAACTGCTTCTTAAATTTCCTTGGTGATTTTTGCATTTCATTGCTTAGTTAAACTACATTTGTCACACTGACATCTATATATAATTAAATTTAATCTGACACATAATTGCACTTACTTCCCATAACTTTCTGTCTCTGACTAAGCTTGTAAGATTTTGTCAAGATGTTGCTAACATGCTGTCTGGCTTTTATCATACTCTAAGAGGTTGTGAAGCATCACATCTGCCACACACACGACTCTCATTCAGATCTCCTGTGGAGATAGGCTTGGATGAAGATGAGCAAAGTCATCTGTTGTTTCTTGGTTTACTAGTATACTGATCAGGCCATCATCTTAAACACTTACACAGTTTTATAATTTAAATGTGTTTGCACACATTGTGGATTTGTGGAATTTTCCTTTGTGTTTTGAGAGTTTGAGAAGTACAGTATGTATCCCCACTTTATTGTTATGTTAATTGTTATACAATTGTTATAATACAGTATATTGTAGTATATAACAGTATGTGTTGTTTAAGCGGCTACGCTCAGAGAATATATGAATATGAATTATAGACATAAGGTTTTCAGACTTAAGGATTGGGGAGTTACTGAGGTTACATTCCCAAGACTTTCAACACCAGGTGGCTCCAGGGGAATTCTCACTGTTGTTAACATCATATTAAGTAGCTTTGGATGTGTTCGAAGTTGCATGTAAGCCGAAAAAAAAAAAGAATAGTATCAAGCTGTTTGTTATATTTTATACAGTGTGTATTTATTCAACAATGACCTGTTGCATTGGCTCATAATTAGCTCATAAGTAAAGAGTTAAATAATGCTTTGTTAACAACGTATTAACTGTAAATAGTTATCACTTTAGCCATGGAAAATGGGAAAAATGACATTAATTAAGTGCTTTAAACCAACCTTTATTGGACATTAATACCATAAAAATAAAACTACATAAAATATTCATTTTATGATTACAGGTAAGGCATCAGTGCTTCTTCCTTATCCTGTGCTTTCATTTGGTCTGTGCTGGTGTGCCAGGTCCATGTAAGCACTCTGTCACACAGGACCATCTCCTGAATTTAAAACGTCTGGTAAGATCAGCTACTTTTACTGGCAGTAAATCACTCTGTGGGCTGACCAAAATGTACTTATATTATTTAATTACATGGAAACTGATTTATTATAGTTCATTTGTAATAAAATCCCACAGCAAACCACAGCTGTCTGTAACGATCATGCATACATGATTTTCAGTCTTTCCGATTGAATGGCAGATCACTAAATAGTCCTGATCATTTAAATGAGAAATGTTAATGAGAAAGAAAATGTTTGTGCATGAAACTGTGTCTGGCCTCATTGGAAACCCCAATAAAATGTATAATGATGTTGATAAATATGTGTCAAATATATGGTAAACTACTAATTTTTTTCTCCCTCAATGTTTGTCTTTGCAGATTAAGAACCAGCTGCAAAATGGTTGTTCAATAACCTACACTTTCACTGAACGCCAGAACCTGGTAGGCATATTTCCACTTCTTTTATGTAATGGCAGATATGGATTACCCAACCTACCTTCAACAGTTATAAACAGTATATGAAAGAGCCTGACAAGATCTTCCTTCCCCCAAAATCAGAAATTGATCTGAAACAGATGTTACTTAAGATCATGATTTAAGCCAGAAAGGCAGCAGAACCATGTGGCAAAACCTCAGTTTACAGAAATAATCTGTTTTGGTAGTTTAACGGTCATAATAACTATAGTTTAACAGCTATATAACTCATGTATTATTGTTGATTAGTTGCTATAGGTTATATACACTGCATTCCAAATTATTATGCAAGTGACATATCAGTAAGATTTCAGTAGAATAAACATTCAGATTTTAGTTTTTCTAAGAAAATGTTTCATTATTTATCCATGTCTTTTTAGATAACTGGCATCAATCTCAGACAAAATTAGCCAGGTCTATGGAAAACCTACTTAGAGGTTGTTCTACATTATTAAGCAAGTCACAGTTCTCATGTGTTGGAAATCTCAGAAGCATAGACCAGGAGACTTTGGGATATCTTTAAGCAGAAATTACTCTTTATTGAGAAACACACTGTGTGTCGCTGTGGTCATCCAAAATCTGACTAAGGCAGTGTACATTGAACTTAATATACATTTTATGTGGCAGTTCTTAGTGATAGAGACAAAGCACCAGGGAGACAACAAAGCATGCAAATGAAGTATTCAGGTATAGGAACCTGCCCCAGACGCTAGAGTGTCACAAGTCCTAATCCAATCAGCATACCTATTCAAAGAATGGGAGAGGGGCTCCAAGAGCCATTAACGACAAAAGGTGAGAATCTCAGTAATCTGACTCATTAGACATACAATAAAGAGAACAGGAACTGGCAGAAAACTCTTGCTAGAAACTTTGCTAAACAGAATCATTCATCTGATGTGGTCATCTTTACCTTAAAATGCTAAATACAATGTACTTCACCTTAGTATTTCATGTGAGGTTATGTCAGGATGTAGGGTCATCAGATCTTATACAGATTCTTAAATTTGTAATCCCACACATGCAATATGCAATATGGAGGAAGAAAGATCTTTCTGAAGATAAAAAGCATGAAATGGTGCAGTGTTGTGCAAAAGGCATGTCACTTGCATAATAATTTGGAACGTGGTGTATAGATACATTAAATGGGTATGGCTATGTTTTTTATGATGCAGCCAATGTAGTTGCACTGGAACTCCCTGGATTTTTGGAACATGACTGTACAGTCTGCACAAGCAGAAGCTTAATTTATCCTCAGGGAAATGATCCTGGAGGTCACTATTATGTGGTTGTGTCTCTCAGCAGCTCAACAGCAGTATAGGGGATTAAGATTACTACTACATCCTCCTGAGTGAAATAAATAAATGCTTTGAGGGCCTGTTTAAAAGAGACTTGGAGTCTGAACTCTGTACTGACTCTCCTTGGTGATCGCCAACTTTTTCTAAAACCACTCTCATTCTGAGTTATTTTACCTTACATGATTATATGTAAGGCAGTTGTGGCCTAATGGTTAGAGAGTCACTTTTGTAACCCAAAGGTCGTGGGTTCGAGTCTCAATACTCAATACATAACCCCCAATCACTTCCTAGGTGGCGCAGCAAAAAATGGCTGCCCACTGCTCCGGGTGTGTATTCAATACTCACTACTGTTTCTGATGGGTGAAATGCAGCGCATGAATTCTGAGTATGGGACACCATACTTGGCTACATGTTATGTCACTTTCACTTATATATTTTAAAGGTGCCCTAGAACTTTTTTTAAAAAGATGTAATATAAGTCTAAGGTGTCCCCTGAATGTGTCTGTGAAGTTTCAGCTCAAAATACCCAATAGATTTTTTTTAATTCATTTTTTTAACTGCCTATTTTGGAGCATCATTATAAATGGGCCCATTCAGGGCTACTGGCCCTTTAATTCTCCTGCTCCACGCCCACGGAGCTCGCGCTTGCCTTGAACAGTGCATAAACAAAGCTAATATAACCCTCAAAATGGATCTTTACAAAGTGTTCGTCATGCATGCGGCATGCATGCGTCGGATTATGTATTGTATACTGTTATATTGTTTACATTTGTATATCCATTGACTTCCATTCAAACGCATGCGAATGCGTCAGACCGGAAACGCCAGCTCGTGCGAAAAATTTCGCATTTCGCTGCGTTCCAAACTGGTTCCCAAAGTTCAAGTTTGGTGAACTCTGACCTGCGAATTTGCATCACGTGAAGACGTGCGACCAGTAGAAGATCGATTCGTCACGGCATGACCTCTTGGCTGAATGAAAAGAATTATATTTTTACAGTAAAGTCGAGTAGGTTCTATATTTTTACATTTTAAATGTATTACTTTAAGTTATGTGTTGAATTCATCTTTATAAAAAAGACGCTGTAGACCGTGACGTCATATCACGACCGTTACAGCATCCGAAAAAATTTTGCACGTTCAAAGTCTAGTGTGACCGCGGCTTTAGTTGTTATATTATTTCGTTGGCTTGTTTTGTGGGCCTGGATAAGTCTGACTGGGTGCCTCAAGTGAAGATGTTGCTGTCTTCTGTAAGTTTTTTGTTGTTTAACAGTAGAAATAAAGATGTTTTGTTCCTGTCATTTAGCTTCCAAGTATTTTTCACAGCGAGCCTTGAACAAAGGAATTCTGGTCAATTTGATTGTTCAGGCAAAATGGTTCAGATTTATTAAATTAGCTTTGGAAGTGGACAAGATTTTTTTTCAGCTTGTCAGGTAACGTTAGCAATTATAATTTCAAATACTTTTCGGGTTACATAAAACCTTAAAAATAACACATGCAAAAGTATCACCTCTCACATCAGAGTGAATTTGTCATGCCGTAATTACACTGCCAGTATTTTCACATGATGAAGTTTGAAGTTCATCACATTCTTCAGCACCAGGCATGAAACCTAATCAAATTAAGCTATTTTTACTGATTGTTGAGCTCAAAGAGAGTCTGTTTTCAAAATGTCAGCATGGTGCGTGTGAAGTGTGAAGAGGAAGCGTTTACTGAAGGAGACCACTGCCAGAACAAAAATAGTGAAACATTCTTTTGGAAATCCAAAAGGCCATCAGTCATGTTAAGAGTTTGAAAGATCACAGCCTGAACACTGCTCTGGACACAGATGTGTTTTGGGATCCCTGCTATTGAGAGGAATTGTACATTTATGGCCAGATGTCCTTCATATTTAAAGAATGCATCTTGAAAGAGTGGTAATAACAGTTTGCTGTAATTTTGTGCTTGACCAAGTCACTTATCCCTGCGGGGACTTTCCCTGCTATTTGTGTGGAATTACTGTAAATTTCTATGGATACAAAGACTAGATGGTTAAGCCTTTGCAGAAAATACCATTGACAAAACAGGTAAATTAAATTAATTAAGTTGATTGATATTTTAATTCTATTCTAAGACCATTTATTTTAGGGAATGCAGTGAACATTTCCTCTCTCATTTGTGAGAAAGAGAAAGGCCACATTTGGCCACATTTACCCTTCTGTAGAGATTTGAGATGCCCCATAAGCATTCAAATGGAGCGCAAGCTCTACGAAAGAGCGCGTTTGATATAAAGCATGAAATTTGGAAGCATTGTTATTTGGAAAGCTTGTGTATTGTATTACAATAGGAAGAAAAACACATAAAATGCTGTCTTATAGAAATTTGGTGTATGATAACACATTAATAGCCTTGTGTGTTTTGTGACTCATTTCTGAATGATATACAGTAGGGTGTACAAAATCAGTGTGTGTGATATCAAATCTTCACTGTGGTTGTCATATGTTTGTGTGTTTCAGAGTGTTGTGTGTTATGTTAAAGCAGCATTCCCTCACATTCTGGAGCTACTCAACACCCAGTTCAGCTATGCTAAGGACTCCGACAATTATCGTTACACTAATTCACTGAAGAACTTGATCTACAACATTTACTCCCAGAGATGCATCCCTCCAATCAATGAGGAGATTGAGGTAACAAAGTCCCTTTTTTCTTTTTCTAGGAGAGCTGTGGTGCAATTATCTGTTATAATTAGGATTATGGAAGAAGATTTTTGACTTTTACTATGTTTCATACTTTACTGTGTTTAACAGCCCCTAAATGTCTAAAAATGAATCACAAGTAAACAAATGAAATAATGGAAATGAAAGTATAAGTGTGGAGCTGCTTAGACATACTGCAAACAAATGATAAAATGAAATAAAGTCTTTTCAATGACAAATGTTCCAAAACAGTTGAGGTTAAAAAGCACAAGCAAGAGAACACATTAGGCATTGTTTTGTATGTACATAAATTGAATTGTATAAAGTTTCAAGGGGAAAAAGTAAAGAAAACAAGAGTCTTGGACAGTAGCTAATGGTTTGGTAACAGTGGTCTTTATTAAAATAGTTTTTCTTGCAGTAGTACATACGAAAATGTGGAGTGCTTCACTTTTTTTTGTATTGAAAAAATCAGAGTAATCTACCCACATTATTGGGCCACATTCTTATAATGTGATGTGTATCAGCAACATAAATATTTTCTACTACAGAATGTCTTCAGAGGAAACTTTTCCAGTTGCAGTCTTTATTAAATCACAGATGAATGTCACAGTGCATCATATGTCTTTGTCTTTACTATTTTAAAAAAACAGTGTCTTTGGCAGGATGCACACGGGGAAAACCACTAACCCCCACTAAAATTGTAAAATTGATTTAACCTCAAAAGGCATGTTATCGAATGGGTTGCTTGAATTAAAATTGTTGCATTAAAATAATTTCACAATGACCCGTGTATCCTACCACCTACAGTGCCCTCCACAATTATTGGCACCCTTAGTAATTAAGGGTAATAATTCGAGCTCCATGATGGTGCTTCTTCTCTTCAGTTCACTCCACTCATTTTCTTTAGGGTTCAGGTCAGGGGACTGGGACGGCCATGGCAGAAGCTTCATTTTGTGCTCAGTGACACATTTTTGTGTTGGTTTTGATGTTTGTTTTGGATCATTGTCCTGATGGAAGATCCAACCATGGCCCATTATTGGATTTCTAGCAGAAGCAGTCAGGTTTTGATTTTTTATCTGTTGGTATTTGATAGAATCCATGATACCATGTATCTGAACAAGATGTCCAGGACCTCCAGCAGAAAAATAGGCCCACAACATTAAAGATCCATCAGTATATTTAACCGTGGGCATGGGGTACTTTTTATCCATGTGTGCACCAAACCCATCTGGTGGGTTTGCTGAGAAAAAGTTCTTTTTTTTTAGTTTCATCTGACCATAGAAGCCGGTCCCGTTTGAAGTTCCAGTTGTGTCTGACAACTGAATATGCTGGAGATTGTTTCTGGATGAGAGCAGAGGATTTTTCTTGAAACCCTCCTGAAAAACTTGTGGGGATGTAGGTGCTGTTTGATCATTTTTTTAGACATTCTGAGACTCAAGACTCAACTAATTTCTGCAATTCTCCAGCTGTGATCCTTGGAGAGTCTTTGGCCACTCAAACTCTCCTCCTCACTTCACATTAGGTAGATTTAGACACACATCCTCTTCCAGGCAGATTTTTAACATCTTTAGTTGATTGGAACTTCTTAATTATTGCCCTGATAGTGGAAATGGGGATTTTCAATGCTTTAGCTATTTTCTTACACCCACTTTCTATTTTGTGAAGCTCAACAATCTTTTGCTGCACATCAGAACTATATTCTTTGGTTTTACTCATTGTGATGAATGATTAAGGAAATTTGGCCTCTGTGTTTCCTCATGTTTATTCTCCTGTGGAACAGGAAGTCATGGCTGGACAATTTCATGTTCATGATCACCCTGGTGTGCTAAAAAATGTAAATATGAATGGGAATATACTTCAGAGATATTTTACTCATAAGAATTTCTAGGGGTGCCAATAATTGTGGCCAACGTATATTGGAGAAAAACATTTATTTCATAATGTGAGTTTCCCCCCACTTTCAACTGTTTTCCTTCAATGACAGGTTAGAATTTTGTGAATTTTTTGAATGAAAGATCAAAAGGATAAACAATGCAGATTTATTTTCACAGCCACCTTTGCTCATAATTACTAAGGGTGCCAATAATTGTGGAGGGCACTGTATATTCCCCAATCGCTGGGGTTTAATACACTGCGGAGCGTAATACCTAAATTCTGCTAGAAAACATGTTTTTCACCCTACAGGATAGCCCAACAAAGTTCATAAGAATCCACATGACTTTGCCCAGGGCAGCTTTGGAGAAAGCTGAGGAAGTGATTCGCATGTATATGGGTCTAATGACTCAGAGCGACAAGCCTGTGGACTGGAACTGTGAGGAGGAGTACACAGAGGATTACCCAGAATCCACCACTGAACCTCTCAGCCAAACAGCAGGTAGCACAACTTCAAAGTCCAGTAAAATCATCTAGAATTAAGCAATTTTACACTCGCAAGATTGATAGGACTTTTATGCAACAGTTTAACAAGAAAGGGCAAGTTTACTGAATTTTCAACCAGCTTTGTATTGCTACAATGTCAGTGGTATACATGTAAATGAATAATGTGTACTCTTTCTCCATGTTACCTGCACCTGGATCTACCCATTTATTTTAAAGTCAGCCAACAGACTATTGACAGCACAATGCTTTTGTTAAAGCTACAGGTTGTACTTCCCACTCACCGACCCCAGACAGCAACATAGTGTAGCCCAGATGTGGGCCAGATCTGGGCCGACGCTGTCAGGGACAAGTGGGATTGACAGAGGAATGGCGGCCAGTGTATTATGGATATTGAAGTTTCCCTACCTTTCTGGCAAAGGGGAACTCAATGGCCCATTTTCTCTTGTCATGTACTGTAGCATTGATTTTAAAAAAGCATAGACATGCAAGTTTTAATAAAAGCCTATTTTGCCAGCAGAAAATAACCCCTTTAATACTGAGTAACTTACATTTTAGACATAATATTGTCTACCAACATAAATAGTCCTGAACAAAGATGAAGTAGAATCGTTGAGTAGTGGTTGCTTAGAACTTTTGAACGTTTTGTTTGAGTAAATTACTCAAGACTGATTCATCTTTTTTGTCATTCAGCTAGTCTCACTTCAGTTGCTTTTATCAAAATTTCTATTACATTTCCATTACATTTCCTCTAGGTGCCTCCGAATGCCCCTGCATTTGTCCAACAGTGAGCAGTGGACCATCTAGGACATCTACATCCACAAGCCATTGGAATATTTATTTGAAATCATCTCCATCTCCTCAAAGATCATCTTTTTCACCTGTGGTAACCTTGCAGGGTGGTAATAAGAGAACTAAACAATTCAAGCCTGCTGTCCCAGTAGCCAAACACAAAACACTAACTCCAGGGACACCTACCACATGGAGATCTATGCAAGGAAGTTTACCCAACTTCCTCTTTGGTAGCACTCCAGCTTTACCTGAAACTTCAAATTCAGCGATGCAAAATATGCCATCATCGGATCATTTCCCTTCATTTACAAATTCTAAGGAGGTATTTCCGAGCAGAACTGACTCAACTGTTCAGTCAACAGCATCTGGCCCCTATCAAAAAAACACAAGAGATAACACACAGGACGGTGTGGAGAGGAGCACGCTGCTTTTACTTGCCAAGAGGTCTTTAGATTCTAAAAGCCAGGAAGGACCATCCAGTTCCTATGTGAAATTATCCCAGAACGGGGTTACTGCAACATCTGAGCCAACATATAAAGATATAAAGAGCACAGAGATCAAAGGCAAATCTTTACAGATAAGTAAACACATTGTACCAGTCACAACCACAGTTATGTCTTCTTTGAAAGCAGCTGCACATTCATCGGAAGGTCTGAGCATCCTTGTTGAACAGCCAGGTCATCTAAACAGCCCTCTTGAAAATTTCCAAACACACACCCAAAGTCTGGTGAGGATGCCAAGGAATTTCATGGGAATCATCCATGAGGCAAAGTTCAGCAAGGGTGAGGAAGTTAGATAATATTTTGAATTAGTTTTTATTTTTACATTTTCAGTTTTCATTTTAATTTTAGTAATTTTGTTATGTGCTTTTGTCATTTTTATCAGGATTACACACACACAATACGTACTGTATGTATGTTTATTTTAGGTTTTATATAGGTTATTTAAGTTTTAGTTTTTATTTATTTGCAATAACTAATTTTACTGCTACCTAAACGTATTTTTGTAGTATTATTTATTTATTTATTTATAGTATTACTTACACACTATTACATTTTTATTGATATTTAGCTTGAATGAATTAGCTTTTATCATTTTATCAGTTATTATATATCAACCTGATGACAAAAGCATTTAGAAATTATTTAAAAACGATTTAGGTTTCATTTATTTTAGTTTTAGTTTTTATTTATTTCCAGTTAGTAATTTTAAAAAAATCTAACAATTCTAACTTTTTAGTTTGTTTTTTATGTAATATTTGTATTTTACTTTATATCAACTTCATTTCAATTAACAAAAATAGTTTTCATTTTAGTTAAAGGGTTAGTTCACCCAAAAATGAAAATTACTCACCCTCATGTCGTTCCACACCCGTAACACCTTCGCTCATTTTGGGAACACAAATTAAGATATTTTTGATGAAATCCGAGAGGTATATGACTTGTCCATAGACAGCATTTTAACCACTGCTTTCAAGGTCCAGAAAGGTTCTAAAGACATTGTTAAAACAGTCGACGACGTGACTGCAGTGGTTCAACTTTAATTTTATGAAGTGACGAGAATACTTTTTGTGCGCAAAAACAAAACAAAAAAATTACATCTTCATATACCTCTTTCATCAAAAATATCTTAATTTGTGTTCTGAAGATGAACGAAGGTCTTACGGGGTTGGAACGACATGAGGGTGAGTAATTAATGACAGAATTTTCATTTTTGGGCGAACTAACGCTTTAACAACATTAACCGCGAATAGTAGACATCAACATGCGTCTCAGGCAGAAGAATGCATTCAAAGTTGCTTGAGTCATGTGTTACCAATTATGTGATGATTCACCAAAAACACCATGACTTTTCCCAGACAGCAGATCCCAGGAGGACAGGAAGGGGATGAAAGACCAGACTCATCCAGACAGAGAAACACAGAGGAACTCTGCCACAAAAGAATCATCCAGCAGTTCAATCATCTCTTTTGACACCGTGCTCATAATTACTCTAGGATGTGGTGGACTTCTGCTCATAACTGTCCTATTTTACAGACAGCAAAAAGTAAGTGACCCACAATGGATTTTTGCCCTGCTGAAAAGACCCGGTTAGACTGGCCTCCTCGTCAGTGCTGGTGTGGTGTTGGTCTAGCCTAAGAAGCCTGCTGGGACCAGTAGACAAACATATACTGGTGACTAGCTGGTGGTCTTTTCAGCAGGGTGTCCCTAAACCTGACACATTCATTTTGTTCTCTTCGCACATTTTGCTCTGGCAAACTATTCATGACATCTTGAATGGAAAATATCGATAATCCTTAGAAAAAGAAAACAGCTAATTTTTCTTTCATGTCAGGTCAAGATTATACTTGTCTTGATATTCAGACATAAATATAAATTGAGTGTATATAAATAAATACATATATATTGTGTATACAGGGCAGGTGGGATGAAGCCACATTCTTCATTCAAATAACATTCATGAAGCCATACTCATTATTCAAATAATTATTCTAATGATTTGCTTGGCTCACATTGATAAAAGAAAACTAACAACAATATATTTTGTGCACTACCACAGAACAAATGAATAAAACAAACCGAAGAACCCGTTGATGCTGGTGCTTTGTGGAACATGGAACAGTCAGCATTAGCAGTGTGTTTGTCCTTAAAACTACCCATTTACAATAAAGCAATCTTATGTTAGTTGGTTAGTTTGTTTCATTTTTTTGTCCATGTCTCTGTGGTGTCACAGATGTGCATTACTGTATTGTTTTCAAGTCACATGCTTCTTCTAACAGACTTTAATAAAATTGTAATATATGTCAGGGCAGAAGTATGTGCAAAGAATTAGTTGAACCAAAAATGAAAATACTGTCATTTATTACACACCCTCATGTCTCCAATCCCATTTGACTTTGAACCAATTTAATGATACTTTTATGTTGCTCTTGCACCCCATGTGGACTAATTGTGACTAAAAAGAGCAACTGGAACAAGTTCTCCTTTTGTGTTTCACAGAAGAAAGTAAGTCATATGGGTTTTGGACGACATGAGAGTGAGTATGATACTTAGGCATCAAGACTGAAATTTCAAAAGATGTGTCATGCTGCGAAAGGAAATGGTAAATAACTGACACATGTAGGAAACTCAGAAGCGAAGACCAGGAGACTTGGTGTGTTTCTTTATTGAGAATCTGCCGTTTGGCGCTGCAGACATCAAGTCCGACTAGGGTTTTACAAGGACTAGGGCAGGGGTCGGCAACCTGAAATGTTCAAAGAGCCATATTGGACCAAAAAAACAAAAAACAAATATGTCTGGAGCCGCAAAAAAATTAAAAGCCTTATATTAAGGCAACACAGGCTGTAAGTGTATATTAGCTATATTAGCCTAACGTTACTATCAAAATGACTAAGTAGGCTACAAATACCTACATAATGAGGTATTCCCGAGGTAAAAACTGCTGAAAGCAGAAAAAGAAGCAAATGGATCACTGCAATTCACAGAAACAGCTGGACTCCAGGCAGAGAAACATGGATTTGCATTCATCATTTTGTGTCAAATTGTTGGATTCTGAGGTAAAATCATTCCATATATATTGTATTGTCATATATTATGTTGACAAATCATCAATTTAATATTTTCCATCTTATTTTCTGCATAATTGTGTGTTTTAAAATAAACACTGACAAAAACTATACTATAAAACTATGTTTTAGGGCTGGACAATATGACGATATATATAACATTGATATAAGTGATTACGCGGACTTAAACTTAACTATATTGTAGTTACATAAAATATTCACAGGCAGATTTGCTTTATGTATTTCCCCGGCGTCAAATCAGGCACATATAAATGTCAGGAAACACGACTCCAGGCTGCATGTCAATATCCATGGATTAGGTTTATTTGACAAGTTCTAAGAAACACTTTCGAGTCCAACCTTTAGTGTAATTCGTTTGTTTTACTCGCGTTTTCTCAGTTTCCCCTATTAAATCCAGTCACGCAGCAGGTTCTTTTGCCACTCAGTCCAGCTGAGGGAACGCGCTTTCGGCGGGAAAGTGACGTCGATGCATACCCTCGCGCCGCGCTGAAACGTGTGTCGCAAGCTATGACGCAAATCTTCGTTGACAGAAATGTTGAAATTTAATATTTATTATACACATTTTTACAGCATTGGAAAACGTTAAGAATGTTTGTGTCATGTTTGTCTTCCTACAGAAACCATATGAAAACAAAAAATATTTTTCCATTTTCATACATTTTTGAAAAAGCTCCAGGGAGCCACTAGGGGAGCGCTAAAGAGCCGCACGCGACTCTAGAGCCGCGGGTTGCCGACCTCCGGACTAGGGCTACAATCTGTACATTGCAGTTTTTTATATATTTTAGGGGGCAGTGTGCTTAGTGGTGGATACAAAGGTGATGACCTTGAACAAAGGAAGTAAACAAAGTCCTAATCCAATCAGAATAACTATACAACAATGATTATAGAGATAAAGCATTTATCATGATCAACGGCCACCATTCAGAGAATGGGACATTGGCACTGAGAGACAAAAGGTGATAGCCTCAGTTACCAGGCTTGTTTGACTCACAATATGGAGAACAGAAACCTCCAACTAGAAACGTTGCTTAAAGCTGCAGTCCGTAACTTTTTTTGGAAAATCAATTTTTGAGCAAGTACATAACCAGCCAGTGTTCAAAACTATCTTCTTACCTTAGCTCGATTCACAATGGTAAGCTTGTTATAATGTTTTATAATTAGAGTGGTACTGTTAGGTTTCTACCTACCTACCTAATAGGTAGCACTATTTATTGTAATGGGTTTTTTTTTTCACAGTTGGTCAGAACAAAAGTGGCAGAGAATCATTTACTGGTCATACTTCCAATAGAATCAGCAGTGCTTCCCACACATAGACTTCACTTGGGCGGGCCGCCCATGTATAATAACGGCCACCCAAGTATATTTGGAGACACATTTTTGCTTTTATTATTTTTATCCTCTTATACTTTTATATCCGCGCAAGATAATGAAACCATCCGCGATCGATAAACTAGTCGTTTCATACCTGCTCGTTATGTGTGCGTCAGAACTGTTTACTCCCAGTGACATTCCCACAGGTGCTGCATTTTGCAAAGTCACAAGGTGGTGCTGTTGCGCGTTCTACAAGCTCGCGCAACAGCGCTTCACTGCACTGATCAGTGATTCCAAAGTAGGCCTACATTATCCGGCGCGGTGACTGACAGCAAACATTCGATTGCTGAGGAGCCGTGCCGATGCACAACCCATGTAAAGATGATAATTCTGCAAATAACTGCAATTGCAGGTTTCAAACAGAGATGGCGACAAAGAGGCAAAACTTATGGACTGCAGTTTTAAAGGTACAATATGTAATAATTTTGTCCACTAGAGGTCGCTAGAAGCCTATTCAAAACAAAGGCGTAGCTTGATGATGGCAAGTTTTAGAGCGGAATCTTAGGACATGTGGTCTCCATCTCAATGTACGGTGCAAAAGAATAGGAATTGGAGTCCGGACGAAATCATGTTCATGGATGCGATTATTAACGTTACTGTAGTATGAAGCAGAGCAGGACCGAGTGTTGTGGGAGCTGAACGAGGCCGCTGGAGCGATTGCGCAACACACACCTCACTAGCAGCAGAACTTTTATTATGACACAGTCGCATTTTGGATATTGTAAGTACTCAAGTGAACAAAAATATATAACACTCGCCTAGTGGTTTTTGGATATTTTACTGCAAAAAATATTACATATTTCACCTTTAACAGAACTATTCATCTGTTGTCATCGTCTTTACCTTAAATGCTAAAAACAATGTACTTCACCTTAGTTTTCATGTGATATAATGTCAAGACGTAGGATCAGAAGATCATAAAGAGATTAAATTTGTAATCCCACACACATTTTAGCTATAACAAAACTATAACAACTATAACAATAGGATTGTTTGGAAGATATAATTCACACAAAGAGTACTAACGTTTGAAACCAATAAATAATGAGGCTGGGCATTTGAGGAAAAACTCTAGTAACGTCCTGGTGTCCCTACATATGCAGACATAAAAGAACAGATAAGTGACTGAAAACACACTGACATTAAGATGCACTGTAGCATGTTAAAAAACTAACAGAAAATGTAATCCACTCCTCCAGCCCTAAACATTTTAAATGTAATTTGGTGTAGCAATAAAGCTAGAGGAGTTTATTTATGTGAGGTTTTGGTGGTCAAACTTTCATTCACAAGGAATTAACAACATACCAGCAGGTTTTATTGAATTAGATCATGAAGCCGTTGTGATACTGTTGACACGCTGAAGCCTTTAGCATGAAACATTAGAGCTATTAAAACATTTTAATGACATCTTATAACATTTGGTATATCTCAACAGCTTTTTTTGTTGTTGTTGTTGTTTGTTTTCTTTCATCAATTGTTTATACTGCACGTTTTGCAATATAATTCGATGACACTGGCTTATTAGCAATGCATTGATGACCACAGAGTTTGTGTAAAGCTGTTGTTTAGTGCAAAATGTCAGAACTGGAATAAGCCATTTGTATGGTTTATATTAAAAGAAAAAAGCCACAATGAAAAAAAAAAAAAATGAAAGAAAAAAGGTTTAAGGCCACACCAACTCAATAAGGCTGTTTTTTGACTACAACACAGATCTTGCATGTGCTGGTGGATATTTTTCCAAACCACCAAATTTCACACGCCAAACCTCTGTGGATGTGCCAAAAATGCTCGGAATCCTTCTTGTATTGGTTTACGTTGCGCAACAGTCAATCCCTTTTTACTGCATGTGGAAAAGCACTTTTTGTAATTAAATGTTTGATTATGTGACAGTGATATTTTTTATAAAGAAAAAGGTTTTGTTTTTATTAAAAATGTATTAAGAACAATCCATCTTGGATTAAACACATAATGATGTGCAGCTGAGTATCTAATAAAGCAGACAGATTAAAGTCCATTATCAGTCGGATGTTAGCAATGCAATGGCATTTCTTTGTTGCCCTGCCACTAAAGATGGAAAACCATTCAACTTCAGCATCTGTTATGAAATGAATTGTATTTATTTCAATCCCTAAACAGAACCACATGCAGGCGGCGTGTTTATGAATGTCTGTAGCAAAGCTTCTATGACACGAAGTTCAAAACGCTGTAGCAAAATTCATAAAGACACAAAAGACTGACTCTGTGCAGTACCTGAAAGGAGTGCTGCAATACAAAACTAATTTTGTAATGAATTCAATTCAAATGTGAACTCAAAATAGAAGCGTTTCTTGGAAGCTGGGCGTCTACTCTAATTATTTAAACATCTGTGTCTTATCAGAATAAAGAGGGTGACTTTTAAAGTCCTTTGGGTTCTTTTGTGTTTATCAGATATTCATATGTGTGGTTAGGGTTGTTTAAATCACTGAAACATTTTTTGGAAGGATGATAACATCCTATAATAATGCTCCTGGCATTGGTTCACACACAGATAAATAGTTATTGTATTCAAAATAACATCGCAGCTTTACACAAAGTTCACATTCATAGTGACTACTTCATCACTGTATAGCAACACATGCATTGATACCACCAAGTGGTTGGACACTGTTAGTGCAAGCTGATGTGGTCCACCACATTAACATTGACATTTTGATGTGTGGCATGTCAAATATCAAATCATAAAAATTCCAGCAAACATGTGGTGGTATTGGGAAATATCAAAGTTACACTTAAAAATTATGCTTTTATATCAATGTTCTGGAGAGATGCGTTCCTGGTGCATCGTGAGATTTTTATGGTTTCCCTCAGGCCTTAAATGAAAAATTATGCTTTGACAGTGGAAAAGCAAGTGTCAATAGTGAAGTAGGGGCATGTTTGTTATCATGTTACAGCATTTGATGTCTGCACATTTAAACTTGTTATTTATTACTGTAAGACTTTCACAGATGCATGTCAGGTTCCTTCCTGTCAGGATGTGGTGTTTTATGATCTGAAAAATGCACTAAAATGTGCGCCTGAAAATTCACTGGAAAAGTGAAATGCCTCCTGTCCATTATGTATATGTAACCTTTTTTTTTTTTTTGATGAAAATATGAACATTTGTAACTTTATACATGCACATCTTTTTACACAGTGTTAAAGGGACAATTAAACTGTAACATGAAAATTCTGTCATCCTTTACTCACCCTCATGCTGTTCCAAACCTGCGTGACTTAATTTCTTCTGTGAAACACAAAAGAAGATTTTTGTTTCCTTGTACATAAATTGAAATGTCAATCCAATGTTACTTGGGACCACACTGACTTTTTATTCTTATGGGCAAAAACTACTGAAACTACTTTAAAGCAAAAATTATTCAGACATTTTTGGTATATTTTTACTCTTGGGTGCAGGACACTATTCATTTATGTAAGTGAGGATAACAAAATAAAGTAAACTGTGATATATTATACCCAAAAATTCTTCATACAGTGGACTACCAGTAAAATTGATAAGAATTTGGAACCAAAAATTATTCAGACACTTTGATCTGACCATGTTTTGCTAAGTGCTATTAATTTTTTTTCTGACACAGTTTAACTCTGAGATCTTGTCATATTTTATTACCATTTTTTAAAACTACAGTGAATAAACTGTATCAATGAATGAAATGTTCAAGGTGTCTGAATACATTTTGGTTTGACTGTATATGTAGTTCATAGCCATAGAAATTCATAGATTTGGAACAACATGAGGGTGAGTAACCTAAATGATAACAGAATTTTAATTTCTGGGTGAGTGATTCGTTTAAGCCAATTTTTTATAAAAGCTAATCACATCTTTTGCTTATCTGTTTTAGTAAAGACAACCATGGAGTAATTCACAGCAGACTCAGTGCTCGCATCGCTGCTAACACTTGTAGTACCGTCATCACAGCTCGCTTGGCCTCTTCTGTTGATCTTTTTCCGTCGGGACTCCTCTTTAACATTCACATAGTCTACAGCCATTATTTTACTATTAAAGTCCACTTGTCCAGGTGAAACACTCTCTGAAACATTTATGTAGTCAGAAGTCTTGGAACGCTCTTGAAGGCTTACATACCGCTGAGAGATACTGGAAAGATCTGCCAGCTGACACACAAACAAAAACAAAATCCCATGTAAAACAAAAAACCCATTTGAAACGGCATATAATGCATCTGGAATACGTAATGGATAGCATTCAGCTGCGTGAGGAACAAGTTAATGGTTTTCAAATGACTTACCGAGCCTTCAGGGGTCCCAGAACTTGTAGAGGATGAATCATCTCCACCTAATTGTTGACAAGGCCAAAGTTTAGCGTGAAATCCTAAGAGGACGAACAGTAAGACTAATTGTAAAACGTGTTTTTACCGTCGCCTGAAAGAGGGGAAACACTTAATACATTATTCGGACTCAAAGCGGTTGATTCTCCCGTCTCGCTGGTCATGTGGTCTCTTCTAAGGCCTGAATTAAAAAAAAAAAAAAAATCACACACATAATGAATAAAGCTTCATATTATTCATTAAAAAAGACGTAATTATAATAATCAAGCATTTGTCATTTACTATGATATTAAGGAAGGTGATTAAAAGTAGTACTGTAATGCACTCACCACGTTGCATCGAGGTGATTATTTTAAAGAGAAGAATCAGGAGAATGACAACCAAGAAAACGAGGAAGCAGATGATACCGTACAACAACGGATGAAGAACTTTACTAAAACAACGCATAAATAAATGTTGATAACTGGAATCATCACAAGATTTAATTATGTAGTTAGGACAAGGACAGTTTCAAGTCATTTGGCCGATTTGCACAGCAACTTAGGCCTATCACTTCTCACAGAAGTCAAAATACAAATAAGTCTACCGTTGCCTACATCTCAAAGGCTAAAAGTAAAAATAATGTGTTACATTGTAAATCTACCAAAACCTTTGTTATGGTTGTAGACAGGATAAATTCAACTGGTTATTCTGTAAAAGGATTTCATGTTGAGAATTACAGAATTACCAAATGTCGCCTGAAGTCTCATCCGTCCGACTGCCTGTGGGAATCAATACATTTAATTTGCATTAAAACAAATTGATAGGTGATCAAGAAAATGTGTGCTGTTTTTGTGTTATTCTATAGTCTGTTTCAGATAATGTTACAAAGTTACAAATTGCATATCACGTATTCATTTCAAAATAATTGAATCAATATCTTGTATTTATTTGTTGTTTTATATTATATTAATATTATATTATCTTATATTTATATTATATTATATATATATATATTGTCCACGTGTCTTACCTGCCAGCACATTGAAGAAAAACATGCAGAGTGTAATAATGAATACAGGGTGTATAATCCACATCATGACTTCAGACACACACTAATTATTTAGTTTTTCAAATAGCTTCTTATGATGATCTTTAATATTTGTATCAGTGCTGATCAAGTTCCCTCTCAAAGGCACAACCACGGAAACGCTCAATGATTACCATCTAGAGCATAGACTGTAAAAAGATCTAGAGTCAGTGGAAAATTGTGGTTTGAGCGTCACCAGTTTTAAATAAAGTAAAACACTCAAGATACAGTACCAAAACATCTTGCTCATTGAAAGAGATGCTTTGATTGTTGAAATTTGTACTTAAAAAATAAAAAAAAAATTTAAATGAATTTTTACAGATTATTACCAATTGTTTTATTACTAATATACAATTCTATTATAGAACAGAGAATAGAAATTTTGAGTCCAGTCTTTGAGGATAATCAAGCTTTGTGCCATTTTGATGATCAAAAACAAAACTAATATACAGTATTTTTATATATATATATATATATATATATATATATATATATATATATATATATATATATATATGGTGAGCAGCTCATTTTGGTTGTAAGTGCAACAGTTTACCATGCTCAAAAAATATAGGCCTAAATACAGAAATAATGAGAGAGAATAATGGGATTTTCAAGCTTTAAATTAAATCGGCTAAATGGATATATACAGTATTTCACAGAAGTGAGTACACCCCTCACATTTTTGTAAATATTTTATTATATCTTTTCATGTGACAACACTGAAGAAATGACACTTTGCTACAATGTAAAGTAGTGAGTGTACAGCTTGTATAACAGTGTAAATTTGCTGTCCCCTCAAAATAACTCAACACACAGCCATTAAAATCTAAACTGCTGGCCACAAAAGTGAGTACACCCCTAAGTGAAAATGTCCAAATAGGACCCAATTAGCCATTTTCTCTCCCTGGTGTCATGTGACACATTAGTGTTACAAGGTCTCAGGTGTGATTGGGAAGCAGGTGTGTTAAATTTAGGCTGCGTTCCACTCCAGTTTTAGACACGCACTCGCTAACTTCCCTAAACACTTCCCCTCGGGGAATCCCTGCCGCCATTTTGAAGTACGTTCCACTTCATGAAGTGGACGAGGGAAGTTTATATGGGCAGACCCTCGCTCCCTCGATTTTGACCGAGGGAGCGAGTTTACTTCATATGTACACTTCAGGCAGCTATATAACCCACAATGCAACACGATTATGACATCACCACATATCACGTTTAATTTACTCCACCACAAACAACTCTATGATATATTAATTATTTTTTTAAACATTTAAAACACACATATATACATATAGAATGCTGTATTAAACAATTTTTTAAGGGGACAATATAAATAATAAATCAGCTCCATTGCGAATTCCAATCGATCAAGGGCTTAGGACGTTCCAGTTCAGCCCAGTGCAAGGGTTCCGCCAGTAGTGGGCACTCGTGCAACATAAGAAATGACGTACATCTGAGTCAACGAGACCAAGTGAAGTTAGCGAGGGAAGAGCATTTAAAAACCGAACTGGAACGCAGCCTTGGTGTTATCGCTCTCACTCTCTCATACTGGTCACTGGAAGTTCAACATGGCACCTCATGGCAAAGAACTTTGAGGATCTGAAAAAAGAATTGTTGCTCTACATAAATATGCCGTAGGCTATAACAACTACTTTACATTGTAGAAAAGTGTAATTTCTTCAGTGTTGTCACATGAAAAGATATAATAAAATATTTACAAAAATGTGAGGGATGTCACTTCTGTGAGATACTGTATATATGTGCTTGATGTGGCAACATGAAGTATTTCACAGTTTATTTGTAATTAAAAAGGCTAAGCCTGAGAACAATTTAAAACAAAAAAACTATGTTAGTTTTGTGATCACCAGAGTGTGTGAACAGGAAGTACAGCACATGCATGCACGCACACACTTTCACAGGTTTAACCTAATGCATTAAGTTCAGTCATTTTGAAAATGTTTACCTTTTATTTTAAATGTCACCAAATAAAGTAATTTTATTCAGGTTGTTTTGTTCATTTTTGTTATCATTACACCTCTTTATACTGAAGATTATTAACTATTCCATTAATGGGTAACACTTTAGAATAATGGAAGTAATGCAGGAAAAATAAGCAGCTACTACATGAACACTTCAGCTAATAAGAACTAATCCATATAAGTCATAAATTTAGGACTGAGATGCATTACTAATCACTCAATTGTAACCTAGTCACTCTAGAATTACTTGTGAGCTGGACCATTATTTTAGAGTAAAAAACATTAACTTATGGCAATCATACAATTAAATTACATGAAAGAACAATAAACAGTATTAAAAAGGCCCATTGGACCTCACTTCACAGGTATCTTCTGTTTAAATCCTGCAAGCATGTCCTGTTCTCTCTTCCCATAGCGGAGACCAAAAGAATTGAGATTGTAGTACGCCACATTCTGCCTTCTCTTTGTGTAAGGCCTTTCTGGAGACCACCACCATGTGCTCCGCTGAGGACCTGCACCCATGGAGAAGTGCATTGAGAGCTTGGGAGAAGGAGATCCAGCTGTGGGACGAGCATCAGTTCCCCTGAGAACCCGAAGTGATGTTTCATCAGGAGATTCATCTAGAGATACAACAAAAGCTGGGATATGAGACACAGGCCTACTTCAAACAAATGAAATTGTATGCTTTACAGTTATTATATTTTTATCTCATGTCCAATACAAGCTTAGGTAACACTTTATTTTGATGGTCCACTTCAGACATTCTACTATCTATTAAGTAGCTTTGCAACTTCATGTAAACTTATTGTACTAACCCTAACTTCTACTAAACTCTACCAGTATTAGCTGATCTGTAGTTGCAAAGTTACTTATAGTTAGTAGAGTGTCTAAATTGATGATCGGATAAAGTGTAATCCAAGCTTATGATATATCTTATCATTTAATTTTTTAATGTTTTTCCATAAGAACATGTTACAACAATGTTGTAAGACACACAGGTTTGAAAAGCTATACAATGAATCGAGAATCTTAGATATCAATTTTAACAACACACACAGTTTAATATTTACTATATTGTTAATTAGAAGTTATTATAGCACAACACTGAACTTACCTTCTAAGTAATATTGAAAATGCCCTGAAGGGTATGTGTGTCCAATCGCCACTGACAGCATCAAAATGATGGTAAGTAGCATCATTTTAATGTCTTTTTGTTCTGAAAGAAATAAATGCAGTTAGAAACCAGTATACGTGGTTGTTTTCTGAATCATGCATACTTATTAAAAGACTCACACGTTTCAGTGACATTTATCTGTATGTTTTCATACTCATTCGCTCTCGCTCTTACAAACACACAAATGTTGGATTTCCATGTTTTATGGGGACTTTCCATAGACATAATGATTACAGTAATGATACTGTACAAACTGTATCTATCCCCTAACCTAAAGCCTAAAGCCTAGCCCTAAAAACAACCTCACAGAAAACATTCTGCATTTTTACATCTTCAAAAAACAATTTAGTATGATTATGCTGTTTCCCTCTCGGGGACCACACGCACACACACTCTCTCTCTCTCTCTCTCTCTCACACACACACACACACACACACACACTTCAAAGAGAATTTAAGTTATCAAAAGCATCAGAAATCATTATTTCACCCCTACTCCTGTTCATAGATGTAAAAAACAAAATATATATAAATAAAAAAAATATATAATACAATAATATTATAATATTACGGAAGAGGATTAGGGCCAAGCAATAATAAAAAAATAAAACCATCTCGAGATTAAAGTTGTTAAATTTCGAGAAAAACTAGTTAAAATTCAAGAAAAAAGTCTAAATGAAATGTTGAGAATAAACTCATCAAATTACGAGAAAAAACTCATTAAATTTCAAGAAAAAAGTCGAGATAAAATGTTGAGAAAAAAGTCGTTAAATTATGAGAACAAATTCGTAATTTAACGACTTTTTCTCATAATTTAATGACTTTATTCTCAACATTTTATCTCGACTTTTTTCTCGAAATTTAACGAGTTTTTTCTCGTAATTTAACAAGTTTATTCTCAACATTTTATTTAGACTTTTTTCTCGAAATTTAACAAGTTTTTTCTCGAAATTTAACAACTTTAATCTCGAGATGATTTTATTTTTTTATTATTGCTTGGCCCTAATCCTCTTCTGTATAATATAATAAAAAATATACAACAAATAAATATCAACTAATCAGTCATTCTGTAACCAAAATGCTGCTGATTGCTCTGAAGAACAATGATAAAATAGCAATGTAAAAGGTGCATAAGAAAAATGAAAATCATTCTTCATAACTGCACAGGCTCAAATTGAACATGGAATTGGCAGGATCAAAATTTCTTACATTTTGAATAATATAGACAGTACAAACAAGTGGATTCCTTCTTTTTTTTTTTTTTTGGAAAATTACTTTCAGATTCAGACCCTCTTGGGTAGATTGCTAAAATGCAATTCCAGTGAATAAATGTACTGATTAAAGAAGAACAAAACTTGTCAATCACTTTGAAAAATGATCTGTCAAATGCATAAATGTAAATACATAAATCAAACCATCCAAAACCTATAGACTTCAAATAGACCATCACACAGAATGTGTATACAGTATGTGATCTTTACACGTATGCAACTCAAGGCAAACATGAACATTGGGAGAACTATGAAGTAAATGGCTTACCTTTACACTTGCAAGTATGGAGGTTGCGTTTGGTTCATACAACCTTCAGACACAATTTATCTTTCTCATACAACATTACCTGCGTCACAGCCTCCCCGGTGGGTCGCAGACCTCCATAACCCTCCCCTCTTTCCCTCTGATCTTGTCTTTTTGCCCCGGGGTGGGTCCGCCACCCATCCCTTTCACCGGAACATTCCGGAACCACAAAGCCTTTATATATTTGAACTCAATATCATTCATTTGATTTTCTATTTGAGGGTATTCATTGAAGTTGGGGGGAGTAGACAGATGGAATAGAAATGAGATTATTTGAAAAGCACTCCTGTAAAATATGTATTCATAACTTGAGAGCAGGTCAATATCACCGGACATTTTATTTTTGCTTGTGTTCATCTCAAGATGCAAATATACAAAGTACAGACAAATATACAAAGTATATATATATATATATATTTTTTTTTTAATAGAAAAAGATATGTATTTAAAATAAATGAACACAAAAATAGCATTCTTAAGTTATTATATAGTAGGGCATGTTATTATAAAGATTAAACAATGGCTAAAATATTAAAATAAAATAAACCACACAACTTTTACACCATTGAAGAACTACTTCCAGATAACCTGTTTAAAATCTGAAAGAGAACAAAGACACAATGAGGAATGTTTAGTCATTCTGTGAATGTAGTTGTATTGTTGTAAAAAGAAATAATTTGGTTGTGTTTAAATCTAATTGTTAGCTAGAATATTTTGATTTTTGATATTTTGATTTCTAATATTTATTTTGATCCAAGCATCGTAAAATAGCTTTTGTTCCATACCGTAGATAAAAAGGGAATGTTCAAGACTGTTGCGAGAAATCCAAAGGCCATTGGAAAGAAAGACCTAAAAACAACGCAGAGTATTGCTATTTGTTAGTTTAGAAGAGGAACAATCTTAGAACAATGCCAAATAAATAGAATGTATTTAGGCTATATAAACAGTAAAAAAAAAGGTTTCAAAATGAGTTTAGCGAAAATGCATTTTGGTTGGTTTGAAGTAGGAACATCTTAACAAAATGGAGGCGCCTGCCTCACACACAAGGACAGGGTATGATTCAACTGTTGTTTACTCACTTAAATAGGAGCACAAAGCCATAGGTCTCCACTAGCATGCCAATGCGAGGCCATCTTAGTAGAACTAAAGCCACGCCTCCTAGGAAGAAGGCGGAGCTTCTGAGCTTCTGTCTCTGGAAAAAGAAGTGGGCTGTCCTCCTTAAACCAATGATGAAGGCCAGACCAGACAGAAACAGAATCTGATATAAGAGAAAGAAAATGTTTGGAAAGTACACAAAATAAATAAATAATATGCCTATATATGCACTACCGTTCAAAAGATTTTTTTAATGGTTTTGGAAGAAAATTGTATGCTCAGCAAAGCTGCATTTATTAAAATACAGTAAAAACTGTAATATTATGAAACATTATTACTATTTAAATAACTGTTTTCTATTTTAATTAAAATATAAAGTACAGTCCAAAAGTTTGGAACCACTAAGATTTTGATGGTTTTTAAAAGAAGTTTCGTCTGCTCACCAAGGCTACATTTATTTAATTAAAAATACAGTAAAAAACAGTAATATTGTGAAATATTATTACAATTTAAAATAACTGTGTACTATTTAAATATGTTTGACAAAGTAATTTATTCCTGTGATGCAAAGCTGAATTTTCAGCATCGTTACTCCAGTCTTCAGTGTCACATGATCCTTCAGAAATCATTCTAATATGCTGATTTGCTGCTCAATAAACATTTATGATTATTTTCAATGTTGAAAACAGTTGTGTACTTTTTTTTTCAGGATTCCTTGATGAATAGAAAGTTCAAAAGAACAGCATTGATCTGAAATACAAAGCTTCTGTAGCATTATACACTACCGTTCAAAAGTTTGGGGTCAGTAAGAATTTTTTTTTTTTTTTTTTTTGAAAAGAAATTAAAGAAATGAATACTTTTATTCAGCAAGGATGCATTAAATCAATCAAAAGTGGCAGTAAAGACATTTATAATGTTACAAAAGATTAGATTTCAGATAAACACTGTTCTTTTGAACTTTCTATTCATCAAATAATCCTGAAAAAAAATATTGTACACAAATATTTTGTACAATTGTACACATTAAATGTTTCTTGAGCAGCAGATCAGCATATTAGAATGATTTCTGAAGGATCATGTGACACTGAAGACTGGAGTAATGATGCTGAAAATTCAGCTTTGCCATCACAGGAATAAATTACTTTGTGAAATATATTCAAATAGAAAACAGTTATTTTAAATTGTAATAATATTTCACAATATTACTGTTTTTTACTGTATTTTTAATTAAATAAATGTAGCCTTGGTGAGCAGACGAAACTTCTTTTAAAAACATTAAAAATCTTAGTGGTTCCAAACTTTTGGACTTTACTATATATATATATATATATATATATATATATATATATATATATATATATATATATATATATATATTATTCAGTCATTACTTCAATCTTCAGTATCACATGATCCTTCAGAAATTATTCTAATATGCTGATTTCTGATTATTATCAATGTTGAAAACGGTTGTGCTGCTCAGTATTTCTGTTTGAAATATAGCTTATATTTGAAATATAGATTTTTTGTAACAATGTTAAAAGTCTTTACTGTGACTTTTGATCAATTTAATGCATTTTTGCAGAATAAAAGTTAATTAAAAAAAAGAAAAAAAAAGTGCTTACCTAAACCTCATCTTCTGACACACTTAACATTTCTGGATTTAGAATTTGTATGGAATATATTAACTATATATTTTGCAAAAAAAAGAAAAAAAAAAGTTATATTTGGTAAAAGTGACGTAAGGTTGAGCAGATTACAGTCTTCGATTTTTAGATGAACTATCACTTTAAGAAACGTTTCCCATGACCAAAGATCTAGCTTGTGTCATTTCTAAACAGCTCATCATAGCACTTACATTACCAAACGCCAACAGGACCGAGTCAAAGTACAGCAGTATTCCAAACAGCACAAAGAACATGCCGAACCCTGACAAACCCACACCGATTTCTAGAATTCAGATAGAACAGATTGTTTTGCTATATTCTTAGATAATTTAATCAAGTAATTATTACTGTGGTCATTTAAAAGTGAGAACACTGCATGGCAATATTATAACTACTGCAAACAAAAATGTCTAAAATATTCTCTAAATGTACTGATTTACATTCTGTTCATTCACAATCACAATTTACATTAAAAGTCAGAATGAACATACCAGTGTCTCAGTTGTAACTGCACAGAACTGTAACTAATACAGCAGTTCATTTATATTCAGTGAAAGAAAGACACTCACTCTGAAACTCAGTGATTGTGATCATGGTTTCCCCTCTGTTGTCTTTCTTAGCTCAGATCTCCCGGTTTGAGTTCCTTGGTTTTTACTGGTTTGTCTGTTTCACATAAATACTTGACTTTTGAACCCTACCGTAGGGTGAACATTAACCAAATGTATTAGAATGACGAGAGAGAGAGAGAGAGAGAGAGAGAGAGAGAGAGAGAGAGAGAGTGATCTACCTGATTATCACTTTATCTCTTTTACACTCTATCACAGTCCATTCATTCTTCCATGTGTCCGCTCACCCTCTGCCCTTCTTTCCTTACCTCACATCCCACTAATCTCTAATATGACAGCTGATTCTGCCACAAGTACACCCTAACACCTTTTCACAATTTGTTAATATAACCTGCCCTCCAAACTAAAAAAAAATAATGTAATGTGCTTTATTGGCATGACAAATTATTGTACATTCATATTAGCTGTGTTCAGAAGAAAATTGTGCAAAACAGCATACATAAAAATAGTCATTTTATCAGAGACCCTTTTGGTAACTAGATAAACCAAATTATTATACAACTTTCTGGAAAAGGCCTACTAGATTCTGACTTGTCAAGAGTGGCATTCAAAGGTCAGATATTTTACTAATATTCCCCGTTCATTGTACGCTCCTGAGTGTCTATGCTCCTGAGGGTGTCCTAAAACATGGCGGCGACTACCCAGAATGCAATGGAATTTCATAGTTTCTCCATTAATTTTCTCAATTGGGAAATAGGTTTTGAACAATAACTTCTAAACTTTTAAAGACAGGCCTACAGGGAGCTATGAGGTTGTTAATCCATGGTATTTGCTTCTGTTGAAGCCGTCAGCCGTTATTTTCAGCTTATTTTTAAAATAACCGTATTTAAAGGGATAGTTCACCCAAAAATGAAAATTTGATGTTTATCTGCTTACCCCCAGCGCATCCAAGATGTAGGTGACTTTGTTTCTTCAGTAGAACACAAATGATGATTTTTAACTCCAACCGCTGTCAGTCTTATAATGTGGGTCGATGGGAACTTACTTTATAAGAGTAAATAAAACTTGCTTAGACAAATCCAAATTAAACCCTGCGGATCATGACGACACATTGATGTCCTAACACACGAAACGATCGGTTTGTGCGAGAAACTGAACAGTATTTATATAATTTTTTACCTCTAATACACCACTATGTCCAACTGCGTTCAGCATTCGCTTAGTGAGGTCTGATCGCGCTCTGACAGCGGCAGTGATGTCTCGCTCTCATTGAAGTATATGCACGAGACATCACTGCCGTTGTCAGAGCGCGATCAGACCTCACGAATCGAGTGATGAATGCCGTTGGACATAGTGGTGTATTAGAGGTAAAAAATGATATAAATACTGTTCGGTGTCTCGCACAAACCTATCGTTTCGTGTCTTAAGACATCAATGTGTTGTCACGAGCCGCAGGGTTTAATTTGGATTTGTCTGTCGTGTTTTATTTACTCTTATAGTAGAAGTTCCCGCTGACTTGCATTACACCACTGACAGACGGCAGCGGTTGCAGTTAAAAATCATCATTTGTGTTCTACTGAAGAAACAAAGTCACCTACATCTTGGATGCTCTGGGGGTAAGCAGATAAACATCAAATTTTCATTTTTGGGTGAACTATCCCTTTAACAGCAGAATTCCTAGTGAAAAACTACATTATCCATGATGCTGTACAGGAAAGCAACCAAAAAAAGCAAGTGCCAAAAAAAAAAAAAAAAGAAATCTTAAAATAAATTGTTTATATAAATATCAAGGACAAAAACTAAGCGTTTACACACACACACACACACACACACACATATATATATATATATATATATATATATATATATATATATGTAAACGGTTAGTTTTTGTCCTTGATTCTGTGTTTTATTCAGGATAAAACATGGCTACACTGTAATGAATTGCTGTAAAAATTACAGCAATATTTTACAGCCGATGGCTGTATTTTAATAATACAGCATATTGCTGTAAATTGCAATGAATTCCAGGGGCGTGGCGGTTTGAATCAAATTTACAGAATATTGCTGTAAATTTCAAATATACAGAGGCATTGTGGGATCTCCAACGGTCAAGATTCGAGTAGCAGCAAGAGGAGTGATTTACAACTGTGGTAAGTGACTTATTATTTAATTTCCCCCTCAGTCTTTGGTAAATATGTATGTATTTACATTCGCGATTCATATTGGTAACCCCGGATTGACGCATCCTCCGTCCGCGGGGCGCGAAGCAGACTTGCGCGGGGTTTTCCTCAGCGCGGTCGCGGTAGGATCTCACACATTCCCCGGCGCTTTAGCATAGCGGCTGTGGGCCGAAAATTAATAATTAGAAACAGTTGGAATTCACGAGAACTTCGTGTTCATCAGCGCACTTGGTCGTGATTATTTTATGGCGTAAATCACATTTGTACAGGCAGACAGTCATCTGTTAACACGGGCCGGGCCGAAACGAAAAAGCCTCGCGACGCGATCAGGCCGCTCACGGAGGATGTGTCACGCAAAATGGTGCTGCTTCATGCTGTTAACGTAACCAATGTGATGTATTTGTGGACATTTGCTAACTTAAGGTAATGCAAACACCTCTGTTTGATTTCAGTTTGCCTTGTATAGTTAATGTATTAACGTACCATTACGAAAACAAATCTTTTTTAACTTGAAATGAAATGTGCTATTTACAGATATGAACAAACTGATCATCCTGTACTTGTCTTTTAGATGTACATTTTATATCTATTGAGGCCTTTAACACAACTACAAACTATTTGTTTCTCAACTAGATAAGACATTTATTTTTTAGGGTGAATGTTTTAGATGTCTCTCTATTTGACCCTGGCAAACAAATTAGTTAAATAAGGTGTTGATTAGTGGGACATCTAAAACTTTCTGGGAGGTAAGTATTCAGGACTGGAGTTGTAGGCTAATACTGCTCTACCACATGGTATAATTTCATAAACATGATTACATGCCTCAAAAGCTAAAACCAATCTGAATTCCTGACCCTTTATGCACTTTGTAGGTATTTATCTGGAGAGAGGAACAAAGACGAAAGGAAAAGTGCCATCTAAAACAACAGGCAGACAGTTCAGAAGAAACGGGTTGCGTTCAACCTACATGTGGCCACTCTTCTGTGCAAAGTGATGGATTTTCAGTGGAATTTCTGAAATGTAAGAAATACACACACACACCAAGATCTATTTTTCCTTTTATTATATACTTTTATTATTCTATATCTGTATCTGACTGTATCTATCATCCCTCTATCAGTCTCTTAGGGTGCGTTCACACTTGTCATGTTTGGTTCGATTAAAACGAACCCTGGTGCGGTTGCTCGGTTAGTGCGGTTCATTTGAACATATGTGAACGCTGCCATCCGAACCCCGGTGCGCATCAAACAAGCGGACCGAGACCGCTGAAAAGATGGGTCTCGGTCCGCTTCCAAACGAACTCTGGTGCGGTTCGAATGATATATGAACGCAACACGGACCAAAGACGTAACCGAACCAAAAACAGGAAGATGAGACCCTAAAAAGGACAGAATCCTCACGCATGTCGGTTTTTCTCGTCATAGACGCGAGTTTGCTCATCACAGGCATCAGACGCGCGTCTCCATACAGCAGATCGTTTGTGTGTGTGACGGATGGATTCCTGCCGCTGTTTTGACTACTTTACATATTTTATAAGCTCTTCACGAGTTCCCAACTGGCCAAAATACCATCACATGCAGGCTACGCCCCGCTACGCACACACAACGAGCGCATTTACCTCAGCAAACAGCATTGTTTTGGATGTTCGGTAAGTTCCGTCTCAAAATAGGCAATACGTCATAAAATCCGACCAATCACGTTGTGAATGTATCCCTGTGCCTTTAGGTTCGATATCTTTTGGTTCGGTGATAAAATTGCCAATCTGAACGCTAACCGGACTAGGACTAAATGTTTTTTTTTCTTCTTTGGTCCGGACCAAATGAACCAAACAAACCGAACTACAAGTGTGAACGCACCCTTAAAGTATTATGTTTTGTAATATATCTAATGTATTGTCCTCTTTGTCCCTTTCAATATTTCTAGCCTCTCTTTGAATCCTGGGATGGAACATCATCTGGAGCAGAATTGTTCTTTTTTGATCGCAAGTTTGTTGGACTTGTTGTTTGGCCATGTTGGTATGTTCATGAAGTGATAAAAGTGATGTGGGTTTTAAGAAATGTTTTTATATGACCCTGTTGGTCAAGTTATAGTTATAATTGTATTTCTTTGTGTGAAGGGCCATGATGGCCAATAAGTCATTTAAAAACATTTTCATGACAAACTTTTGTCCCTTTAAAAAATAAAATTATTTTCTAAATAAAAAATAAATTCAAAATAATACACCTTTTATGGCATTTTTTTATGTAAATTTAAAAGATATATTTATTACATTTTGACCTGTTTTTCAAGATTAAGAAGCATCATTTTTTTGGGAGGGGGGTGAATTAAGTTATGCATTATACAACACTTTATGCAGTTAAAATTTGTTTAAAGTTTATGCAGTTAATAGATTAAATTTAAAATTCAGCTCCCAGTCATTAAGTGAGCAATAGGGAAAATATATTGTATACTGCATTTTACATATTCTACTTGACTAAACTACTTGAATGTGTGTATTTGCTATTTAAAGAAGTATGTTAAATGCAGTATACAATATATTTTTTTGTAAAAATGCAGTATACAAAATATATAAATTACTGTAAATTTTACAGTAAAATACTGGCAGCAGGGTTGCCAGCCAGTTACTGTAATTTTTACAGTAGTGTTTCTGTAATTTAATTTACAGAATTTTACTGTATTCTCGATTACAGTAAAATTCTGTAAATTAAATTACAGAAACACTACTGTAAAAATTACAGTAACTGGCTGGCAACCCTGCTGCCAGTATTTTACTGTAAAATTTACAGTAATTTTTTAACAGTGTATGACCGCTTCACGGTTCTGTGTATCACTACATAACACCCTTAGCAACCACTCTTAGCAATGTAAACTGTATGTTCTCAATTGATATTGTTCATTGAAGTTTACTGTATTATGTAGAAAAGTGTTGTGAGAAAAAGATTGAGTGAGCGAGTTTATTACCTGCATTCAGATTTAGCATTTTCCTTCAGGTCAGTCCTATGTTCATAATAAAAAATCTGTTTAAATGTCCACTGCAATATCTTGTCCTTTTAACATTTAAGGGGTTTTCCCGTGACTGACAGCACTAGTCAAAGCATTTGTCAGTTGCGTCTTGTTCAGTGTTCACAACAATTCAGTCTTTTCAATATAAAAGTATTTGCTTTGCCGCCATCTCAGGGACTATTTGTTTCCGGCGGAAGGAAGGCTTTTAGAAAAGTTTACTTTTTAGAAAGTTTACTTCATGACAGTTGCATTGATACATATTTCTGGCTTTAATATTTGTATTGTGTGGTAACCGTTTTATAAAAGCAATAAGGTAATATGCATGTGTGTGTTATATAAAATCAGCATTTATACATGATAAGTTTTATATTTCTCCATCGTTTTTAATTTGATTATGCTGTTCGCAATGCTTCATGGGATTGTAGTTCTTACCCTCACAAAAGCCGTTAAATACAGTCTTGTACCTGTCATTTTGTCTAAACTTTTTTGCTTCAAATCAAAGTTTATGATATTATGATTCGCCTTGTAGCTGATTAGCTTGGTTCATGTCTTATAACTCTTTAATTAAGACTTTTTTTTAAATCCCAGTGGGATGGAAATGGAAAAAATACTTCTGGCACCAGCACTGCTGAAACGGGGCAGGAAATGTTGCACTCTATAGAGTCTGGGAAACTACGTCATTGCTCTTTGCATTCTGCATACGATGATATAAAAAAAGTTTCATTTTACCAGCTTGGAAACAACACAATGTTGAAAGTGAAAGTAAAACTCAGTGAAAAACTGTGCTTCAGTTGAGATGCGTTTTCCACGCCGGTCTTTAGAGCGGCTAATAGGCAGTTCATAACACAGCAAGCATTCACCATTCTAATGTGTTTTTAACGGTATACATTTTAACATCTACCTACACAGTCTCTACTGTAGTGTCTGTGTCCTAAAGTCCCAAAATGCACTGCGTCGCTGACATCACGTTCCCATTCTTTATTGTGGAAGTGGACCACCGAAGATTTACAATGAGCTTTAAAGCATTTATTAATTTCTCACATATTAAGTTGTTCATTGTTCTAGTTAACAGTGCATGAACTTATGCTAAAAAATACAACTTTTGTTTTTAAAAATGTTTTTGTAAATGTTGAAATGACCTTGCCTAATATTAATAAATGCTGTAGAAGTATTGTTCATTGTTAAGAAACAAAACCTTATATTGTAAAGTGTTACCAAGATCTTGGTAGCACTCAACCATAAACCATTCCTCTCCTGGTATCTATTAAAGCAATCTCCAACAATTAACTATTTTCCAATACACAAATACCTTCTCAGTCTGTGCACTCATTTGCCCCAGAGCCAGATTTGCCCTATCCTCCGTTTAAAACCCTTTCAAGCGTGAGTTTAAAATATTCTAACTGTCCCCCCAGAGTGAGTTTTTTTAAGGCGACCGTTATTTTAGAACGTTTGCCTTTAATGTTTCCATAGCGACGCGTCATGCGTGTCACGAGCGCTGAGCGCAGCCACAATAACACTGTATGACAGGTGGATCGCTATTATTTTGTTTTTCCTTGTTTATTTACAATATTCACAAACTTGCTTTCCATGTTATCAACTATCTGATATTCCGATCCTCAAATATGTGTAAGGGAGTGTGTTTTGTCGTTTAAAATCCTTTATAAATGATCTTTATCTTGATCTATAACGAGATGGGCGGCGCCATCTTAGTTTGCCTCGCAGTTCGCAGAGTCCTGTCAGTCGGATTTACAGCAGGTGAATTCATCATTTTCTCCCGAAATATATGCAAGTAAGTGGCTGGTGAACTGGAAGAATAATAGAGTAAACTTTATAGTTACTTGGGCCCATTATGTGTGTCTGATATGAATAAATGTCGGCAAATTGTATATGAATGGATTGTTATTGCTCCTTCCACTGATGTCTGACATCAGTGTGTATTTTATAAACTCTAAATATATTGTTTTAATGGTGCTTATGCATATTTAAATGTCTGAAACCTTAAAAGAAACGTTATGTGGCTGAAAACACTGCATAGTTGTGATATATGACAAGAGCTGCGCGCGTCCGTCTCACAGTAAAAGCGCGAAAGCGCAGTTTAAATATGGCAGTTATGTGACGTCGCTGAACGTTCGAAACCCCATATGTGGGACCGTACGCCCAGGGGCACTGAAATAAAAATCCCATATGTGGGACCGTACCGCTCAAAGGGTTAACAAATGCAACAAAGTAAACTGTCCTATAACCATCTATGTTCACAACATATTACTACAAATCCTTAATACTTTCCATTAGAGTGTGTATCAGAAGAAGAACCTGCTTTGAAACAATCTGTACTGTATAAAGCGCTATATAAATAAAGGTGACTTGACTTATTTACTGGCATTATATTCCCCACTGCTGGAACATTTTCTTGGCTTTCACTTTGTGCCTGTGTTGTTATTGTCAAAATACACTGAATTTATAGTTGCTTTCCAGGAAAGTCTCATCCTCAAATTAAAAGCAAATGTAAAATTAATAAAGCAAAGCTTTATTTGCAATTCAAGTGGCCCAAGAATGACTGTCATAAACAATTGGTTGGGAGATTTCTGTGAAAAAACCATGTTGGAATGTTGCATGGACTGACATCTGGCTCATCAATATAGGTTTCGTTACAGATTATTCCATTTCCAACTGCCAAAACATGCTAAGACTGTAATAAATAGGCTTTATCTATTTTGCTGAAACTAATTTAGTTCTAACTATTCATTTACCTCACAAGTTGCAGCAAAGAGCTTGTTTTGTAACAAAATGTAAATTTATCTACCTGTAGAAAGATTTAAATGTTGTGAATGAATGGAGTAAAGTGTCTCACGTTTAAAGCATGGCTGTTCTCTGTTTAAGGTTCAAAAGGTGATATGAACAAATAAAGAGTTTTAATTACAAATGAAGGTTTTAAATACATTCACTTTATTGCATGAGGGTACTTCTAAAGCAAGCACATGAAGTATTATTTAGTTCGATTTGCATAGCTCAAGCAGTCTTGTTGTTTTTTTTCCTTAAAATAGCATTAATTATGGTAAATATGAAGACGTACAGTGTTTTGATTTAAAAATATTTACACAGACCAATGTGCTTATTTTGAATGAGTTATTCCCACTTTATATGCTACATATTTTATCAAATATTAGACATCTCTGCTTTGACTGTCCAACTGTGACTTTGACCATTTTTTTTTCCAATTACATACAAAATAACACTTTAAACAAGGCCTTCAAAAGGATGCTGTAAAGTTTCGTTCAATAAATTAAAAATATATCAGCCTCAATTCCCCATAATATATCAGATCAAAACTCTCTTTAATCATTTTATAAATGTAACCAATCAAACCCTTATTTTATACATCATAGAAAAATATGCAACGCATTGATCTTGTTTTTCTCTTTCTGAAAAATGATAAAAATAGATCTCTGTCTTCCCCTTCAGGGCTGTTTTTGCTTAAAAGTGATAATGAGTATTCCGCTTCTCTGAAACTTGACTTTCTTTTCCAGATTTCATACTGTGTTTTTAGCTTGATTCAGGGTCTTTTTTTTTCCTTTTTCTTTTCTGGAATAAGAACAACACAATATCCATGAATTTTCCCAATGGGAGAAATAAAAATGACACAAAATATCTCATACACAAGCGGAGGCTAGTGTTTAGTCAAGAGTTAAAAAAAAAAAAAAGACAAGCAGAAAGCACAGTATGGGCTAACAACTTGCATGGCATTTCAGAGGTTTCGATATGGTGAAAGATCGAAGTACAAAACAGGAGATTTATATTGTTTGGCAAATTGTTCTTTACTTTACGATACATTATAATCAAACTGCTTGATTACAGAGGTAATTACCAGTGATAGAAAAATAATCCAAAATATTGTTCCATTTAATTCCATGTCAATCTATATTTACACAAAAACTGTGCCACAGCAGAAAAGAAAGCCAAATGAATCTCCAAATGGCAAAACGATCCACAAATAAGGGCTTTGATATTCTGTTGGGGCAACAGGTTACATAATTTAACGTCATTATATACAGGCTGTAATGCAAGTTGCTGGCCCCGCATGAACACGCATTGTTTCAACAAGCAGACTTACAACTCTAAGGACACTTCCAATGTTTCGGCTTCTTTTCTCATTAATCTAACACACACGCTCACAAGTATTTAGGTACCATTATTTGGTAACTACTGTCCTAGCAGTAAAAGCACTATGATGAGTCCACATGGCTTTGATGCAAAGATTAGAGTAATATCAATATATATATGCTTTCTTTATAGATACACACAGTACTTAAAGGCCTGACAATGGTTTGAGAGACTGCAATGCTGATGGGAAGAGGGTTCTCAAGAGAAACGGGAGAGGATTGTGGGAAAGATGGAGGCCAGGAGGAGTCACAGTGAGTCTGGCCTTAAAATTGATGGAAGGGAAGTGCCCAATGCCAAGTCTTCTAGTATCAACATCATCTTTTGGCTCAAAACATCAATGGATTCGCCACAGTCCAAATCCAAGTCCCTACTTAGTTCCGTTCATAAATCTTCGGTGGTCGATCGAGGCTAGTGTTTTGAACACAAATAATTATCATACCAGTGGTTCTCTCATGATGACTTGCAAATAAACTTAGCTGACAACTTTGCTGTAGTCCTTGGTCTGGTTTTACAACTTCCTCAAGCATGGCTATTTTCCTCTGGTCGCATCTCGGTCTCCGTCGCGTTCTTTCCTGTCACGAACGTGCTTGTGTCTGCAGAATCCGTCCTGAGCATGTAGCATGAATTTGCTGTGTACTCCAATCACTGTAATGTGACCGAGAGCAGATATGAATCTGTAAACATCGTCCACTTCCTGGCTAGTTTGTAGCTTTTGTAATATGAATGTCATCCTCCGAAACAGAGTCAAAAGAGTCGATTAATTCAATTACGTAGTTTTGCCGTGGGTTACGCACTCCGACTGAGGAGCGCGCGGAGATATGGAGGCAGATAACCGCGTGAACGGCCCTCCGAAGACATCCAAACATTTCGAAATATTTCTCTGCGTGATGATGTGTGAGTAATCAAAAGAAATACAATGTTTGACAAAGGCAAAACATATGTTTTTGGTGTTCAGTGGGATTTTTTCCATCTTTTCTTTATCTGCTGGACACTCAGAAGGGCTCACCGTCAAATTTGACAGCTGCAAGAGCTTGAGCTGGGAAAATGTGAAATGAGAGAGAGAAAAAAGAAAAAGAGAACGTGTATCGTCAGAGACTGTCATATATCATTTGTTCAAAGAAGTTCAGTTGAATGGTTTTCATACCCAAACACAAAAATTATATTAAGGCCAGAAACACACTCTATGGAAGTATGTGAAAGCTACATTTACAGGGATAGTTCAACAAAAAAAATGGAAATTCTGTCATCATTTACTAGTTGTTCCAAACCTATATGGCTTTGGCAACGTACACACTGTCAGTCCAAATCCAATTATATCGTCGATTGGAATCTGATCTAAAATTATTGTCATCTCCGCCGATCTCCATTATAGTCATTTTCTGCTCGTTCAGCATTTTGCATCAACACAGCTTTGTTTCTGCAGCGGCTTTCAGCATGTTTCCTATAACAACATCTGCCGTTTTACATGCCTTGAGAAAGTCGCATAAACCACAAAAAATCTGATCAGAGCAGTCAGACTGAAACGGATTTCCAGAAATGCGATTTGAATAGGATTTCAAACCGCATATGAATGTAGTTCGAAACAGATTTGATCTGATCAGATTTCAATCGGATATGCATAAAAATTGGATTTGGACCAACAGTCTGTATGAAGCTATTTAAGATATATAAGATATTTTGAAGAATGTTTCAACTGTTTTGTCCATACAATGCAAGTCAAAAGAGTCCAAAATCTTACTAAACCCCATTGGCTTTCATTGTATGGACAATTTTGTGTTACGCTGAGAGTCATACAGGGTGTCACTGAGAGTAAATGATGATAGAATTTTAATTTTTTTGGTAAGAAATCTGCCAAAATGTATCAGAGAGCAATTTAAAATGCAATTCAAGTATGTGCTGAACATTAGTTTACATGAGTGTAAACTTTCTTCTAATACGGACAAGTTTTCAGGTCATTTACCGTCATGCCGGAGGAACAATTTGAAAAGAATGAGTCTGTCCTAAATGGTATCTTCAGCCAATGCATGCATATTGACGACGCACAGTGGCCATTGTGGCATTAGCGACAAGAATACTTTTTGTGTGCAAAAACAAAACAAAATTAAGAATAATAGTCATTCTCTTATGCTGTTTACGTTGTAGACACACTGCAGAGCTTCCAGGCTCTACGTCAGAACGCTGACTCAGTATTGTCCGACGCTGTACACTCTAAAAACTAATTCAGGGGACCTTTAGTCATTACTTAAATATATATATTGTTGTGAAATAAAAAATCAAGTTCTGAAATGCTGTTAGATTTTTTTACTTGTAATTGTTATTTTATTGAGCTTGGATGACACACAAATTATGCCTATTGATTCGATATACTATCATGACTTGTCATAGTTTAACATTTTCAGTTAATCAAAAATGTACTTAATTTTAAGTTCTGTTAATGTAAAATACAATCTGATGAACTTAAGTGAAACTGGGCTGGGATTTATATTTCCCATCATGCTTTGCCCATGGCACTTGAAAGGGAGAGTAAATGCTAAAATGAAGTGTTATATAAGGTTTTTTGCACAAGATTAATGGTAAGGGAGATTTAGCAGTAATTACTGTTTTGTTATGCTAATTTAGAAGAAATTCTGTTAATGTGGGTTTTTGGAGATTTACCATCATGGTGACAAGCGGTGCTTGGCAAGTTCATATTACTTAGAAATGCATTTTATTGTGGCAAAAAAACGTCTTCACCTTACTTAAAACATTATGTTGGATCAACTTAAATAGTTGCATTCATGTTGACAATTATTAAGCTCATGTTACTTAGAAATGTGTTTTTATTGTGGCAAAAAAACATCTTCACCTTACTTAAAACATTATGTTGGATCAACTCAAAATATTGCTTTGAATTAATGTAATTCTCCCAATTGGCTTAAGTTAAAAATTCTAGTGGAAAACGTTAACATATTTTTTTTTGTTGAACCAATGTTTTATTTTTTAGAGTGTACACGTGCCTGTGATGCTGACACAGCCAATAATGAGTTGGCGTTCTGACGTAGAACCTGGATGCTCTGCACTGTGCCTACAATGTAAACAGCGCAGGAGAATGACAGGGAAGAGAAGAAATTGGTTGAACCACTGCAGCCACATTGTCTTTACTACCTTTCTGGAACTTGAAACTGGTAATTAAGTTGCTGTATATGGAGGGGTCAGAGAGCTCTCGGATTTCATTAAAAATATCTTAATTTGTTTTCCGAAGACAAACAAAGGTCTTAGGGGTTTGGAACGACATGAGGGAGAGTAATTAATGAGAGAATTTTCATTTTTGGGTGAACTAACCTTTTAAAATAAGAAATATCTTATATTTTTTAGTTGTTTTGGCTTATTTTAATACTTGTTTTTGTCCTATTTCAAATCACTTTTAGTCATCTTGAAGTTTGCTGATGCCCTCTAGTTGGCCCCAGACCCTTGGTTGAGAACCACCGGGTTACATTAAACACATCATTTGTGGCATGGCCAATATAGTTAAACTTAACTTATGTTTATGTTTATAGATGGCTACCTAAATAATAAGGTCTGGCTTAATGGCACTCTTTATTGCCTGTGAGAGTCTTTTTGAGCTATGAGGTTTGCTACCACGAGAGAAATGCACGTTAAATACATTTAATGGGATTGCACTTTTGCAATCTGGTTAAACATTCGCATCTGCATTCGCATACTTGTGTTGTGTATGTTTCTGGCCCAGCAGTTAATAAAATTTCACAACAGTTGTAGCCAAAATCTCTGCATCTGGTTTCCATGTGATTACAGCAGGTGAAAATGCTCCTTAGTTAACTGTTAACGAACCAACAGAGAAATTTAGTGTTTGCGAAAGTCAACTGTAGATCATATAAGCAACATGGTCCAAATGTGCAATTTCAAACACCAGTACTTTCAAAATTCTTGTCACATGGTTTTTATTATAACTGACTATTAATGTCATGAGCTGACTGCAGCTTTTAGGTTTACTCTTGGGTGTCAAAACTTGTTCATTGGAAAAGATGCAAAATATACAGAATGAAAGCCAGTAAACTCAATTGCGGAGTAGCCACAAATCCTGGAATAAATCTGCAGTTAATCAAGATCTAGAATTGAATTTCTACCCAAACAGGGTGGTGTAAATGGCCCAATATTCAGTGCCTTTTTCTAGCTCTACTGAAAGTAAAAGAAAGCAAAGACAGTAATGAGTAAGACCAGGAAAAGAGTTTGTGTGAGGAACCAGAAGTGAAAGGAAGGGGCGGGGATTGTTGTGCAGTGGGCGGGACTCACCTTCACACCTTCATGATGTGGGAGGAGTCAGAGTAGTCAGCAGAAGGGGGAGGGACCAGGCTGGTTGGGGAGGCAGGGGGACTGGGGACGCACTGGGCTGCAATGCAGTGGAATCATGGGGGGGGAAAATATAAAAAAAAAAAAAAAAACGTATGCCATGAAGCAACTGAAAAAGGAATTGTGGGACAGAGAGGTGATCATATACTCTCCTCTCACAGAGCCACAACACAGAAGGTAAAATGAATCCATGCTAATTGTAATTTCGAAATATGGAATAAAATGGAAGAAAACGTCCAATGCATGATCCTAAAATTAGCATGAATTTTTTTGCATTTTGGCTGTAAAAATCTTAATCTAGCAATTGAGATCAAAGGCATGTTAAATTGAATATATACAGTATATAATTTTTTAAAATGATGTTTGTCCTCTGCCTTTGTCAATTCATACATGTTCTGATGTTTAATGGTTTAGTGAAGATAATAAACCTGAATATATTCATAGTCATTTAACTCTAGAGCAGTTTCCCAGTGAATATAAATGGAATTAGACAGTGTGCTTCAGTACAGAGGTCACACATCTAAAAGCTTCATTAATATGTTGTAAATGCAGATTGTGATAATAAAAATAAATCGTATTATCATTTCCTTTTGCAAAATATCACATCTAATAGATCAAAAAAATAACTATAATTAAAGTGCAACCTCAGCACTGAAGTGTGGTGAAGTGTGCATCGAGGACATTGAGGAGCATGTGACATTAGAAGGGCATGAGGGTCAGACAGTGATCAGACAGTTGGGGTCACAGTTCGCCCAGGCTCCTCAGGGCGGCAGGCTTCCTCACCGGAGAGCAGGCGGCTACGGCGGGAGGCCTCGGCGGCCAGCGCGCAGGAAATCTCGATGCGTTTCTCCTGCTCATGAAGCTGCTGCTCCGGGTTACTGGTTCCCTCCACTGGCCCGTCCAAAACAGGCACCACATTTTGCAGGCTGGAACAAAGACAGATCAGCCATTAATATTCAATAAAGAACATATATATCCTCAGTTTTCAAGATAAAAGAGGAAATTCTATCATAATTTACTCAGTGTTATTCCAAACCTGTTACCCGTTATATTTTCCAAAGAACACAAGAGTAAAAAAATCTGGACTTTTATGGTATGTTTTTGTACTTTTATTTTCACAGCTTGACCTTGTATTAAAAATTTGATAGTCCCAAGTTGTAGAGCAAGTAGTGCGTATGGTTTATGGCATAACGACAAAATGGGTTTGGACCAGACAGAACAAAAACAAAACAAAGGTTGCTTGGTGTGCAGTGGATGAGGACATGATGTGCATCATACTTTGATTTGGCAATCAGTGTCTTGATTCTTTCGACTTTCTTCTGTTTTTCCCGCAGCTCTTCTGGACTGAGAGGTGTACTGGGCTCGATGTCCAAGTATCGCTCAGGGATCAGGACTTTATCCGGCATGGACAACTGGAGAAACAATGACACAAATCTACTTGCATATCCTTAACATCAGCTATTATTAAATAACTGTTAAATTGCTGCACGATGTAACAATAATTTGCAATGCAGTGCTGCCATGTGACCTCTAACCTCTTTGTTGAGATCCAGGTCATAGTGTTCAGGCTCCACCTGTCGTCGCAGGCGAGCAATTTCCTGCCTAGGTGACTCCACACCTTCTCCCCTCACGGCCGCCTCAAGATCCTTAATATCCACCTCATCAGCTGTCACTCTCCTCCGCACCTGGATAACAGGAAGAACAAGTGGCTCAATGCTTAGCATGACTTAAAGTACATTGCAAAAAATGAATTGTTTTCATACCTTGAGTTAATTTTATTTTTCTTACACCAGTGGCAAATCATCTCATGTTTTAAGCATATAGTTAATAGAACCCAATTAACGTAGTAATTATTATTAGATATATAATATATCAATAATATAGTAAAAGTAAAGGTTCCTTGGCATCTATAGTTCTATTAAGAACCTTTAATATCTATGTAACCTTTCTATTGCACAAAAGGTTTTTAATAGTGCAAAAAAAAAAAATTCTTTTGACATTTAAAATATTTTTCACATTAAGAAAAAAAAAAAAAGGTTGTTTTAACAACTGTTCCAAAACAAAAACCAAAAATGGTATGTCATTGCTGCAAAACCCTAATTTTGGAACCTTTATTTTTAAGAGTGTAGTAAATTCATTTTATTTCAAGTTGTAAAGTGCCTAGTGATCAAAACAGGCTTATGAAATCAATATGTAGTAAATCTGAGTAAGAATTCAAGTCAAAAGCACGAGCTAATGGTAATAAGATACACTTGTCGTTCATGTCGTTCCAAACTCGTAAGACCTTTGTTCATCTTCGGAACACAAATTAAGATATTTTTGATGAAATCCAAGAGCTTTCAGTGCCTCCACTGGGAGCAATGCAAGTTACACATTCAGAACGATAGTAAAGACATAATCAAAGTACTCATGTGGTTTAACCTCCGTTTTATGAAGCGACGCAACTGCTTTGCTAGCGCAAAAAAACAAAAAACAAAAACCTGTTGTTTACAAAATAATATTACACTTGAGTAAACACAACACATCGTAGTGCGTCGTAGTGCTCCCCCTACTGGATTACAGGTCAATATTTTTATAAATAAAGTGGTAAATTATGTTTTTTTTGTGTAAACAAAGCACTTGCGTCACTTCATAAAATTGAGGTTTAAACACTGAAGTCAAATGGATTACTTTAATGATGTCTTTGCTATTGTTCTAGACCTTGAATGTGTAAACTGAGTTTCTCCCAATGAAGGGACTGAAAGCTCTCGGATTTCATCAAAAATGTCTTCATTTGTGTTCCGAAGATGAACGAAGATCTTACAAGTGTGAACACTGACATGAGGGTGAGTAATTAATGACAGAATTTTCATTTTTGGGTGAACTAACACTTTAATTCATCACTCTTTCAGTACAGAGTCATGATGTTTAAGAGAATGACACTAACCACTCTGTAATTAGTTGAGGTTTTGAAGCCATCGATGTGCTGATTGCTGGAGAGGTTGAGGCTGCGCCTCTTGTCTCTGACGGAGCTGCTCTGGTTTCTTCGTATCCTCTCATTCTGTTCCTCCACACTCATTTTCGACTTCACTTCTGCAGGGAACACTGCACTCTTTGGCCTTTCCTGGAACACACATCCAACACCATTAAAGTCTGCATTTATAAAAGACTTCTTGTAATGCCACCTAGTCCTATTCATACTGAATCTATACACATATTGTGGATCTGTAACTCATTTATGTTTATAAAACTAATAGGACCGGCTATATTTTATAGTTCATTACACTTTTTCATAAAATTTATATATACTGTTGAAGATTTTTTTACATTTAACAAAAACAATTTACTTGCACAGATTTAACCTACTCTGGAAATGTGACCGTTGGACACCTTCCCATTTCTCCGTTGGACGGCATCACAATTGTTCTTTTCTTCTGAAGGCGACTTGGTCCTGGGTGGAACAATTCCAACTGCGAGGAAAAAGGAAATGGTAAACTATAATGTAGAAAGGCGCCATTGTAAGGCAATACATTTTTGTTGGTTTCTAGTTTTTTCAGTTGGCCATACTATAAGCAGTTTTTGGATTTTAGAATTTAGCTTTGTAATATGAGATGTTCGATTAGCAATTTGTATATTTTAAATATAATCAATAAGATGATTAATTTAATTTATCCCCAACTTCACATGCTCTAGAAAGGTCAATATTAAAAATGACAGACATTCTTCATACCTTTATTCTGGTTGGACAGCCGGTCTTGCTCTGTCTCATAGTCGCTGGTCTTTTCTCCCTGTGAGTTGTAGTTGTGCTGGAACAGAACACAGCAAAGATAAACCCTAGTAAAAAATATCCTAAAGGAATGTACAGGATAACTAATGGAATTTGTTGAATAATTGAAACCAGCCACCCCAAAGGATCCCGACAGGATAAAAAAAAAGAATCCTTTAAGAATCAAATTGAGAATCTAGTTGAATCTCATTTGATTCTTAATCTGATCCATTCAGATTGGATTCATATTATGACAAAAAAAATGCCCTTAGCAATCCCATACCTACATTTATCTACCAGAGAACCATTCCCACAAAACCATTTAGCACAACTTTTAGCAATTCATTATGCTAACGATTTTCTTAGCATACAAGAAAAAGAGTATGAAATTAAAGAAACAGTGGCATGGGGCACAGTATTCTACAGGTTGCTCAATAGCGTGATGAACAGCAGCCTATGAATGCATGAGGCCGTTTGGGTGAATATGGCCAAAAGCAAATGGAAGCATTTTTACAAACCACATAACTGATAAACACAACACTAGCACTGACACAAGCAAGCACAAATAAAATGGGTACTAAGGACAGAAATGATGCAACTATGAGGAAACTTGAGCTTTCTGCCACACACACACGTTGGAGGGAAAATGGGAACTGTTATGGAAGACAAGCTACTCTATCTGATTTATTTACTCCATTATTTTCTATATCTTACAACAGATGTTATATTGTGATGCCGTTTGGTTTGAGATAAAGTAATGAACGACAAAATTATAAGTAAAGCAAACAGAGATGATATAAAGTGAAATAGTGAGATGGAAAGAAAGAGAAGTGTTCAAATCAATGAATGAGAGTAAAAGGGAGATGTTGTCGACGTTGCAATAACGATGATGGAAATGAAAACAGTGGAAGTATGATTCCTTGTTCTCATAATGCTGCCGCCTTCCTGAGGTACCTTTCTGCTGCGAAATTCTTCGTTGTCCTTGTAGCCTTCCTGGTGGATGCCTGAATGGGGGCCCACACTGCGCAGCCAGGCATTGCTGTCTAAGGGCAGGGGAGGGACGGAGGGGGGAAAGGACTGGGAGGACTCCAGGGGCTGGTAAGATTTAGGAAGTGGAGGTCTCGGAGGACCAACCTCCTGTGGTAGAAAGTCAGGAGAGTACAAAAAAAAACAAAGGAAGTTGGGAAAAGAACGTAAAGGATACGGATAGAAAAGGTATTAAGCAGAAGGGAAAGAAAGGCAGGGAGGAGGAAAGAAGGGAAGGAATGGAGAGAGAGAGCTGTGCATCAGGAGCGACTAAGCCAGGTGGAGGGCGCAGAGAATCATGGGAAGCATATAGGCATGGATCCCTCACCACAAACGCTAAGCAACACTGACCTGCACACGGCCCACACGTGTACTTTGTGATTTCGACAAATCACTGCTAGCAAAGGCAACTGTGAGCGAGTTAAAAAGGCTTAGGCCATTTGTTTTAAATCATATCTAAAATTTGAAGTCTGAAAATGTGCAGTTCAGTCAGGGGCTGATGTTTCTGAATAAACAGTACATACTAGAAGCCAGAAAAGGCATTAAACTCTGGGCATATTTTGGTAGAGTTTCACTGTAGGAGTGGGTCGCCTATGAATACTAGCAAACACGCACAACCAAGCGTTTAAGAGTGACTACAGCTAAGTAACAACAAAAAACAGAATCATACAGCCAGAAAACAGGTATTAGACACAGAAATAGTTTTTGAATCCCATTTCAGGCCATTTAATCATCATTCAATTACATGATTATGCTCATTGTGCTTTATCTTATGCTAACAAGCTAATAGTGTGCAACAGTGCCTGTGTACATTTTCAGCAGCCTTGGTTCCAGAAGTATTTTTCAAATTTGTTTTTCATTTAGGAGTCATAAGCCATAGACCAAACCAACCAGACTGTATACTTAACAGCAATCCCATGAAGCACTGCAAATTACACAACTTAACTGAAAAAACATGGAGATTTTTTAATGTAGTTTTTCACTAGGAAAATATATGGGATTTTTACTTCCGTAAAAATACACTGTTGCACTCTATTATGGAATCTTTTCAAAATAAACGTCTTTTCAAATTATTACCATGACTCCATGGCACTGGACTATGGTTAGAGGTTTTCTTTAAATGAGCCTAGTACAGCAAATATTAAAGGGATAGTTCACCCAAAAATGAAAATCTGATGTTTATCTGCTTACCCCCAGTGCATCCAAGATGTAGGTGACTTTGTTTCTTCAGTAGAACACAAATGATGATTTTTAACTCCAACCGTTGCCGTCTGTCAGCCAAATAATGGGAATGGGAACTCGATCAGAGTTGAAAAAACTTGCACAGACAAATCCAAATTAAACCCTGCGGCTCGTGACGAAACATTCATGTCCTAAAACACGAAATGATCGGTTTGTGTGAGAAACCGAACAGTATTTATATAATTTTTAATACACCTAATACACCACTATGTCCAACTGCGTTCAGCACTCGCTTAGTGAGGTCTGATCGCGCTCTGACAACGGCAGTGATGTCTGGCACTCATTGAAGTATAAGCGCGAGACATCACTGCCGCTGTCAGAGCGCGATCAGACCTCACTAAGTGAGTGCTGAACGCAGTTGGACATAGTGGTGTATGATATAAAAATGATATAAATACTGTTCGGTTTCTCACACAAACCGATCGTTTCGTGTCTTAGGACATCAATGTGTCGTCACGAGCCGCAGGGTTAAATTTGGATTTGTCTATGCAAGTTTTTTCGACTCTTATTGTTCGAGTTCCCATTCACTCCCATTATTTGACTGACAGACGGCAACGGTTGGAGTTAAAAATCATCATTTGTGTTCTACTGAAGAAACAAAGTCACCTACATCTTGGATGCGCTGGGGGTAAGCAGATAAACATCAAATCTTCATTTTTGGGTGAACTATCCCTTTAATTATTTAGAATAAGGAGCAAATCATGCTGTCCTGAATAAACTAAAATAGCGACTCCTTCAAATGCAAAAGCTAAGTCCTATGATCAGGCTTGATTTAATTAGGGGAAACAGAATAATTGAATATCCCCTTCTTCATTTAAATGAAATGATTCGGTACTACAGAATATGCTACTGTATTGTAATGAGTAATAGTGTCTTTCATTGAAGAACAATGATGTGTGAAATACCTCTGTGGCCAGCTGTTTCGTGGGAGAGGCCTGAGAGCCAGGGACAGGAGAGAAGGGGCTGAGAGGACTCGTCAGACTCACTGAACTCAAGGGACTCGCAGGGCTGTTTGTGCTGAAGGAGCCGGATGCTCCACTGGCTACTGGAGACAGAGACAGATAACAGAGTTAAGGACCTATGTCAGGACATCAAAACTAACCTAATATTCTTCCCTATAATATGCTCTACTTTGCTGCTATTGTATTCCATGATCAAATCATAAAACAAATGACGTTGCTCTTTGTTTCCCAATTACTAAGCCTGTTTCACAATGCACGCATAAATGGTATGAAAATGCCACAGAATAACTGCATAAGTTCTCAAAATATTTCTGATGCATAAAAATAAATTGCAGCTCTATACAGAAAATTAAGTGATTTCTGATTTATTGTATTATTTGCTTTAAAGTCAACATAAAATGGAAGTAGCGATAGTCTTTTTTTTTCTTTTGTGACGTATATCCGAGTGAAACGGCTTCTCGAATAAGAAAAAATTTAGGATGGGACTTGATTTTGTCCATCAGGAATTGATTGAATCTTTAAACGTTCGCTTTGTAAACATTGGATCGGTACTTCCACCTACGTCACGCGTGACCTTTGTAACGTGATGGCGTCATGCGTGGCGGACATAGTAAATTATCAGGAAATTTTCATTCAGAAGTGAAACTAATCCTTTAATAATAGCAAAAAATTGGTCAGCAAGAAGCAGGTTGCTGAGTGCAGAAATAAATATGCAGAGTTTATGTGTGACCCCACGCAGTAAGGAGATCATCTGACCTCTGTGTTTGGCCGTGTCCGTTCCCCGAGACGGGTTGTTTTTGTGCAGACCCTCCAAGACATCCTGAACCCTCCAGAACTCTTTCTGAATGTGCCTGTGTACCAGCTCACTCTGGGGGAAGAGGAGATTATGTTAGACAAGCTATTCATTTAAACAGAAAAGACACATGCATTATTGAATAGTACTGCCAGGATAATTATTAAAATGCATTTTTCTTCTCATTAACAATTAACGAGAGAATCACAAGCCATTCAATTACTGATTGCATAATTCATTTCCATTCAAATGAATGTGAGCAGTCCTTGCATTTGCATTACTAGCAAATAAATAGATAATTGCTACGGATCTTAATTTGGTATTCTAATTAATTCTGTATCATCAAGGTCACCTTTTTTACTATGATAATGCCCACATCACACCACCCATTGTGGATAAAGGTAAATCAATCAGTTGAAAATGATTATGCTGAATGCATGATGCAAATGGATAATTGCATGTTCCCATGAATAAATGATTTATCTAAATGGAGAGACAGCAGAAGCCATTAAGGGCTTGTAGTTTAAGAGTTAACTAGCAACTAATGATGATGCTGACAACATGAACGCCGCTGATGATGATGACAAACGTGGAAAGCAACATACCTGCCCTCCAGCGTTCAGCTGCTCCCACAGGTCACCATGGATGGCGTTCACATCATCCTCTAGTGCCTCAAACTCCATTCGTGTGGTGGTCAGGGCCTGTGAAGAAGCATGCAAAGAATTTTCAAAAATAAAAATAAAATAAATTTTCATATTCAAACATTTATTTAATCAACAACAATAGCTTTGATTATGTGCTAATCAATGTTCCCTCTAAGCAGAGGACAAAAATCATGTGTGGGAAAATCGGGGAAAATCCATTCGATTGTAGTTTAAATGAGAAATAAGTGCAGTGCTCTGGTCAACCGCTATAGAGTTATTGTCGCTATAGAGTTAGAACCGGTTTACAGGTTTCATAGAAAGAGAACGATTGAGCGCGTGTGAGCTACTGTCTATGCGTGTGAGCAGCCGCGTGCCTGAGCCAAATCAGTCGCGGTAAGAATACTGTTGTGTTTGCGGAATAAATACCTAAATACAAGCGAGGCAACGCGAAACGAAAAGAAATGTGAAATAAAACGTCATGTTTTAATGAAAAGTGGCGGAAATAACGGATGATGGGCACAGAATGAACAAAACTTTGAGACATTTACAATCACACACCCACTACAGGTGTAGCGTGCAAACTCAAAATACATCAGTGATATACCTCCGTTTAAATATATTATTGTGTGTGATGGTGGTGTGGGTTTCAGGGATGTATAGATAACTATAAAAGAGTTAACATGTTCACTTTTCTTAAAAATATTTAGCTATCAGATCTGTTTAAATGCTTCAGTTTTCATATTATAATATATTAAAACAAAATGAAGCATTTAAAGGTGATAGAGAGGATTTTTTCGTCGACTGAGAATCCAAAGACTTACTGAGTTTTTGAAATGAGCGAATGCGTAAGAACAGCCCCCCTCCTTCACAGCTTTTACCACCGTTTACAGTTACAGTTTACCACCGGCATTCGCTGTGTCGTGTTTTTTGGATTCATTATGTCGGACTCATAATCTGCACTTGTTATTCCTGTCTCCTGACAAAAACATTGCATGCGGCGCCTGTGGAGTGTGGAAAGTTACTAGAGCGCGCAGCCGCGCTCGTCTCTCACAAGGAACGTCACGGCAGTGATTGACAAGACAGAGGGCCAATCCGCGCTCGTTTCTCACAAGGAACGTCACGACAGTGATTGACAAGCCAGAGGGCCAATCGTTTACGCGATGATCGCGTAAACTATTGGCTGATGTTTTTAAGGCCCTACCTCGTGCACAGATGATGTATATTAATATTATTACTTTCAGTGCACCTAATAAATAGTCTTTTATCAGTTAGTAATGACAGTTTCAAGTAATATTGCAAAAATGTATAAAACAAAACATCCTCTTTAGCACCTTTAAACTGACATAATACTGTATATCAGTTTAAATCCTTCAAGATTATAATATATTTTATTAATTTATAATGTAAGCCCAATAAAAAATTGATCTCACAAGGGGATTGTTTAGGGCTCCTTGCCACAAAAAATCTTGAAACCTCCTGGTATAGAAAATCTGGGAAATTCATAAAACAATAAACATGTCATTTTGATGGTTTAACACTGTCTGTTGCTAATAATTTACAAAACCATATCATAATGTGTACAAAAACACATTATGGTTGTCCCAAACCATCAGTGTAACTGCTTATATTATTAGAAAGAATTTAACTTTCCTTTTTAAATGATTTTTTAAATAGAATTTCTTGGTAAAGACTGGTATAGTTAAAAAATCTCAAGTAACCTAAAATGTGCTTAATTTAGTGACTGAACTGCTTATTTTCAAAAAATATGATTTAATATATCACTAAGTTAAACCAGGGGTCAAATAAAATAGAAATGGCACATTAAAAAGTTACAGTTGCATGATAAAAACCTTTTTTTTTTTGCATGTGTGTGTTTACGTTCATTGTACAGGTCTGATATAAAGAATGTTTTTGCTCAGGTGGCCAAAGTGTGAGCTCAACATAGAAAAGTTTTGCTCGGTGAGAAAAAAAAATTAGAGGGAACATTGGTGCTAATGTGTTTTCATAAACCTGTTAAATTGTCTGGTTTCTTACACTGGAGGCCTGAGACAGCTCTCCTCTGATGTTAATCAGCTTGTTTTGTAGACTCTCCTTCTTCATCTGAAGTTTCTCCATGGCCAGTGGCTGGTTCCTGTACAGCTCCATCTCCTGATGTGTGGCCACCAGCACCCCCTCTAGACTATCCTGGAAATTGCAGAAGACATTCAAGTAATGTTTGGCTTAATATTTATAATTTGATGGTTTAAGTACATAATTTAATATTAAATATTAAATTAATAATGTATATATATATATATATATATATATATATATATATATATATATATATATATATATATTATAGGCAACTGATACAGCAGGAACCTTATAGATAATGTGATTACAAGCAGGTTGAGTTAAAGGACCTATTAGCTTGCACCATCTACACATCTAGAGTTTCATGACAGAACTTTATATATATATATATATACACACTATTTCTATTTTTTTGGTAGGCTCTTAAAAGCAATATATGTACCTTTTCCATCCGCAAACGATGAACTACAGTCTCCTGCTCTTTCAAAAGACGATGCTGCTCACACAAGCGGCCCAGTAGTTTCTGTACAGAGACAAAATGAAAATTCTTGGGTCTGTTATGTGAATGACAATGATTTATAAAGTTATAAATGTATGCACTAAAAAGGATGTCTTTGATCATACAAACTGACTTACACTGGTTTCAATCTCATTAAGCTTCAATGTGGGATGTAGGTCACCGTACACATCATGGAATGGAGGCACCTATAACCAGAGAGAATAAATAAGATGGAAATATTAGTGAAAATGAGTCTTCTGGTTCAGAACCCAGCAGTATATAAATATGAAAATTTAAACATTTTATATATTTGAAGAAAAAAAAAAAAAAAAAAAAAAAAAAAAAAAAAAATATATATATATATATATGTTTATACAGTATATATATTAAGAACTAATAATAAAAAACAAAATAAAACAAAATTAAAAAAAAAAACATTTTAAATAATTATCAACACTTAAAAGAAATAATTGAAATAAATATTTATTAGCCATTGCAACGTGCTGTTTGTATTATTCAGCAACAAAAAGCATCCCAAACGCTGTATCAATGATAAGCCCCACTGTGTGAAGGCTATACACTGAACAATGGCTTTCTTGCTGGATGATGTGGATGGATAAGACATACACAGAGGACAACAGCAAGACAACACAATACACAATGACCACACAATGGAGGGTATGATTTTGGGCAAACAAGCGCTGGAAATGGTGGGATTCTGATACATAAATAAAGCAAAAAAGTCTGAAAACCAACCAAAAACCAAAGAGAAACTGAAGATTGCGACTGAATTTTTATAGCTGAGCTATCAAGTAAACCTAAAGCACTATCAAAACATCCAACATGCCACATCGACCAGGAAGCACAGAGAGAGGCAGGCTCCATCACAGCCTCAGAACAGCCTCGTTTGAGCCTAACTTTGCCGGAAAGAGACTGAAGTGAGGTTTGGTTGTGCAGGAATACCAGGTAGAGCAGCAGCCTGCCTCTCTACTCTCGGCTCTCGACTCTCTTACTTGTGAGAATAGCTTTGCTCGAGGAGAGGAACGTTCAACCATTCTGGTTACCATGCCGATTAGGTGATCACCATCTGTCATCTAGGGCAGAACAAACCATCATTCATCTGGCTATACGCCTGACCTTGAATATGGCCGACTTTGATGGAACCTAACTTATACTTCAGAGCAGGTAGATGAGATAGGAGAGACTGGGGCTAGTTGTCATATTTTTTTGTATTCCAGTGAATATTTTTTAAGGCAGGAATATTTTTTAAAGTCATTTTCTATATTAGGAAATGCTTTGAAAGAAGTCTCCAAGTTAAGCTCACCAAGGCTGCATTCATCTAAAGATTTAGGGATGTTCTTTAGTTCCGTGACTATGTCTTCTTGCTACCCAGCATAGCAAGAAATTCATTTATCGAAGAAACATTTCGTATTATTATCACTGTTGAAAACAGTAGGAATGACAATGCGTCTCAAAAAAAGTGGCATCTTTCCCCAACCTGACATTAAAGGATTAGTTCACTTTCAAATTAAAATTTCCTGATAATTTACTCACCTTCATGTCATCCAAGATGTTCATGTCTTTCTTTCTTCAGTCGAAAAGAAATTAAGGTTTTTGATGAAAACATTCCAGGATTTTTCTCCATATAGTGGACTTCACTGGACCCCAAATGGTCAAAATTACAGTTTCAGTGCAGCTTCAAAGCATTCTACATGATCCTAGATGAGGAATAAGGGTCTTATCTAGAGAAACCATCACTCATTTTCTAAAAATGTTATACATTTTAACCATAAATGCTCATCTTGAACTAGCTCTCTTCTTTTCCGGCAGTGTAGACACTTCTAAGTGTCATATACAATGTGCTAGTGCAAGTATATAACAATTAGTTCAAAATTTGACCAAGAAGAGAGCTAGTTCAAGATGAGCATTTATGGTTAAAACTTATATAATTTTTTTTTTTTTTTTTTAATAGAAAATGAGCGATGGTTTCTCTAGATAAGACCCTTATTTCTTGTCTGGGATTGTGTAGAATGCTTTGAAGCTGCACTGAAACTGTAATTCTGGCCATTTGGGGTCCAGTGAAGTCCACTATAAGGAGAATAATCCTGGAATGTTTTCATCAAAAATCTTAATTTCTTTTCGACTGAAGAAAGAAGTACACGGACATCTTGGATGACATGAGGATGAGTAAATTATCAGCAAATTTTAATTTGAAAGTGAACTAATCCTTTAAAAATAATCATTTCCAGAATTGACAAAAGAAAAAAACAAAGACTTTGTATTGATCAAGATTTTCCAAAACAAAAATATAATAAAAATCACTGCTACAGTAAACATATATTTGTATAGTCTTAAAACCTTACAGTTCTTTTATAACCTCGTGACAACTTTCCCATGTGAAAACTGCAAAGAAGCTATATATAGCAGCTGCTGTTGTTACTTTAAGATGCAACTGTTATAAAATTAGAAAGCACTTTCAGATCAGTGTGAGAACTGACACAGAGAGGAGATAGGGAGGATCAGGAGGTGGTGCTTTACAAAATGTTTGAGAGGACCATGACTACATTTATGACATGGTTGTTTAAGTGGGCATCCAAACATCTGTCATCAGAACACTCCTTAATGTGGAGCCAACAATCAAAAGCTCTGTTTGAAAACATAGTGAGCTGCCTTCGTCTACTGTCTACATATGCATCTGCCTTCTAACGCAGCATCCAAACTAAAATTCAAATTCATGAAAGGTCTAAAGCGCTGTACTTAAGCAGCGACTCTGTGAGCAGACACTGTATTCACATAAATAATGATCGGCATGAAGCATACAAGAATGCATGAAAATCCTAAAACTTTTCGTTTATGTCTAGGTTTAAAAAAAATGTTTATTTTAATTTAAAGTCGGCATGAAACAGAAGTTGCGACAGTCTTTTCTTCCCTATTGTGATGTATATGAAAATGTGAAACAGCCTTTCGAACAAGAAAAAATGTAGGGTGGGACTTGATTTTGTTCATCGGGAATTAATTGGATGGTTGTGGTTTGCTTATTGGTGTGATCTCATGTGAGTGACAGGTTGCCCCGCCCTCTTGCCAGTAAACACATCATCAGAGGAGAAGTTGTTTGAAAGAGGGAGAGATTACGAGGGCACATGAATATTAAAAAAAAGATGTGCATTTGCAAAAAATATTGCAATATTGCTTTAAAAAAAATGTTGTCTAGGTAGGTAGCTCCCTTGGTTTTGGAACAGAGCTTACATGTTCTGTCAGCATTTAAGCTCAGTTGTGGTTGTTGGATCAAGCCTCCTACCTGCTGATCTAGGTACTCCAGGTTCCTTTGAAGCTGCACGTCTAAAATGTCCTCCTGATGTGTGCAGTGAAGCAGCAGCAAAGCCCAGCGTGTCAAACCCAGCGGCAGCGTACAGCACGCAAAAGCATCGGATGGAGAGATGGAGACGGAGACACAGGAGAATACACACACATGCTGATCACGGCATCGCTAATCACAGCGTAGTGCATCACGCTCATACTCATAAGAACAGACAATTACATACCCTCAATTACAAGCTATTGCACATACAAATTATTAGTCACATGATCACATGATTTGGCTGTTATAATTGGCTTGTATCATGCAAAATACATTCACAAATGCTTGAAAGTGTTGACTTACCATTTTACTGTGAAGCGAAGGGGATGCTGGATAGTTATAGTGGTACATTCCTTGGCTGTAGGAGCGACGATCTCCAGGGAAATCATACTAAAACAAGAATTAATTATGATAATTTATAAATATACACTTTTATAAAAAGAAAGAAATACTTTTAATCAGCAAGGATGCATTAAACTGATCAAAAGTGACTTTTTTTTTTTTTATAAATGTTACAAATGATTTCAGTTTGAAATAAATACCAAAATATTAATGAATATTAAACTGTTTTAAATATTGAAGGATCATGTGACACTGAAAACAGGAGTAATGGCTGTTGAATTTTGATTGCAGGATTTTATTTTAAACATATGAAAATATAAAAAAAATTTATTGTAGAATATTACTGTTTTTACTGTATTTTTTTGAGAATATATTATATTAAATAATATATTTTGTAGTGCAAGTGGGCAGCTCTTGGCCAGAATAAGCTGCAAAGTATGGCTATGGTTATTGCTGTCACTATATTGATGCTTAGTTGATTGACAGGTGCTTTACCTTAGGTGAGCTCAGTGACCTGCGGAGTCCGTAGACTGAGGGGTCAGCATAAATACCCTCCTCTCTTAGTCGGCCAGGTCCCCGATCAAACCTGGTGCTGGGCGATCGGGCAGGTGAGGCGAAGCTGTGCGGAGAATAGGGTCCTCCCGATGAGGAGGAAGGCGAGCGAGGGACTGACCGTGAGCGTGGCTGTATGGAAAGCCGTCTCATAGAGTTTTGTGCTGAGTCCAGCTGGGGGTAATAGGAAGGACCCTGGGGTCCCATCATCCACTGGGGGTCTCGAGGTTGACCGTATATGGGTCCATCTCGCAGTGACCGCCTTCTATCTTCCACGGTCCAGCGAGGAGATGGCCGGTTGTACGCAGCCGACATGGAGCAGATGCTCTCGGGTCGGACACCGGGTGGATAGAGGGGATATTCATCCATATACGGAGGTCCGCCGTACATGCCGTAATAGTCTGGTGACATACCACGGTTCATTGTGTAGTACCTGGATGGACTGAGAAGCAAAGTTTATTAACAAATGAATGAAAATCTACATAAAAATAGATTATAGTTCTGAAGTTTGGGGTCAAAGTCTATTAAAAATAACTGTTTGTTACTGCTTACTGCAGTCTTCAGTGTCACATGATCCTTCAAGAATCATTCTAATATGCTGATTTGGTGCTCAACAAACATTTGTTGTTATTAGTATCAGTGCTGAAAATAGTTGTGCTGCTTAATATTTTTTTTTATGGAAACCATTATACATTTTTTAAGGATTTTATGATGAATATAAAGTTTAAAAAAGAGCATTTATTAAAAATATGAATATTATGAATGTATTTACTGTCACTTTTGATCAATTTAATGCATCTTTGCTGAATAAAAGTATTAATTTCTTCTTAAAAAAAAAACAACCCAAACTTTTGAATGGTAGTGTATATACTGTACTAACATTACTCGAAAAACATACTAAAGTAAAATACTAAATTTTTAACAAAAAAAGTACATTCACACAAATTTTAGTTTTAGCAGTCTACTTGCATTATAAAGAAAAATGTTACTTGATAGCAATAATTAAAATTAAATGATTAAATTAAATAAGTTTAGTAATTGTATCAGTGTGATAACATATTAATATTAAATATTATATGAATATGTATTAATATTAAATAGTATAACGTAAAATACTATAAAAAATAAACTTTAAACTTTTAAATCTCATACTTTAAAAACACTAAAAATAAAATAAAAAACTTAGAAAACACTGAAAATATTAAAACCTAAGTAGATCTAACAAAGATAGATGGAAAGGAAACCAACCAAAACAAAATCAATACATTTACTGTAAAATAAAATAAAAACTCACTTAAAATCCCAAACTATAATATCCCTGCTGAGAAGAAAATTATGAGGGTTTGATGCCATTCTAGACCTCACCTGCGGCCGTCATCATGAGGCACCATGGCCCGGCGCTGGTTGACCCACTGCTGCAGCTGCGTCATGGAGCTTTTCCTCTGGGCGAGTCTCTCTGGTGCCGTCCTGGGCACAAAGCCCCTCCGCATCACCACATTCTCCTCGTGCGGCTCCCGCATGTCCCTCACATTCTCTTGGGACTGGTATCTTGAACCGTTAGGAGGACCATAGTTACCCCAGCCGTTGGGGTGATGGGGTACCAGGCCTCCTTTCTCCCCCATCCTGCCCTCTATATTAGGGGTCACTGGGGTGCTGGGTGTTGTGTCTCTGGTCTCTACTCCATTTGGCTCATGTTTGACAGGCTCGTGATAGTCTGGCCTCTGCCCGTTGTTCTCAGCATGAGAGTTGGGCTCCAGTCGTTTTGCTACCATGTCGTTTTGGTCTGCTGCAGGGATGGGCTCAGATTTATTTCTGCAGAACAGCAGGAGAGAGAAAGACAAAACATCTGTGAGACACTGTCATTAAACACAGTGATGCCTTTGATCTTCTTTATGAAATGTTGTTTTATAAGGAGTGCACATGACTGTTTGTTCCAGAGTATCAGGGTAGCAGTACTAAGGACGCACTCTTGCATTCCATGTCTGCTATTTTTTAGTTGTTGCTCTATGTACACTTTCATCAGATGTGTGTCTTTGGCTATTGCAATCTGCTGTTCATGTTTTTAAGATGCTGTCCAAACCCATAAAACTTTTTTTCTTCTGTGAAACCCAAAAAGTTGAAATCATGAAGAATGTACTCTTTGTACTCTATGAATAAGATCTAGAAAAGTTTCATAAATGCAGTCTACATATATGTACTTTAGCCAATATATTGGTAGACGACTATTTGAAATATTTTTTAGTTATCACATCGCCCAATAAGTTCTACTGTTTGGTCGATAAATGTTGTAAGTGGGACTTTTATTTTGAAAGTGCATTTTTAGTGATGTTTTTATTTTTTAAAAGAATGAACTAGTGTGATATCATATATATCTGCTTTATATTGGCCACTCTGCTCTCTAAGATATTGGCATCAGCCATCAAAAAACCTTTCAAGGTGCCCTAGAACCAGTTTTTACAAGATGTAATATAAGTCTAAGGTGTCCCCTGAATGTGCCTGTGAAGTTTCAGCTCAAAATACCCCATAGATTTTTTTTAATTAATTTTTTTAACTGCCTATTTTGGGGCATCATTAACTATGCACCGATTCAGGCTGCTGCCCCTTTAAATCACGCGCTCCCTGCCCCCCGAGCTCTCGACTATAATACAGTGCATTTACAAAGTTCACACAGCTATTATAACCCTCAAATGGATCATTACAAGATGTTCGTCATGCATGCTGCATGCATGCGTCGGTTCATGTGAGTATAATATTTATTTGGATGTTTACATTTGATTCTGAATGAGTTTGATAGTGCTCCGTGGCTAAAGCTAACATTACACACTGTTGGAGAGATTTATAAAGAAGGAAGTTGTGTTTGTGTATTATACAGACTGCAAGTGTTTAAAAATGAAAATAGCGACGGCTCTGAATACAGTAATAAACAATGGTAACTTTAACCACATTTAACAGTACATTAGCAACATGCTAACAAAACATTTATAAAGACAATTTACAAATATCACTAAAAATATCATGTCAGTTATTATCGCTCCATCTGCCATTTTTCGCTATTGTCCTTGCTTGCTTACCTAGTCTGATGATTCAGCTGTGCACAGATCCAGACGTTAATACTGGCTGCCCTTGTGTAATGCCTTGAACACGGGCTGGCATATGCAAATATTGGGGGCGTACATATTATTGATCCCGACTGTTACGTAACAGTCTGTGTTATGTTGAGATTCGCCTGTTTTTCGGAGGTCTTTTAAACAAGACATTTACATTTACATAAGAAGGAGGAAACAATGGTGTTTGAGACTCACTGTATGTCATTTCCATGTACTGAACTCTTGTTATTCAACTATGCCTAATTCAATTTTTGATTCTAGGGCACATTTAATGCTCGACAACTAATTTTAAGTATTCTAAAGCCATACCATTACATTGCATAAAGAACACACCTAAATTGTATATTCTTCCCCTTTACAGTAGCTCTCATATCTCCTTTGCACTCTTATATTTGTTTATTCATATTTGTCGCATCAAAACTGGTCATGTGACATTCAATTGTTGATGACTGTCCACTATCACTGACGTCAAGGTGCTATATTTGAATCAATGCAGATGAAGACAGCAGAGCACAAGAACTTAAAGGGATAGTTCACTCAAAAATGAAAACTCTGTCATCATTTACTCACCTCCAGGTTGTTCCAAAATATATATATGGACAAAGTGGCCAGTACATTTTTTTCAGCATTTCTCCTTTTGTGTTACACAGAAGAAAGAGAGTCATACATGTTTGTAATGACAAGAGGGTGAGTAAATGATGACAGAATTTAGATTTTTGGGTGATTTAATTCTTTTGAACCAGTTTTTCTCTCTGTCAAGCTGTTTTTGAATGCAGGGCCAAATTCTGTGTGAATCAGTGTGTATTATACTGTAGATGTGTGTGTGTGTACCTGGGAGTGGCTGGGATATGGACCCTGGCAGCCTCACTCATGGCTTGGATCCACTCCTCTTGCTCTTTCTGGCTGTCTGCACTGAAGTAATATGTACGAGTTCCTGCGTGCTCAACCTGCAAACAGAATGCAATACTGCCCTTTAAATCCTCACTTTCCTCGTCCTCCTCCTCCTCTTCCTCTGTTTCGCACCACACCTGCAACAGAAAGAGAGAGAGAAAGAGAATATTATTGCACTGTCCTACAGCCCTCCCACTGTGCAAGAACTTAAAACTGTAAACCTGATACCACAGAAACAACACAGCATGCAAAAAAGACCCAACACAGTTCATGCAAAATAGTGCATTCAAATACTCATATGTACATGGGCAGGTAAATAGCAGCTTGCAAATGAAAGACATGCTTAAAGTTATAAGCAGAAATACAGCACTATTATTTGGAGTAATATTTGGCCTTTCAGAGCTGGACAGATGTGGGTAGGTGAGGTTGCAGTGCATGCAAACAAATGAATCAATCGTGCAATGACTTAAAGGGATAGTTTACCCAAAAATGAAAATTCCATCATCATTTCATCCCCCTCAAGTTGTCCCAACCTCTTTGTTCTGCTGAACACAAAGGAAGATATTTGGAAGAATGTCAGTAACCAAACAGATCTTGGCCCCCATTTACTACCATAGTAGGAAAAATAAATACTATGGTAGTCAATGGGGGGTGAGATCTGTTTGGTTACTGACATTCTTCCAAACATCTTCCTTTGTGTTCAGCAGAACAAAGAAACTCATTCAGGTTTGGAACAACTTGAGGGTGAGTAAATGATTACAAAATGTTCATTTTTGGGTGAACTATCACTTTAATTTTCACGTACAGTCATATCCTCGAATCTAAGCGGAGCCATATTTGTTGATATTTAATATTCAGCAGAACATGGGAGAAAATAGTGAATAGGACATGCAGATCAGACTCACAAATATAGTGATTAAAGGCTGACAGGTGATGGAAGACTTCAAAAAGCAATTTAGTCCGGTTTAATTATTCTCTTTAATGACTGACATTTGATTTAGACTACTGAATATAGAAGTTTGAAGATACTTATTAACTTTTGTCATCATTATCATTACTGTCAGCTCATGTTAGGAACGTAAGCAGGTGAGTCGGATCTTATCACTTGTCATGCAGTTATAAGAGTGTTCAAAAAAGTGTTCTGAAATACCTACTAAATGGGGCTCATCGACATATTGGAGAAAACTCACTCAAGGGTCCTCAGAGATGGGGGGAGGGGTATTGGGAACAGAGGAGAAAAGACTACATAAGGATGACTAGATCAAGTATAAAAATTAACATTAGGAGCAGGTTAGATGTGGGCTAGATGTGGTCAGGTTTATCATAATGGAGGGGTCATAGTGAGCATTAATATCCTGAAAGAGACTAGTTAATAGAAATACGGCTTTGTTGTGTTATTTCAAACACATCAGCGCTATGAAGCACAGATAGACACCTGACAATGTAAAACATTTGTGTGAATGTGTAAGGCTAGATAGAATATACACTAGTATAACTTGTCCAAAACACTGCAGTAGACAACTTCACCACATGGGGGCAATGCAGAGTTAATTGTGGACAATGCATTCTGTAGTCATTCAAGTGCTAAACAACAAATAAAAAAGGAATATAAGATTATGAAAAGATAACTGAATAAATTACTTTGATTTAAAATTTAGTACACAACTGCACAGCTAAAATATATTCTATAATATCGCAAAAGAACTCGACAAACCTCAGAATCTACAAGTAAATTCTACCTAATGCTTCTGATTTCATTTATGTCTACTCTCTGTAATTCCGTTTTCTTGTTAAGGGACAGTATTTGCCCTGGACTATTTTTCTAACCATACAAATACACAGTGTATAAATCCATTTATGCCAAATACTTCATTCAAGTCACATTCTGATCATTTATAGCCTTTGTTACTTTTTAAATCAAACAAATATCATAACTGTAAAATGTACATGATATAATAACACAATATATACAAGGAATTACTATGGGGGCTTTTTTATATACTTCCAGTGGCATTTTTGGTCAATTTATGATGCAAAAAGCCTATGACACAACCTCAGATTTCTATAACAGACATGATGTCAGTTTGAGGAAACACAACAGGTTCTGAATGGAGAGGGTGTGTTACCACAGATGAAACCTGGAAGCTACTTAATCTGACCATAACAATATAATGATGTAATTTAGCATCCTTACTATTGCCAATCTTTCGATTAGTCTTGCTTAAAACAACGACCTGGACTTTTAGTCATCCGAGGGTGTGTTAACATCCGTTTCATACAAACTAATAGTTAACTGCTCTACAAGACAGCTAGCTAATTGATACTAGAGATCATTAGGGAACAAAAAAAGTATTTTTGAATAGACAAAACCTGAAAAACAGGATTTGTTGTACGTATACAAAAAAATGTAATCATATAGTGTATTGTACACATAAAAATGTTCATATGTGAAATGTCTAGTAAGGATAAAAACCCGGGGTGCTTCGATGACTTAAATGAACCAGAATAACAAACCGGGACTAAACTGAAGTAATCATTTATTTCCTGTTCATTCACTCAATAAGCTGCATGTTGTTTGCATACTTAAAATTCTCTTGAAACTGAGACAGTCATTTGTGTCACAGGAAGTAGAGTATCAAAACAAAAGTTTGCCTTAGGTACTGCCGTTCGCATTGCGGAGGTTGCTCAACTTTAGAAATCTGGCACAGAAACCAGCCATGCGGTCCCAAGTTCTTCATTTACCTTTGTACCTGTCAAAAGAATGCCTCATTTCCTTTGATTGAACCTCTCCCTGAGGAAACCGTCAAACACTCCCGCACTATTGATTCATTTCAGGGCTTGGCAAATTGTGTGCTTACTGTTTGCATTTGATTTTACAGAGAAGCCATTGTCCTTGTGTGTAGCTGACCTTCATTTAAGCCTTTATTATAGTATAACCAAACTTCTAGCATATCTTTATGTAAGGAAATCAAGTGCAGTAAATATGTAAAAGGTATGTGACATTGCTTTGTGAGGACACATGACAAATGAACCATGTTAAACTGAAGTGACATGATTTATCTGGTGCTAATTTGTCAAGTTGTTGCTAAAATAATGATTCAAAGTGTTATATTATAATGTGAAGAGGTGACGTGAAGTTCATAGGTTTCCCAGATGAACAGTTAGTTAAAATTTGATGTTAAATAGTATAGCATTGGACCCCATTGACTTTCACTGTATGTACAAAAATATGTTCTTAATAAAATTATTAAAATAAAATAATAAAAAAAGTAATACAGGTTTGGAATAACATGAGTGTGAGTAAATAATAACAGGTTTTTTTATATATATATTTGGGTGAACTATCGCTTTAAATAAACCTGCAGTTTTAGAAATCTAAACCGGTTTTTAGTGATGCTTCATTGCTTGTAAATCACTTCCTCAAAGGTGGGTTGAAATTGAGTCTTAGTGCATCCTGGAGACATATTTATGTTCTACAGGAGACATTTGAGTTTACAGTGGCGTCACATGTCAGACTGATCTATCTTTACAGACCTCCTCTTAACTACCAGGTACTCTTTTACCCAAACAATCACAGGTGCCTCCTTTTCTTCTTCACAAATCAGAAAGAAGAACTTCCCATCACATAGTATGTCAGTGCAAGACTATATTTAGTCCAAGCTTAATTATGTCCTAATTGAAAATGTTTGTCATCATTGGTCTGTGAAGAGGAATATAGTTCTCACATAGTTCTCTCAGGAACGTGAGAGCTCAATATCTTCCTAAGGAATTCCACAGGCTCAGTCAGACCTCAGACAAGAACTAGCACAAGATCAATTTTTATTGTAGTTAGCCTGAGGAAATAAGCCTACGCATGTGAAAATCGGAAAGTATGTATTAGTATCCTGCTCTGTGTAGGATTTCATATTATAATGACGCCCTCTTTTTGTGCATTTGCTGATGCAAGTAAAGGCAATAGACCAGACTAGCAGATGTTCTGATAAAACTGACATTCATTTGACCCTTTTACTGCAAATAAAAGAAGGTCAAGCTACATAGTCTTGTTGTAATCGGAGTGTGCTTTGTTGTCTTTCTCTGTGCCAAGAGAGTCTCCTATGGCACTGGCAACAGAGGTGTGGCCTGGGCCGCATTAGCTACTATGATCCATCACACAGTTGAGAACCGTAGACTTAATCGAATGTCCAAGAGAGCCAATTTATTGGTAATGCCAGGTCACTATTTCAGTGGCCACAATGAAAGTCAATGCAGGTTATTTCCTTTGAGTATAATTCACTAAATATACTTTCCCATCTCGGCCTTGTTTCACAGCTGAGCCATCACATCATGGCTTTTTACACCACAACACTATCTGCTTTAGATAGGATTTCTTTACAATTTTGTTCTGGTAAATCCCTCAATGGCCTCAGAAATCCTCTTCTCACCATCATATGAATAGTGATTCTGTAGCATCTTGAAGAGAATAGAATAAAATAAAACAGAACAGAATAAAATAGAATAAAAAATTGAATAAAATAGAATAAAATAAAATAGATTAACATAAAATAAAAAAGAATAGAATAAAATTAATTAACATTAACAATAAAATAAAATAGAATAAAAAAGTAAAATAAAATAATAGAATAAAATAACAAAAAAAATCAAAACAAACAAAACAAAATAAAATAATAAAATGAAATAGAATAAAATAAGGCAGAATAAAAAAATAAAATAAAATAGAGTAAAGAATGTAATAAAATAGAATAAAATGAATACAAAAAAATAAAATAGAATAAAAAATAAAATAAAATAACAGAATAAAATAACAAAAAAAATCAAAACAAACAAAACAAAATAATAAAATAATAAATAAATACAAATAAAATGAAATATAATAAAATAAAATAAAATAGAAAAAATAAAATAACAGAATAAAATAAAACAACACAAAACAAAATAATAAAATAAAATAGATTAACATAATAAAGTAAAATAAAATACAATAAAAAATAAAATAAAATAGAATAAAATAAAATAACAAAACAAAACAAAAAATAATAAAAAAATAAATAAAATACAATAAAATAAATTAACATAAAATAGAATAAAGAATATAATAAAATAGAATAGATTAAAATAAAATAAAATAAAATAAAATAAAATAATTGATCTGGGAAAAAAAAGCTCAGAGAATGAGCAGTTCACCCGTCTACACAAATTACAGCAGGTGCCGATGCCCAGAGCAGCTTAATGTAAAAACAAAGGAATAAGGGCAGTTCTCTGCCTTATTTTTTCTAGTGCCAGATGGAAGAGGAAGCAGACAGTCAAGCCTCCGCAGATATGGAAATGACAGTCCTCTGCTTTCCTGTCTCCCTGCCTCTGTCATTCTGCCTGTCTCTCTCTTTTTCTGAGCCTCTGACACAAGTAGTAGTATACTTTCAGTCATGCGGAGCTAGACTCACTTGTTTTTGATCCTTATGTTTGCTGATCCTGGAGTCCAGGGGGCAGGGACATGTAGACATGCTAGTGTAGACAAACATGTTCTCAGAAAACTATGATACCAAATAGGGCTGTCAAAATACAAAAATGTCAGTAGACATGTTTGACAAAGCAGTTAACAGCACGAGCTCAAACAACAGAAAAAAAAGGGGGGAGAACTGCAAAATGAATGACTGCAGCTACCTTTAATAACTAGGCGTCACACAGAGCCGAACGACTCCATGTGTGTGCTCTGTCTACCACCGTACTTTACAAACATGCACACACACACACTCTCTGGATGGTGTGTGTCTGCTCTGATGTGTACTTCATACACAGCAAACAGACAGAGTCCACATGTCTGATAAGAGAGAGACACCTCAGCCCCGCACGCTAGGACAAGGTAACCAGCCGAGGGCTGCTGGGAAGAGCAAAGTGAGCTCAGGAAAGACAACAACAACTGCAGAGACAGGCGAGAACACGAGGTTTGATCCAAATTGCAATCAACAGCTCTTCCAGATTGGCTGCAAACTCTGTTTTCATTGTCCGCCCTACCATAGGGAAATATGTCTATCATGAATACATTACAAAAAATACGAAAGCCGTCTGGCCGTATCTGTGCATCCCACATGCAGGTTCAGCCAATGGTTCAGCCGCTGAGGACTTTTCCCTCCAGAAAAGATTTCTCAGCTCTAAGTCTGATGATGTGAGCCGGTAGACTCACCTCCTGATCTTTCATGTTTCTCCCGTTTATCCCTCAGAGAAAAGATGAATCTTAGGCTAAAAATGTCCCAACCACACAGCAGTTACACAACCAGCACTCATTAATATTGCAGCGGCTCTTATACTAGGACAGAAGAATGAGAGAGAGGGAGTGAAAGAAAAATAACCAAAGAGAACACAGAAACAAACACATATACACATTTGCCTAGCTATATATCTAAAAGCATTTTCACACCAACGGATCATTTGTTTTGTTCCGAAACAGGGACTAAATTTGTTACAATTTTGCATTTTCTTCTTGGTTCGGTTCGCTTTCACACGGCAACATTTCAAAGCGAACCAAAATTTGTTTATGCAAGTCAAATGTGAGTACAACTGTCCTCTTATTGGTCAGTGTTTTCTCAGTATCATCCAACAAAATGATTGACAAGTTAGCTCCATGAGCTTATTTAGGCTTCATTTGTAACTGTCGAGACACACGCAAACACTATATGAATGAATGTAGCCATCATAACCACTGTTAAATTATACATTACATTTGTATTAATACTGCAGCAAATTCAAACGTGCACTCTCTGGATCTCCCGGCATGTGACGGTATCAAATTTTATGTTGCAATAATTGCTGAAGCGTTATCACGGTATTGAAATAAGTTGCAAAAAATAGTGTTGTCATAGTATAACAGGTTTCAGAACTCCTTTTCTTATAACAAAAGAACTCTAAACATTTAAATACAATAACACAGTACGCTAAAAAATCAATTAAAATGTTTCAAACAGATTAAAGTGCAAAATAATTATAAAGAACAACAGTTAACGCTATATAAGGTCTCTTTATTTAACGTTAGTTAAAGCTGCAGTCCGCAATTTTTCCTCTTTGTCGCCATCTCTTGTTTGAAACCTGCAATTGCAGTCATATGCAGAACAGTTATCTGTACGTGTGTTGTGCCTCGGCACAGCTCCTCAGCGCGGATAAATCTAATGCTTGCTGTCAGTCACCGCACCGGTGGATACTGCACTTCAGAATCACAGATTCTACATCTTGAAAGTATGACCAATATAAGAATTTTCACTGGAAAATATCATCTGAACAATTAAGTAACATGTCTGCCACTTGTTTTCTGACCAACTGAGGAAAAAAGCATGCTGTGAGAACAGGCTATAAATGATTCGCTACCAGCAGCATCCTCACGTGATAAAACTGACTAGCCTGGACTCCTTCATTTCTGTTTACGGACGTGACGTAATGACGCACAGGCGAACTGCTGCATGCTTGAATTTCCCGCAGAAATCCACCATGTCGCTCTTTTAAGCTTACCGTTATGAATCGAGCTAAGATAATGAGATAGTTTTGAACACTGGCTGGTTATGTACTTGCTCAAAAATTGATTTTGGATCATTTTTAACCAAAAAAAGTTACGGACTGCAGCTTTAATACATTAACTAAGATTAAGAATGAGCAATAGCTACATTTGTTACAGAAGGTATTATTTTTTGTTAATATTAGTTAAAAAATGAAACTGATCATTATTAGTTTTAGGTCCATTAAATAATAATTACAACTTTTGATTTTAGTAATGTTAATAAACATTAACTAGAAATGAACATTAACTAAGATTAATAAATGCTATTTCAAATGCTATAACAAAAGTATTTTTCTTTGTCAGTTTGGTAATAATGAATTGACATGTTAAGTAATGAAGCCTTAGGTCATCAAGTGTTACTGAACAATAACAAATAATCAGAACATTTTCAATAATGTTGGAGTCCATATTAAAATATAAAAATGTTTAATATGAAAATATGAAAATAAGTCTTTAAGTATGAAGTATTTGGTGCTGTGATGAACAACATTGGGAAGACAAAAAATATTCAATGGCTGTTTGAAGCATTTTAAATAGTAGCGCAGCTGCTTTGTTTACGGGTTTTCCGGGGTAACCGCAGCATTTCTGCTGTTCCATCAGCGCTCTCTGCTGTCAGAGAGTGAATGTGCATCATTCAGCGCATCTCAGCGCGTCTCCTTTACACGTTCCGGTTCCGCCACGTGCTTCTCATGCACATTGGGTTTGTTTACATGGTGCGCGTGCCTCTTTGACGCCGCATACAGCAGTGTTGTGCATTTGATGGGTTGATGGGTAAAGTAGTCTTAAAATGTAATATAAATATTTTAATAATTCGTAATAAATAATTATTCACGTTATTTTGAGGTGCCCATGGTAACAATATCGTGCATATTCATTATCGTGATATATCGTAATATTGGCACATGTCTAGACACATGTAAACACTATACGAATGTTATAATGCAGCCAGAGTGGAAATCAAGGCTTCATCGGGACAGCATTCTTGCATGGAGAAGCACATTTACACAACATCTTAAGACAGTGGTCTCAAACTGCTGGCCCGTGGGCCATTTACGGCCCGCCCACCCCCTCTACCCGGCCCGCAACTGATCTCAAAAATAAAACATAATCCGGCCCGCTAAATTATTATTATTATTATTATTCTCGAGTAGCTACCTGTCTGATATGCAAAGAAAAAGTTGCCGTTCTAAGGGGCATTCACATATCGCGTCACATAAGCGGCTGCGCCGCATTCTCCTTCTTTCCAATGCGCTTTCGCTCCAGTGGCGTCTGTCGTTGCTATGCAACCATGAGCCGCGCTCTCAATCGCTTCTATTATGAGCGCGCTTGCCTAAATTACAGTAAAAGCACTCGACTTTAAGTCACGAGCGTCGATTTAAACCACCGAAACGCGTCTGATACAGCCATTAAACGTTACCGATGCTCAAACGGCATCTTGGAGAAATGCGCTGCCAGGTGTCTGTCAAGGAACAGAAGAGTGTACAAATGTATTCAGGGATTGTATTTGTTCAGTACAGTGTTGGTCAGTGCAAGATTTAATGTTATTTAAGCTAACATAAAGTAAGGGAAAATACTTCCACTAAATATTAAAAACTAATAATGTATGTAACAATGAGAGAATTTTATTTTTTGTCAAAATAAAGATATATATATATATATATATATATATATATATATATAAATATATATAGCTCCAGCTTTTTGTTCATTTCTGACCCCTCCACGCCACAAGTGTTGATGGTTTTGTTCCTAAATTACTATTTTTTTTTTGCACCTTGCTGGATGTGAGAAGTTGCACCAGACTATTGCAATTATTAGTATATTAGTAGTATTATATTAGTAATAGTATTATATAATTATATTACACTCTGTAACAATGAGAGAGACACTGCTGTTTTCATTTAGTATGGTAAATAAAATATTTATAGTATAGGTATAAAGATATTTTAGTAGGCCTAATGAAATTTGATGTAAATGAGAAATAATGCAAGGGAAAGTAAATTTTCTGAAATGTTGCGCTTTCTTGCGCTTGAATGTTAATATGGCCCTCCTATGAGGTGTCAATCACAGAAACGGCCCCCTGCCAATTTGAGTTTGAGATCCCTGTCTTAAGATGAAGAGCCACTTTTTGGTTTTCAGCTACGGTAACTAATGTGCACACTCACAGAATCAGACATTACTGCTTTTTATATAACACATTTCCCTTTATGAATCATGATATCGTTTGGTCCGTTGGGTCGGATTGCTCTCACATTTAGTTAGTTTGAAAGCGTACTGAGACCAGCTCTTCAAGGAGGTCTCGGTACGCTTGTTTGGTCCGCTTTTGGTGCACACCCTTGCATTTCTGCAGTCACACCTGCCCAAACAAACTGCACGAAGGGGGACAACAAACTCTAGTGCGATTCAACAAAACTAAATGAGGCAAGTGTGAAAGCACCCTAAAATAAATTGGGCTGAGAAAGAAATTATATTACTGTAAAACATTACCATCCATTGGTATGGATGCTAATATAGTTATAGTTATTGTGTTTAGTGTGAACAGGCCTTAACTCCAAATTTAAATTTAAAAGAGAGTCTCCCAAAGGGAGGTATTGTCAGATTTAGTGTACTTCTAGGGACAGTTTTGTCCAAAAAATGTATCCAAGTGTCCACACACATACTGTACACGTGTGTGTGTGTGTCTGTGTGTAAGGCCTGAAGCAATGCAGAGTAAGAGAGTATTAGACTCCCTTATGTGAAACTGAAGAATATCCCGTGCCCAGAAGCCAAACACCAGTTTTGATACCTTTTACACAGGAGAAGAATTTCATAAAAGAATTGGCAACACTTCCAGGAGAAGAGTCTGAATAAAAAGACCCAGGGCAAGATGCACTGCATCAGATGTGTTTCAGGTTCTTTTGTGAAGGCAACATGATACATGTAACCGTTCACTGTCACAGAGCACGATGAAGAATGGTTGACTAAACACACCTTCCTTTCTCTCTCTCTCTCTCTCACACACACACACACACACATGACAAACACATTTCAATATTTCCTGGTTAATTGTTAACACCAAGCTAGGTTCAAAACATGCACACAGGTATTTTTAGATATACAGTGTGACATATATGATGGTGTCATGATTTTTATTACGGCTACCATAAAAATGACCCTGTGCTGACGTGGCTCCACACCGAAACTAAGGGTCTCTGTGATATGAAAAAGAAACGCAGCACACCTTTTGCCTCAGGGTGCAGATGCAAGAGGCTACTGGATCCTTGTGACTTATGGTTTGCTTTGTTCTGCAAATATATCTCTGGAGTATAAAATAGTCTCTCTTTTGAAGGAGATTGAACAGCTTTGGATATGTTTTCAAAAACACGTGGATAGGCAGACATTGGTTTTAGTAAAGCTGTAATGGCGGTGTGTCTAAACCCACCATTTCCACAGGCGATGAACATTAGAAGTGTAAGTGTGATGCATAAACCAAGGTAAATACAAAAATAGACCTTTGAGAACTATATACACATAAAGAATGCTTTAAAGTAAATATGATCTTACAGTCAAATGAATGTTGAACCACCTGCTTTTTAAACAATATTATTTAATGGACAGCAGTTTTATACGATAGACATGCCACATGCTACACAATACATTAGACAGGAGTTGTATAGTATTATATAATTGAATCCAAATAGTAGGGGAAAATATAAAATATGTCTAAATAAATCATAAAATCAAGTTGTTATATTTATAAAAGAAGTTATTTATTAAATACAAATAATATATAAATATACACTACTATTCACAAGTTGGTGGTCAGTACGAATTTATTTTTTTAAATAATACTTTTATTAATTAAGGATGCATTCAAATTTTCAAAAGTGACAGTAAAGACTCTCATGATGCTATAAATTACTTCTATTTCAAATAAATGCTGTTCTTTTGAATTTTCCTGAAGTATCCTGAAAAAATGTTAAGCAGCACAACTATTTACAACATTGATAATAATAATAAATATTTCTTGAGCAGCAAATCAGCATATTAGAATGATTTCTGAAGGATCATGTGACACAACATGTAACACTGGAGTAATGATGCTGAAAATTCACCAAGAATAAATTGCATTTGAATATATATTCAAATAGAAAACATTTATATTACATTGTAATAATATTTTACTGTTTTTACTGTGTATTTTTTTTCAAATAAATGCAGTCTTTCTGAGCATAAAATGCTTCTTTCTTTTTATATAAATTAAATAATATTTAAATTAAAAAAATATTAACTTAAATGTATATATACATATGTACATGTACTGAATAAAAAATATTATTATTAATATTCCTAAAAATAACCCAATTTTCCATGAAGTTATTCAAAAAAACATTTATAAACAGTAAAATATTATTACAATGTAATATAAATGCATTTATTTGAAAAAAAAAAAAAACAGTAAAAACAGTAAAATATTATTACAATGTAATATAAATGTTTTCTTTAATAACGTCAATTTTCCATGAAGTTATTAAATATTATTATTATGTATAAAAAGAAAGAAGCATTTTATGCTCAGAAAGACTGCATTTATTTGAAAAAAAAAAAAAAACAGTAAAAACAGTAAAATATTATTTCAATGTAATATAAATGTTTTCTGGGGGGTTGTAATAATATTACATTGTTATAATATTTTACTGTTTTTACTGTATTTTTTTTTAAATAAATGCAGTCTTTGAGCATAAAATGCTTCTTTCTTTTTATATAAATTAAATAATATTTAATAACTTCATGGAAAATTGAAGTTATTAAAGAAAACATTTATATTACATTGTAATAATATTTTACTGTTTTTACTGTATTTTTTTCAAATAAATGCATTTATATTACATTGTAATAATATTTTACTGTTTTTACTGTATTTTTTTTCAAATAAATGCAGTCTTTCTGAGCATAAAATGCTTCTTTCTTTTTATATAAATTAAATAATATTTAAATTAAAAAATATTAACTTAAATGTATTTATACATATGTACAACTGAATAAAAAATATTATTATTAATATTCCTAAAAATAACCCAATTTTCCATGAAGTTAATTCTAAATAAATATTTTTGCATAAAGCATCATTCAAATATAACTAAATGTTTAAAAAGCTTAAATCAGAAATTAATCTTAACATAGCTCTGACAGAAGCAAAACTTATTCCTCCTCCCTGTTTCTTTTAAAAGTATTGCCAAAGGTCATCAACGCTTCAGCTGTGCCTCGTCTGTTGCGTTCTTACTTCCTATTGGTCAGTTTAAAAGCCAGGTGCTATATATATAAAAAAGCAGTTTTACTAGAAATCTAACAAGACCTGCAGAGACACGACATCAGATTCTTCTCCTGCCCAACCCTTAGGGGCCCCGCGGAGCCAGAGGCAAGAGATATAAACATAGTTACCCAACACATAACGGTCTCACATTCTCCACAAGTGGAACGAGCACACCTACAATCGTATGCTCAAAACACATCTTCACATGCTACCCAGCATGCACCCTGTCTAATCTAATAGAGCTTCACAAACAGGCTAACCATAATCTTATTTACTAAATTATGATAACTCACCACAACACCGTCCTCTCACAGAGCAACCGGGGCGTATACCCTCCGAAATACTGTGATCCGTTATATATGCATGCTCTAAAGGTCTGTGTACTCAAACCCAGTCGCCCGGGATCATGATGAAAATATAATCTGACATTATGTTTGTCCTTCTGGCACATAGTGTGCAAACACATTCGGGAACACATGCAAAGATGCAAAGTCCACTGCATGTGTGGGTGTGCAATCAGAGTAAATATAGAGTCAGTGGCTTTGACTAAAAACAGATACATGGTCATTGAATCATGATTAATTCAGAAACATCGCTTAAAGTTTCCTATCATCATATGACCTACACTGACACCGAATGCCATGTTTACCTGTCACCCCTCCCAGCCCTTGTCCTGAAAGCTTTCAAAACATTTGTTAAAAATGCACAGAGATCACCAACCTTAAAGGCAAACTTGCGGCTGATGTTGTCCGATGCCTGGACTGGTCCAATCTTGAAGCTGAGAAGAGGAAGGCTGCCCAAGACTCCTTCTTCTTTATCGTCTGGATGGAATAAACATTAAAAAAGGGGGAAAAACAAACCAACATTAATGCTAAAGAACAACAAAATGAAAAATAAAAACAAAACATCAGTATTATATCATTCCAACCTGGATTTTAAAAAAGCTGATTATCCAGTTAGGTGAGAAACAACTCTGTACTGAATCAGAAAAGTCCAACTTTCTGTTGTGTGCCGCTACATTGGTGATGGTAGGCAGCGGTAATAGAAAAGCAGGTAAACTGCAGGTGAATCCCATAATAGATATCCATTTTTATCCCAGCGCAAAGCAACGCTAATAACACTGAAGCAAGCAGCGGCGCACAGCCTGGGAGAGAAGCGCTCAGGCTGGTTAAATAATGAAGCACATCGTTAAATTTTCATCGCGAGGAGGGCAATGGAGATCTAGTGTTCTTGCTCTCGATCTCCCGTACTGAGAGCCGCTGCTGGGGAAATGCAGTGAACCCACCCGCGCGTGTGTGTGCGTGTGTTCTGACAGCACTGTGTGTGCGTGTTTGTGTGTGAATGAGAGACACAGGGAGGGACGGAGGGAGAGGAGGGGTTTAGCAGGTTGTGTTTGTGCTGTATAGAAGCGAGAGAGAGAGAGAGAGAGAGAGAGAGAGAGAGAACAAGCAAAAGATGGCTATCATCTCTCAGTGACTCAGTGCTGCAGGAATTCTGGCTCTCAACCAGCTGTACCTGCACTGAACGACCAATCAGAGACTATTATTCTGTAAACAAAAAGGCCGGGCAAAACAATTCTGAATAAGAAACGTATACTGATATGGAAAAACATGATCTCCACAACAAACTTAAAACTACAATGAAATGCATGAACACTGTATAAAGGAGGGTTGTAAAACAACAATAACCACAACAACCACCACCACAACAACAAAACACAATCTAAACCTGTCTGTCAAGGTTGTGATCACTACAGATATTGACAAGGAATGTCACTTCCAATATTTTAGATTTGTAGTTATGAGTTCAAATATAAGTTTTTTCAATGGTTGATTCTTTAATTTACAAACCCGATTCCAAAAAAGTTGGGACACTGTACAAATTGTGAATAAAAAAGGAATGCAATAATTTACAAATCTCATAAACTTATATTTTATTCACAATAGAATATAGATAACATATCAAATGTTGAAAGTGAGACATTTTGAAATGTCATGCCAAATATTGGCTCATTTTGGATTTCATGAGAGCTACACATTCCAAAAAAGTTGGGACAGGTAGCAATAAGAGGCCGGAAAAGTTAAATATACACTTTAGGAAGAGCTGGAGGAACGTATTAGGTCAATTGGCAACATGATTGGGTATAAAAAGAGCCTCTCAGAGTGGCAGTGTCTCTCAGAAGTCAAGATGGGCAGAGGATCACCAATTCCCCCAATGCTGTGGTGAAAAATACTGGAGCAATATCAGAAAGGAGTTTCTCAGAGAAAAATTGCAAAGGGTTTGAAGTTATCATCATCTACAGTGCATAATATCATCCAAAGATTCAGAGAATCTGGAGCAATCTCTGTGCGTTAGGGTCAAGGCCGGAAGACCATACTGGATGCCTGTGATCTTCAGGCCCTTAGACGGCACTGCATCACATACAGGAATGCTACTGTAATGGAAATCACATCATGGGCTCAGGAATACTTCCAGAAAACATTGTCGGTGAACACAATCCACCGTGCCATTCGCCGTTGCCGGCTAAAACTCTATAGGTCAAAAAAGAAGCCATATCTAAACATGATCCAGAAGCGCAGGCGTTTTCTCTGGGCCAAGGCTCATTTAAAATGGACTGTGGCAAAGTGGAAAACTGTTCTGTGGTCAGACAAATCAAAATTTGAAGTTCTTGTTGGAAAACTGGGATGCCATGTCATCTGGACTAAAGAGGACAAGGACAACCCAAATTGTTATCAGCGCTCAGTTCAGAAGCCTGCATCTCTGATGGTATGGGGTTGCATGAGTGCGTGTGGCATGGGCAGCTTACACATCTGGAAAGGCACCATCAATGCTGAAAGGTATATCCAAGTTCTAGAACAACATATGCTCCCATCCAGACGTCGTCTCTTTCAGGGAAGACCTTGCAATTTCCAACATGACAATGCCAGACCACATACTGCATCAATTACAACATCATGGCTGCGTAGAAGAAGGATTCGGGTACTGAAATGGCCAGCCTGCAGTCCAGATCTTTGACCCATAGAAAACATTTGGCACATCATAAAGAGGAAGATGCGACAAAGAAGACCTAAGACAGTTGAGCAACTAGAAGCCTGTATTAGACAAGAATGGGACAACATTCCTATTCCTAAACTTGAGCAACTTGTCTCCTCATTCCCCAGACGTTTGCAGACTGTTATAGGGGATGCCACACAGTGGTAAACATGGCCTTGTCCCAACTTTTTTGAGATGTGTTGATGCCTTGAAATTTAAAATCAACTTATTTTTTCCCTTAAAATGATACATTTTCTCAGTTTAAACATTTGATATGTCATCTATGTTGTATTCTGAATAAAATATTGAAATTTGAAACTTCCACATCATTGCATTCTGTTTTTATTCACAATTTGTACAGTGTCCCAACTTTTTTGGAATCGGGTTTGTATTAGTCCTCTCCAATCCTTAAAACGCTGTCTGTATGCTTATTCACCTCCTCCATGTAGTATTTTTGTCCTATTTTCCAGTAAAAATGTCTAAATATATTTAAAACAAGATAAATCTTCCTGAGAAGTAAAATTGCATAAGATAATGAGACATGGTTTCAGAAAAAAAAAATTCTTAACCTGTTGGCATATTGTTATATGTTGTGTTAAAGGCACAATACGTAAGATTTCTTTTATTAAAGTAACCAAAAACCACTAGAAAAATGTTACATATTTTGTTGACTTGTGTACTTACATTATCCCAAATCTTCCCAAGAATGTTTAAATCCAGAGAAATAAGCAACTTTAACCAGGACACGGACCGTGTCCGTGCGTCGCCTATCAATGTCATCATACCCACTTTACCCATTTTGTAGAAACCATGGAAACACCAAATACACTTTAATATATTATGTGTTTTATTAGACAGGTGAACAACTGTTTGGATGGATACATTCATCAACAGAAAACTAATCAAGTTATATAGCTCAACATAGTAAGTCTTATCGATTAAATCTTGTTTTCTTGATTTAAAGCGAGTACCATGTTTTACCATGCCTAATATCGATCTAGCTTACTGCAGTGTGCAACAAGTGTCTCATATTAGCCACCGAGTGAATGCAGAGTAGCATTATAACAACTTTCAACACACAAATGTATCTAATATGATAAAACAGTGCTGCTTTACCCCACAAACGCTTGACCGGAAAAAAACAGAAGCGGCGACTGCACCATAATAAAAGTTCCGCTGCTCTCGAGACGTGTGTTGTGCTTGTCTATCATTAGCAATCGCTCCAGCGGCCTCGTTTCTGCTCGCACAGCACTCGCCCTGCTCTGCTTCATACTACAGTAAAGTTAATAATCTCATTCATGAACATGTCCCAATTCTTTTCCACCGGTTGCTGATATGACGACAACACCTTCCATGATTCCGCGTCATCAAGCTACGTCTTTGTTTGGAATAAGCGACCTCTAGTGGTGAAAATGTACATAGTGTGCCTTTAAGTATAAATCTAAGAAAAATTAAGTTTAAAACAAGAAAATGATACAATAATAATAATAATAATAATAATGAATAAGTGAGAAAAATGAAGATAAATTCAAGTCTTAATGTCTTACAATGCCTTTTTAGTGATTTTTATATCACTGTAAAACAATATGAAAACTAAGATCAAGATTTTTTTTTTGTCAGTCTCTTATTTTTATCTGATTCTGTGTCCAAGTGTTTTGACATAGTTTTGTATACTTCGATATACTGAATCTGTTGTTTGTCTTTTCAAATGATTCTTGATATCACAGGCTCAAAAACATACGTACTTCTCATTTCAAACAATTTGTGGTAAAAGCCTTGGAAAAGGTGCAGTCAAATTTACTGTTGTAAAAATCCAGTCATTTTATTAGGAATTGCCACATTGGGATTTTTTTCCTGAGGTAAAGAGATTCCCACATGCAGATTTTGTAACAGGTAGAAGTTGGTCATGAAAATTTGCTATGTTGGCCAACAGAAAACTGCTCGGTTTGAAAGTGACTTCTGTGCGAGCTGTGCTTCATACATGGCTACACTATTGACAATGGATAATGGACATTTTTTGCTCCCAAAATTTTGCTAACACGACCACACAGTCGGCATGAAACCAAAGTTGCAATAGTATTGTCTTCCCTATTGCGAGTCTGTATATCTGGCTGAAGCGGCTTCTCGAACAAGAAAAAATGTAGGGCGGGACTTGAATTTTTTCCATCAGAAATTGATTGTGGTTTGATATTGCTGTGATTTCATGTGAGTGACAGGTTGTCCCGCCCCAACGGGAAAAAACATGATCAGAAAAGAGATGTCACGACTAGTGCAAGTACAGGGTGACAACTGACCTATCAGATGTGTCTGAGGGAAATTAGATCTAAAACTAGATTCTCTGTTACGGTCTCTTCTTCTTATTTGGCATACAGCTCTGATATCTGCAGTGACAACAACAGCGAGCCATTTTTCAACGTCTCCCCACGTTCAGAATACCAATCGAGGCATTAAATTGCTCTGTCGCACATTATCCAACTCTTTAGAACAGCGCAGTTGGGTAGATGGATGCGGGGTGATAAGAGGACATAGGGTGTTGTGCCTCCAAACACAGTGCCGTCTCTAAGATATTAAGGGCAGCCGTGGAGACGTATGGGACACAGCCAGCTACTGAGTGTTGCTGATTGTGATTTTTAAATAAATGACCCTCTCATCCCAGTGAGCCAGTCAAGAATAGAAAGAAACTTCCTGGTGTTCCTGGAGTGTGTTTGTTATGCCACTGACAGTGACTCTCATTAATATTGTTATATTGTTATGCGCTACATTTTTGAATATACAATGATCTTTGTGTAAAGTAGTTGCAAAATTTATTACAATGCAAATGGGATGACTATGTTTGTTGGCATACTGAAACACAAAAATAGATATATGTGTATATGCTATATATACACAGTATATCTAATATATATTTCTGATTTCCACAGACATTGAGGCCAAAAGTAGGAACAGTTCTATTCCAAAAATTAAAACGAATGCACTTCCTTGCTCACTACATAGGCAAGGAGACTTTTAGCATGTTGCTAAGCTAACACACACTAATAATTATAATATAGCTGCAAGCAGCGATGGCGGGCCCAAGCCCGGTGGCACCCAAACTTTTGAACAGTAGTGTATAATACATCATTTTATATAATAAACTCACTGAAAATTTTTATTGATATTTTTCAGTTCTTAAAGTTAGTTCAAAATCAATTTCTCTTGCTTTCTGCACCTCGTCTCATACCATTTTTTTTCATTGAGCTGCTGCAATGCATTCTAGGATCATCTTCTCTACGAAGGATGTCAAGAGTGTTCACATAATGCCTTAAAACACTCCCTCCACAGGCAGCTCACCAGAGCACGTGTTTTGATGTTGCCTTCAGTATATGAGGGGTAATGGAGAGGCAGTGTGAAGTAATTAGCCAGAGAGACGTGGGCAAAGTCAACAGGGTTGAATCATGCAGCCGTAGCCCCACAGGCCTTGCTGCACTCACCGATATAATTAAAACCGCTGCACACAGAAAGCTTGATCCAGCCAAGAACCATTACTGTAGACCTCCTCCTCAGGGTAGACGCATGCACAGATGTTCCTCAAGTTTATGATTAAATTGCAGCCTGAGCTGGGAACATTTTATGATCTAATGTGATAGGGTAATGGAGCTTTAATGAGTCTCAAATTTACACAACAAATAGGCATTAAGGAGACCAGCGAGAATTTGCTCATTTGATCAGCAGGGCTAAATCAATCACCAAACACTGTTTCTGATCAGAATCCACATGTGTGAATGTGTATCCACATACAAAGCTCAAGGACACTGGATGTTGGAGTGTGGACAGCTTTATCCTCCATAGGCTTTGTGGAAGAAGACAACAAGCCTTTACAGCTTTTTTTTATTCTAGCCCAAACAAACCCCATGACATGCGTATCTGAGCAAAGCCGGGAGGCCGTCTAGTGTCTACACTCCCTGAGATCAAATGCATGGGAGTCCTGCCAAAGGTAGATGCTTGCATTAAGATAGTAAGATAGTGGTTCAAAGAAGGAAGCACCACAGCCCATAACAAAGGCCTGGAAGACTCACTGCAATTCCCACATGGGAATGAGGAAGCCTTCAAGGAAAGGAATGATCTTCAGAGCATGTTTTAAAAGTGTAAGATGTGTTGGTCTAGTGGTATGGTTTTTGTTTGGCATGGAATTGGTTCAAATCCCTACTTAATGAGAAGTACATCCAAAAATGAAAATTCTGTCATCATTTACTCAGCCTCGTGAGGTTCCAAACCTGTATGACTTACTTTCTTCTGTGGACCACAAAGGAGATTTTGAAGAACTTTTCAATTATTCAGTTTGGATGAAAAACCATTAAAACATTTATGAAAATATCTTCTTTTGTGTTAAACATGACATTTTCATTGGTGGGTAAACTATCCTTTAATATGACATTTGATATAAACTACATAAAAATGCAGAAAACATGACAGCCAATCATTTTCATTGTATGTTAAATTTGAAAAAAACCAAGACAACCTCTCTGTTTTTACACGGATGATTGGCAGTTAAAATCCCACAGAACAAGTTTGTTTCTGATATGGCACGCAAGTGTTCAGATACACAGGAACCCAGTGTCTGAAAACTGAGAACACACTAAAAACACCACTGACAGCAAATGAAGAGAGACTTTTAAATGAAATCTGACATGTTTGGAGACGTTGAGAGACTCATATTTGCATTACCTCACACAGTATCACTGTCAACTATGGTCAGGTGCACACATAAACACACAAATGGATCTAAAATCAAAACTATGTGACTGAATAGTAGCACCATCAATGTTGTTTGTTTTTAAAACAATGCACAATGAATCACTAACAAGAGTATTGCCATAAGATTACGTAATAAGATGAAAAAAAATTACATAACCTAATATGTTTTGATTTTTATTCTTCTAAATGATGCACTAGCTACACCTTCTTTAGCAAATATGAAGACAAATCACTGACTGATATTCCCAGACAGTAAAGTATGTGGATTTTAAATCACTTTAGAAAATACAGCACAGAAAACACAAAGATAAAGTACAGCGTTCCTTTCAGTAATGAGGGACACAGAGGAAAATATGCAGATAAAAAGGAGTGCACTGAAAAATTTGTCTTGTTTTCAAATAAAATTGTCTAAACTTTATGAAGATAAATTTACTACACAAATTCCATTAAGACCTTAAAGGAATAATTCACTCAAAAATTTCAATTCTGTTATTTAATCATCCTCATTCCTTTTTTTTTTTTTTTTTTACCTAAATCAAGATGTATTATCTGAAGTGTATAAGCAAATTATCTACTTTTAAGAATGTAAAAAATTAAATAAATAAATAAATAAGGCTATTATAGTGTGGAAGGCAAAAATTCATGCTAAACAAGCTTGATTGAAGGAGGGTGGAAAGCCAGTGAACTAGTGTGTTGCTGTTGACATGATACTGACTGCGGCTGGAGGGAAGGGGGCAGGACACATGCTGGACACGCAGTCAGCTGATGCACATCATCCACACCTGCGGCCAACCTCTCATATGCCCAATGTGTCCAATGCAAAGCCACTCATTTTAGAGAACACGCTATCTGCCTATGGAGTCTAAATTTAACCATTAGAGCATGGGAGGGGCTTTGGTGACAGAGAGGTTTGAAGTGTTCCAGTATCTTGCAAACCCAAAATAGAATATTTGACATTCTTGTCAAGGAATTCCTCTTTTTCCTCAAATTAGTAGGTTGATATTTCACAATAACATTGCAACAATTCATTCTTCAATATGCTGACCTTTTTTAACTTCCCACATGGTTTCCTGATGGTTTTAGCCCTTTCAGGCGCATTATGTTCATGCTATATATGAGCAATATCACAAGAGTAGCCGTGCGATATGGCTGTATATCAGCATGGCTGTGATTCGGCCGTATAGGTAATCACAGCGTGCTGATATATAGCCATATCGCATGGCTACGAGTGTGATATTGCGTTTATACAACAGCTCGACGACACGAGTGTGTAAATAAATAAGAAACAACAACAGATTGTCTTTAAAATCCTCACCTTTTGTGAGGAACTACTTCCTTCTGCCACGGATTCAAATCTCAACTTGACAGTTTAACAGTTGAGCCCAAGCCTCCGTTACAAATTCTAAAACGTCACTTTAGGACTAGTAATGAAGTTTCACTTCACTGAAACTCACTGTAATATGCAGAGTATTATGAGAGAGATATCACCTGTGCGAGTGTATTACCTGCATCTAGCTGATATTCTTCAGGTCAATCATAATCACAAAATTAGTTTGAAGGTCCGCTGAGGAAAGCGATATCTTTGTCCTTTTAACATTTAAGACATTTCCATGACAGCACTAGTCAATGCATTTGTCAGCTGCATCTCGTAAGATGTTGTTTAAAGTAAAAACAACGTCCTTGTTTCCTTGTTTCAGTCAATTTCAATATAAAAGTCTTTGCGACTGACTGACTCAGTCATAAAGACAGTCTTTGCCGCCATCTAATGGCATATTAATGTAACTTTCACTGAAGTCAAAATCACTAATACACTCTCTCAATACCAAAAAATATGGCATGTTATTTATATAAAATATAATTTATTGAACAATAATATTTAAATTAACAACAATAGCTACTATAACAGTATAAGAAGTAAAATAGGAAATAAACACAAGCAAACAGTTCAGTCAAACGTACAAAAGCAGCGCTCTAGTTAGTGCAGGATTTAATGTCAATGTAAATAAAGTTATGAAACTTAATATAGCTCTTAAGCCAAATCTATTAGCTCTGGAAAAATTAATAATAAGACCAAATATTGCCCGTTTGATATACCCAAAACGAATTATACCTCATATCAAGAGCCAGCGGCAAATTCCCGAAGGACTGGCCGAGATGAAGCTGTTCTCTGCGGGTAAATGAGCGCTAAACAGTCGCTGACGGTGTGGAGCTCACATCTCCGAAAGAGTCTAAACAAATTTTCTAATAGGCGCTATTTATTTACATATAAATCACATACCTGAGGTCTAAACAACTACAGACTCTCGCCTAAAATCTCTTAAAACTACATTCCATTACAAAATAACAGTAGTATCTATAAAAATATGATGGGTTTGCTTGTCCGCCATGAAACTTGCTGTGAGAATGCTGACAGCGGAGTGGTTCAAACGGTGAAACGGTTCCCATGGTGATACTGGTAGAATATTGCATGGCTGGAAAGACCTCTCAGCCAATCAGATTTGAGAACCAGAATGAACTGTTGTATATATATATATATATATATATATATATACACACACACACACACACAAGCATGGACATAATGGGTCTCAAAGGGTCAAAGTCATCAGGAAACCACATGGGTCTGAAACGGTTAAAACCCCAGATGTGACCAGTGTCTAAAGAACTGAGCAAAACAGAAGTCTAAATTTGAAATGAGAGAAGAACATCATGAAGGAACATCTGGGCAAAGCTACATACCAAATATCTTAACACCCTCCTCTATCCCACAATGCCTCTGGATGATGTTGATTCTCCACGCATGAGCTGTGACTGACCTTCACGGCTGGTCTAAAGGAGACGGTCATATATTCTCGTCACACAGATCACAGACGCCGCTTTCTGAGAGTGTGAGATTGATGTGTGTAGATCGTGTGGGAACAACTCACTACAAATTTGCTTCACAATTAAATTTGAAATGTGTCATTCTTGCTCCAAACTGAATTGCAAAAATGTCAATTACTGTTATGTTATTTTAACTGATACTGTATCTCAAACAAATATTATGCATGTATGCAAACATTTTAAATACTTTTAGCCTTCATATAACCCATTTCCTTAATCTCCAACATTTCACATTCTATCCAGCTACACTTCATTCATTTCTTTCCAATATGGGAAATAGCTGAATATATTGTGCAAATTAAAATGTCATGTAAAACCATGTAATTACCCCATAGCAAAGATAATTACTAATGTCTTGTCTATGCCTTGGTTGGAAGGCAACCACAAGTTGGATGCTTCAGGTTTATGTAAAACTCTACCATGACAACATCAGCCTGCATGGCTGTCAACACAACATCACGAAAATGTTCACGAGAAATAAAACAACAAAACAAACATGTCTTAACATGAAATCCTCTATTTTCATCACTGCATATAAATATACAACTGATGTGCAGCATAACCCTAAAAAATACAGTGGCGGTATCAAAGTACTTTGATAACACAAGTATTCATATGTACTGTACACTAACGTTCAAAAGTTTGGCTTCAGTAAGACTTTTTAATGTTTCTTATGCTCACAAAAGCTGCATTTATTTGATTAAAAATACAGTAAAATTGTGAAATATTATTACAATTTAAAGTAACTCTTATCTATTTTAATATAGATAAAAATGTAATGTATTCCTATAATAATTAACAATAACTCCAGTCATCAGTGTCACATGATCCTTCAGAAATCATTAAAATATGCAGATTTGGTGCTCAAGATTTTTTTTTTTTCAGGATTCTTTGATGGATAGTAGGTTTAAAAGAAAAGTATTTATTTGAATTATAAATATTTTGTAATATTTTGTCTTTACTCTCACTTTTGATCAATTTAATGCATCCTTGCTGAATAAAAGTGTTAATTTCATTTAAAAAACTATTGTAAATCAATGTTGACCCCAAACTTTTGAACTGTACTGTAGTATTTATATGGTATTTTGTGGATCTTCCAAAACATGCCATTGATTTACAGCGCTTCAAAATACCACTGTACTTTTTCCGTTGACGCAACACAGATAATACAGTTTCTTAAGGCCATCATTGAGGATGCGTGCTTGTGCTAGACTGTCATTATAGATCTACTTTTATACTTCTCTTCTTTGCTACTGGCAGCACACAGCCTGTGTGCTGAAATAATGCCATGGGATAAATTCAAATATTGTTTTATAAAACTGGTCTGTAAAAAATACATTCAAATCAAACAACTTTTGAGCTCTGGGGAACTCACTGAACTCACTTGTGAACCAAATTCACAAGGCCTGAACATATGCATAAACTAGCATTTACATACAAAACCTACCTTTATAGTAGAAAAGACATCGATCTGTCAGCACGAACCAGCGCTTGTTCCACTGTTTCACACCACTGCTTGCCTACATTACAGAAAATGAGAAAAAATGAAAGAAATGAAGGCCTTGAAACTACATCTAAGTGCCTAGACGTTTTTTGAAAGAGAGTGGCTTAAGTATGGATTATATTGTTATGGCTTTGGGCTGTGAGAGCATGTTTGTTTGTGTGTGTGTATGTCTGTGTTGATGATGGTGAGGTTGAGCAACAGTACCTGTTTGTGAAGCCAACCCTGCCGGGCCACCTCAGCATTGGGGTTGCGCCGCATAGAGTTGGACCGCTTCCCAAACGTGGCGGCTCTCTTGGGTGTGCGTGTGCCCTGGTGGGAGAGTCACGGAGGAGTGTTTACACAATAACACCAACAGTAGACACACACAGTCTGAGGAATGAATTACAGAGGAAAGGTGTCCACCATAGCCAGACCATTGTTAACAAAAACTAAAACCTTTCAAAATAGTTTTCATTTATTGAAATAAAACTGAAATAAAATATAATAAATATCAGGCTTGTTTTATTTCAGTTAGTTGCAACATTTCTTTAAGTTCAAGAACTAAAATTTCTAAAACTAAAAAAAAAAATGAATTAAAGCTCAACAGAAGCATTAAAAAACTAATAAAAAAAAATATAAAAGAAAAAAAAAACATGAAAAAAAAAACCCTGAAAAATATAAAATAAAAGCAAATTAAAAATATTAATACTTTCTATAATGGTATACAAATAATATTAAAATAAAACCGACAAGGTTTGTTTGTAATATCAAGTTTAAATAACATTGTATCTTATGCTGTATCTTATAACAAAACAAAACAATATAATATAATATAATATAATATAATATAATATAATATAATATAATATAATATAATATAATATTTTTAAACAATAATGTGTCTTAAAACTTTAATATAATATAATACAATATAATAAATAAAATATAAAAAGCATATTTTTAAACAGAAATATTTGTATTAAAACTTATATAATATAATATATTTTTAAACAGAAATATTTGTATTAAATATAATTAATATATTGTATTAATATAAAATATAATATAATATTTTAAACAGAAATATTTGTATTAAAATGTATAATATAATATAATATAATATAATACAATATAATAAATAAAATATAAAAAGCATATTTTTAAACAAAAATATTTTTATTAAAACTTACATAATATAATATATTTTTAAACAGAAATATTTGTATTAAAACTTTAATATAATATAAAATAAAATATAATACTTTTAAACAGAAATGTGTATTAAAACATAATATAATATAATATAATATAATATTTTTAAACAGAAATATTTGTATTAAAATGTATAATATAATATAATATAATATAATATAATAAAACAATTAAAATAACGTAAAATATAAATATAATCATAAAAATATAAAAAGCATTTAAAAAAATAAATAAAAATAAAACTCATATTTAATAATAATAAAAACAATAAAATTTTATTAATATAAAAACGAAAATTAATATTAATACAAATAATAATAATAATCATCATCATCACCATCACTGAAGAATAATTCTATTTCTAGAAACGAGTTAATCTACAGCAGATGTACTAACCCGTGCGTGGTTCTGGGAGTCCGGGGGCATCTCAGAAACCATGCTAAGATTGTTGGCGTTGCTATTTGCTTCGCTGGCTTTGTTCACGGGCCCCCTGCCACCCGCTTTGCCGTTCATTTCCGAATCAGAGCTCCTGTGAGCACACACACAAAGCCATTGAGCCATCCCAGCTTTTGATCCCGTAACAAACTTCTCATCTGCCTGCGTTCAACGCACCAATGCAGAGAAATCATTTTAAAAAACCAATACACTGAACTCGAACTGGTGGAAAACTGAGGGATTATGGGAAGGAAGCACACAGGCATTCGGGGAGCAGCTATTTTTATTCCCAACTGGCAGCGTCGTAAGGCCGCACCCCTGAGGTTGCAGTTTAAAAACAGGCGATGGTTCACAAAGAATGTGATTGGAGTGGCGAGTAGAGGAAAGAAAGAGAGAAAGAGCTGGTGGATGCAGGCCTGCAGTCCCAGGTCAATCGTATTGATCTCCTTACTGGGCCGCCCAGGCCCTCTCCAACAGCCTTCGATCCACCGACCAGCAAGATGAATTTACAATCCCCTAGAGCCGCCCGGTGGCTGAAGCTTCCATCTTGGAAAGCTCACTGTACTGCACGCTACCATCCGCAGTCAGTTTATAGCCATGCGCAAGTCATTATGAGTCTCTGAAGCAAAGAACATCACATAAACACATATGGAAAAGAGCATGCACATACAGATCAAATGAGGACATAAAAACACACACAATCATTAGTGCAAAGTGGGAACATGCACACGACAGTAACAATTACTACATTAGGGCACGATACCCACACCAGAAACATCTCTGTGCTAATTATCTAGGCTTTATTTAGCTATCGCTGCAAACAGCGGTTATGTTGCAGCGGCTTCCTGCGTCTTAACAGGAAATTAATAAAATTAAATCCTGGATGGATCTCGGCTTTAATGGCATTGCTCCTTATTAATGTGTTATTGGCTCTTGACTCAATATTATATTGATCCGGAGGACAGCAAGATCTTGAGAGAGGTAAGTGCATTGTCTTTGTCCAGGCGGAACGATTTACTAAATTTATAGAGGAAATCAAGGAACTTCTGACATGTTTATCCTCCACTTGTTATCTGATGAAGCTTAAAACTCATTAATAAAATGCTCTCAGCATAATTTATCCTGAAAGTGCCGTTTGGATGTATATATTTATGTTTCTGCAAGTGTATAATTATTGTGTAGTGGCTATTATACAAAACAGGGCTGGTCTGACAAGTAACTGCTTTTCTGTCTCCTCATCTCCTTAGAGGCGTTCACACTGACATTTACAGCAACAACGAGCCGGAATTCATTCATTTTCAATGAGAGTTGATGATTTCAACCGACTGACTCCTTCTCAAAGTAAAAATAGATTTTATTTTTATTTACAATACAGCTAATCTGAATTTTTGACAAATTAAGATTCAAATAAAGTATATTTTATAATATTTTTATACAAATTGGTATGTCATCCTTTAATACACTATAACTGACAATGCAGCTTTGACATTTCCTGTCCTTTTGTGTTCAACTGAAAAAAAAAGTCAATATGTGAAAAGCGTGACTGACCAAAATTAGAGTTTTAGAAAAACACCTTTTTACATAATTTTGCAGCTTAAATATCAAAATACACCCTATCAAAATATAAAATTATCAAAATATACACTTGGGTTTTTGTTTTTGAAAAAAAGTCTAATCAAGGTTGGATTTATTTGATCAAAAATACAAAATAAGCAATAATATTATGAAATATTTTTACAATTTAAAATAACTGCTTTCTATTTTAATATATTTTAAATGTATTTTATTGCTGTGATGATAAAGCTGAATTTTCAGCATCATTACTCCAGTGTCACATGACACTTCAGAAATCATTCTAATATGCTGATTTGGTGCTTAAGAAACAGTTTTTGCTGCCTAATATTTTTTTGTGGAAATTGAGATTTTTTTAGGATTATTTGATGAATAGAAAGTTAAAAAGAGCAGCATTAATTAAAAACTTTTTTTGGAACAAATTTTGTTCAATTTAATGTGTCTTTGATTCAAATACAAATTTTAATACAAGTACTAATTTCATGACATTTTACAATAAAAATCACATAGCCAGTCAAAAAATTATGACATGAATAAGTTCATGAACCCTTTGGACTGAAGGAATAGTTTCACTCTTTTTTGAAAGATGACAATTGGTGAGTTTGTTCTCAGAAATAAGTAGGTATGTATCCTATGATTTCCCAACAGTTTACAAGCTCTTATTCAACATGTCACAGATTTAACAAAGGCAGTATGAAACTAGCAGCATATTTACAAAAGAACAAACAAAAGATCACTCACAGCAAGGGTTTCAAAGGTCTGTTATCTTCCAGGTCCGTCTGGATCACTTGCTGGTGTCCAACTGTTCCATTAGGGTCATTTTGACTGAAAAGGTAAAAAAAAGACACTTAGGATTTCAGACTGATTGACAAACGCATTATAAACCAGCCAAAACAATCTTTCAAAAACTCTGTCTGGAAGAATATCAAGCCAAAAGCAGCTGGAACTGATTTTCCGTTTGTTTAAGATGCTCCACAACTCGTTCTTGTGGTCTCAAACCTTTTTCTCAGCAGGCACATCCCTTCTTTATTAATAATTCAGCATTACAACATCAGGTCCGATCAATACAAGGCCACTTTCTTTGTAAGTCCACATGAGACAACTGCTGTGGAAATTAATGGCTGTCAGCGCTTGTGAAAGAGCGTGTTAAGTGTGGACAGGTTTGCGCTCAATGCCAAAATATCAACAAGAGCAGTTCTTGAAGAATAACATGTCAGAGTTCATGCACACCTATTATATTCAGTCAATATTCAGAAAAGACATGTCTTTTGTCCATACAATATTACCCTAAAGCCTGGAGTTCAACTTCCTGTCACACTTTCTCTGACCTCGGCTTGTGTGTTCTCCCTGTGGATGTGCACTTGAAACTCGTCCCTCGGGTGTAAATCCTACAAGTGTTTTCATTGCTGCATGTCACGTTTATTATTGATTTTACAACTGCTAAAGAGAGAGCAAGCAAATACATTTTCTCTGGATTTGATTAACCTGTTTCTCTCAGAGAGCCATGGATACAGAGACATCAAAACAAAACTAGCATTTAGAAAAGATCCAGGCCATAAGATATAATTTTAGTCATGCTACAGTCAGGGTGAAATTTAGACTTGTTTTGCTTCAGGAACCAGATTTTATATTGGACAAGTGCAGTGTTGTTACTGGTAACTAAAAATAAAAATAAAGCTAAAATAACACTGATTAACAGGTGACCCAACACGGTACTAAAACCTAGTTATGCTGGCATCCATCTAATTATACTAGCTAAATTAGCTAAAGCTAAAAGTATTGGTTACGTAGCCTCTGACACCAACAGTAAAGTATATAGAAACTTGTCAAAAGTTTATAAACCTATTTATTTTGCTACCCTATCTGCTTAATCACAGTATATGGCTAATTGCACTTCATTATTTGCATGAAGCATTGATTTTACCTGTCTGCAAGTCATTGTAAATGTAAATAAGTTAAGACAATACATTTAATGCATTTAATGTTTTGGTTGTGAAATGTGTAATTTCACAGGAAGATATCAATCAACTAGCTAGAGTTAAATCCATATTTAAACCAGGTATGATTGCTAAGCTAACATGAACCAATGACCTCTACAAGGCTTTTCACACTTAGTATGCTTAACCCGGGGTTAAAAATAAGTTAACCCAGGGTTAAGAATATTTTTAACCTTGAGTTAATACCAAAGCCCCTTTAAGACAAGTCATTTCATCTGGTGGCCATCTTTGAAACCCCTCTCGGGCATGCAACTGCAGCTCCTATCTCTTTGAACGGGGAAACATCAAATTCTCCAAAGCTGTTTGCCAAAATTTCGATTAATTTTCATATTTGAAATCACCAATAAAATCTGACAACAACTGTCTCATAAATTTTGTTTCTAAACGCTCAAATGATGACAAAAAAAATGCATTTTTCAGGCTGGATCAAGCTAATGCGCATGTGCAGACCTAAGTGCGCGTCTCTATAGGAAGCATGCTTCTGACCGTTTATATAGGAACCGGAGCTTCTAACAGCCGCCGCAGTGACGCAATGACTTTACCAATCGCCGATTGGCTCTCATTTAGAAGACGGGACTTATTCCGCCATATTGCACATTGCACTTTCTCCAATTCATAATAATACGAGTGCACCGTCTTTCTATATATAAAGTCTTTGTTAATACTTCACACTTTAAAAGGGGGGTTAGTATTGCTTTTAACCTTTTCTAGGTTACGAAGCCCTGCTAAATGTTGTGCTAACTTGATTCAAAGTGCTTAATGTCTACATTTAGGCAAATGGGAGATGTTTTTGTCCATAAAAACTTACACTTACATCAATTCTTGCAGTTGCTAGCTACTGTTTGAGCTACAGACTATATTGTGAAGGTGCTAACATGTTATGCCATGTTAATTAGCAACCGACAACTAATTAAACTAATTAAACTAACTGTTTAGTTTAATTGTCTGAGAGGAAATGTTGCCAGCAGTATTAGCAAATTTATGTGCCGACATTTCCACAGTCATGTTTTACTTGTCCAATGACATGAACCTTGTAAATATGCAAATACGAAATTTTACCCCAAAGTTTAAAACCTGCATGTGGTTAAAGTAGGTTTTGAAGCTGGTATGCTGGTTTGAGCTGGTTTATGCTGGTCCAATGCTGGTCCTTGCTGGTCCTATGCTGACCAGCATAGGACCAGCATAGGACCAGCATGGACCAGCATAGGACCAGCATGGACCAGCATAGGACCAGCATAGACCAGCACAGGAGCAGCATGGACCAGCATAGGACCAGCACAGGACCAGCATGGACCAGCATAGGACCAGCATGGACCAGCACAGGACCAACATGGACCAGCAGAGGAGCAGCATGGACCAGCATAGGACCAGCATAGGACCAGCACAGGACCAACATGGACCAGCACAGGAGCAGCATGGACCAGCATAGGACCAGCATGGACCAGCACAGGACCAGCATGGACCAGCATAGGACCAGCATGGACCAGCATAGGGTCAGCATAAACCAGCTCAAACCAGCATACCAGCTTCAAAACCTACCTTACCAGCAAATGCTGTTTTTTTCAATAGGGTTTACAATGAGGAATACGAAAACCTGACTCCCCAGGATCAATTCATGCATTAAGATAGCACAAGATAGCCCAGCAACTTTATTTAACAATTTCAAGTGTGAAAAGCCTGTTTCTTGGATCTACTGTAAAAACACTAGACTTAAGGCCCTTATATTCATCTTACTCTTGACATATCTCTGTAGTTTGATGTTATTCCTACATACAGCAGACACACCTCTTCAGTGTTGTTTAAGTGCACTCGAACAACATGCCAAATTCACCCACTTAAGGATAACACAAGCAGAACTCAAAGTCTGTGCAGCCTCTGTATACACTGACACAACCACACGGCCTGATAGGTCGGGGATGAGAAGCACAAGCCAAGAATACACTCATGCTGAAGGCATCTACCTCTTGACACCAAAAAGGTACACACAACAGAGCTCTGTGCTCCATATAACACCAGAGGACAAACGTTTATACAAATCTAGCACAACAGCCTAGCCACTGAAATCAGGTTGAGGTGTGTGAGTGCACGTGCGCACGCTCCGATGTGGTCTTGCCACTGAGCACGCTTGCTCGTGTGTAACCTATAAACCTACATAGAGGCACAAGACATATATCTGCTCATAAACGTCGCTAATATGACCACTAATCAATGACTGAGTCGTTAGCAAACAAGAATGATTTAGCAGCATCGGAGCGGAGCATGTAAACGGAACCACACTGGAATCCAGTAAGGACACAAATGAGGCGCCAACGCACACACCGGGAACAAAACACGCAAATTTACACGAATAAGCCTCAATATCTCGTAAAGATGGTCCACCAGAAAGCCAGCACTGCATTGCAGTCCTGCCTGACCTCCAGCTCAGAGTTTCCCCTCACACTGCTGTCTGCCGCTATAAACTCTCTCTCAGGATGCCTTACCTACCTCACTCGCCGGTCCGCACGGAACTTCAGCATTTTCCCCCGGATCAATCATATAAGTCAGTGAGATGAGGCCAGGTGGAGAGAATAGCAGGTTGGTGATGCCGACAACAGCGAGCCTTTATTGCAGGAGCTGTAGGGTGTTGGATACAATAATTGCTGTCCTCTTTTCTCTCCTTGAGCATGTGTGCTGTTGCCAGCCAGCTTCACTCTTTCTCTCTCTTTCGCTCTCTCTCTCTCTCTCTCTCTCTCTCTCTCTCTCTCACTTGCTCAACCCCTATATCTCATTCTGGCTCTCTTGCCTTCTAGATCTGCTCAGCTCAGCTTATTTGGTTACTGGTTTTGTCGGACTCTCTCTCTCCCTCACACACGTGGGGCCTCCTATCACAGATCAGATTGAGATGTAGATGCTACCCCCAAGCCTACCCGAGGAGGAGTCATGACCAGAACTCCCCTGAGACGCCCATGACAGCCTTGGATGTGGTGAAGGGGAGTGGCTGAGGCAAAAAATAAAAGATATTACCCACTCAGGTAGACGTTTTACATCTGCAGCCACCCCCTGTCGAACCTTACCCAGAGACACACACATCACTCCCATACCAAAATAATTAGATCTCTATCTCACACTGAGACAAGCTCAACATTAAAAGCACTAAGCCGTATTAAAATGTCACTTTGTCATATATATTCATGTCAGATCAACTTTAATCGTGTCTATAGATATATACCCGGCCATTTCCCCTCACTCTAATGACTCAATAATTCATCTCTGAGTACAGCAGGATTCCTGGGTAACTGCAGAAAAGAGATTTAATTGCAAATAAAGCAAGCACCACTATTACTATTACAAGAGCCTTACCCCAAGTATTGAATTTTGGCTTGTATCTCATTAAGAATGACACTTTGCTTTCTTAAGTGATCAGATGTTTTTCATATGGTCTGTGATTACAAAAAATCCCATAGACTTACAGTGAGGGTGGGACACCAGAGACCAGAATAATCCCACCATTTTTGACTTGACCTATTAAGCAATCTTCAAACAACCACCCAGAACACCCTAACAATCACTTACAACCATCCAAATCTCCCTAGCAGCCACCTAGAAACCCCCTTGGAGACCCTAGCAATCATCCACAACACCCTAGTAACCACTCAGCAACCCAAGAACACCTTAGCATCCCCTTAGAGACCTAACAGCCACCCAGAACACCCTAGCAACCACTCAGCAACCCAATAACACCTTAGCATCCCCCCAGAGACCTAACAGCCACCCAGAACACCCTAGCAACCACATAAATCTCCATAGCAGCCACCTAGCAACCCACAAGAATACCCTAACAATCATCCAGAACAACCTAGCAACAACCCAACAACCTAAAAAGACCTTGGCATCCCCCTAACAACCCAAGAGTCACCCAGAACACCCTAGCAATTACTTAACAACCATCCAAAACACCCTAGAAACCCCTTGGAGACCCTAGCAATTAGCCATAACACCAAAGCAATTGCTCTGAACCCCCAACAACCATCTAGTAACCATCCAAAACACCCTAGCAATCCCTTAGAACACCCTAGCAGCCACCTACCCCATGGCAACTACATATAAACCCCTAGAACACAATAGCTGAAGAACCTAGATATCACTCAGAACCCTCTATCGACCACTAATCATTCATGTAGCATTCACTAGCAACCACTTTGAAATGTCCTGGCAACCATTCACAACACTTTAGCATTGTGGGAATAATTTTTATACAGGCAAGCATCATTTTCCTTCAGAAAATGTAAAAGTTTCGAAGTTAACTATTAGTCTGTTTAGTTTTGTTAAAAAATCTTAGTGACCGTGAAAAGATTGGTATGTAATATATTTCACATAGTGTACATAAAAAAATGTACACTAGAACAATAAATTAATTGCATCTGCTCATGTACTGTACTACTGTATATAAAAGAAGCCTGATGCATCTGCTGAGGTCAGTCTTACGCTTTACCTCACCGAGGTGTGGAGCTGTCAAGTCCGCTGAAAACAAAAAAATCTGCTCATCCCAGTTCTTCTATCTGTGGGCTTCTATTATATGTGGTCTCACCAGATGGTCTCCGTACCACGTCCCCCACAGTGTACAGATATGACAGGGACACATACAAATGGAAGGCGGCAGTTTACCTGCCCCTCTGAGGGGATTACCTTCATATTGACACCCCTCCTCATCCTGTATTTCAAACCAAATCTTCATCTCTTCCTTTCTTTAAACCATGAGTTACACATGCTTTAATTTAACTCTTGAAAATTTAAACTAAGCCTACAGACCTTATTTTCATTCCTGCTAATCCATATTGTGTTTTGAAAGACGTCAACATTCGTTCCTCGGCCATTATCCGTCCTTAAACCTTGGATATAAAAAGCAAGCATTCATTTAACATTAAGACACAGAGCTGGTATGGAATGTACCATACAAGCCTGTAATGTGTCTGGTTTTTGCTGTACAGGATGAAACGTGGCATGCTGAGTCTAAACAGCACATCCATTTGCTAACAATTTACCTGCTGTGTTTGTGCTGTAAAAAAATGTCCTTCAGTGCTGTGCTTAGTATTGAGAGCTACACACTCAAATTAAAAGCGTCCTTGCGGTGAAAGAGTGAAGGTCAGCCAGAGAGCCAGTTTGTCATCTGCGCTTGCGGGACCCAAATGGTTCGTATGACGCTGTCTCCACGAACAGCGCCCACTCAGAGATCATCTGGGAACACCGCAGACAATGTGGTTTGCTTTGTGCAGGGGTGGAATTATGATTACAGTTAAGAATTAAAATGTCTACTCACTTCCAGATCGGCAAGATGGAAATCTGACTGAGTGTTATTTTTATCAATTATGAGTCATAGCATAATCTTCGCTGTCAACACTAAGGTTTGAAAATAAATAAATTAAATATATAAATAAAAATACTGTGGGTGAGAAATTTAAAATCTAATTTAAAATTTAAAATAAAGAAATAAGACTTTAAAGTGTCGTTAGTAAATTAAATAATGAATAAAAAATATTTAAATATTATTATTATTATTATTTAAAATACTCAAAATATGGGATTTAAAATCTAATTTAAAATTTAAAATAAAGAAATAAGACTTTAAAGTGTCGTTAGTAAATTAAATAATGAATAAAAAAATATTTAAATATTATTATTATTATTATTATTTAAAATACTCAAAATATGGGATTTAAAATCTAATTTAAAATTTAAAATAAAGAAATAAGACTTAAAGTGTCGTTAGTAAATTAAATAATGAATAAAAAAATATTTAAATATTATTATTATTATTTAAAATACTCAAAATATGGGATTTAAAATCTAATTTAAAATTTAAAATAAAGAAATAAGACTTTAAAGTGTCGTTAGTAAATTAAATAATGAATAAAAAAATATTTAAATATTATTATTATTATTATTATTATTTAAAATACTCAAAATATGGGATTTAAAAATCTAATTTAAAATTTAAAATAAAGAAATAAGACTTTAAAGTGTCGTTAGTAAATTAAATAATGAATAAAAAATATTTAAATATTATTATTATTATTATTATTATTATTATTATTTAAAATACTCAAAATATGGGATTTAAAATCTAATTTAAAATTTAAAATAAAGAAATAAGACTTTAAAGTGTCGTTAGTAAATTAAATAATGAATAAAAAAATATTTAAATATTATTATTATTATTATTTAAAATACTCAAAATATGGGATTTAAAATCTAATTTTAAAATGCAAAATGATAAAAAGAAAAAGGTTTGAAAAACAAAGAATCATTAAAACACCTAAATACTGAATTTAAAATATTACTATTTTTAATAATAATAATAATAATAATAATAATAATAATAATAATATTTAAAATACTCAAAATATGGGATTTAAAATTATATATAAATTCTCTAAAAAATATAAAAAAATGTAAAAGTATTTTTAAAAATATTTTAATTAATATTATTAATAATAATTAAGATTTTATTTTATTTCTAGGTCACTAACCAATTTTGTGACATTGATCATTGATAATCAAATGTTCTTGGTTCCACTGAAGCACAAGATGTTTTATTGGAACATCTCAAACCATGCAGATTTTACACATCATTAAAAGCAAATGAGGGATGACCCAAATACTAAAAAAACCTGATAATATAATTTGCAATGAAAAACACTGCATTAAATTAAAAACATGCCAAAATAGAAGACTCAGACATCGGACGCCACTGTATTGTGTCACATTTGAGAATTTATTATATTTTTATCTGCTTGAGACAGTTAAAACACACCCGACTACATGTTTGACAAGTTAACCCTGAACATCACTGCTAGCATTTCATGTCAGGTCGACTGTGCTCCTGTAAAAGGAACCACCGTGTTTCTAACTACTGGTGTTCACCACACTGACAGGTTTTCAGGTTTCAGCTGAGAGTAAAATCCAGCATTAAACCTGACAGTCTCTCGCTCCCCTGCCATATAGAGAGAAACGAGAAGCATGGCACAGCGGGCTTAAGCTTCTCACCTCCCTGTCATAGCATCACACACGTCTGATAAAGCAAAAAAAGGAGTGTAGGGAAGTGCCTGGAATGACACTGGCTCATGGACTTTCATTAAACAATAAAGGGAGGAACAATTACACTGATAAATGTACCTGTTATGTCATTCTTAGGCACATTATTAAAAAAGATGCTAATTAGACAGAGGACCGTGATGAATGGGATGTGCGTGTACGTGCCTGTGCATATAAATGTGTGCACGTGCGTTTTCATTCTTTCTGTCGTTGGTACGAGATGATGCAATCGCAAGCCAAACCTCTGACCTCAGCACCGCCAAGATGGTGGCGGCGAGCGACATCACAATTGCCACATCACAGCGACCACATCCTCACCGCCAGCCCGCTTGCCAGAGGATGAGTGGGAAGAAAGACGAGAGGGGGTTGGAGGGACGATGGGAGGAAAGGAGGGAGGGATGGGGGATGAATAATTACACTGGAGTGCTGCCTCCAATGAGCTTGCAGCGGCAGTATCGCACAGCGAACCACAAAGCGATGCGTCGAAACTTGATCACTTGCTGTTTTTTTGAAGCTCACAACAGCAACATTTCCGCTGAGTCTATTTCAACGATAAAGATGGAGCGAATGGCATCCTAATGTTGTCTGTAGACAGATGTACATACATAGAAACAGAATGACATCATAGACAAAATGAAAAGATAATGATATGACACTGTCAATCACTGCTTTAAATCTCTCATGGTCACTTTAAACTCTATTTGTCTTCTTGGAGATGTGAGAAAGAGCAGACGTGGTGTTTCAGCTGTTTTCCTAGCAACAGCAATCCTGAGACTGCACACGCGTGTTCACACTCACATGCAATGACTCATCCCGCACTGAGGATGTCAGAGACAGAGCCATTAATGGAGGCACCACAAAAACATACACCATCTGTGATGTATATATGCTTTTTTTTTTTATTTGCAGAACATGTGGCACAGGATGAACTAGGGTTGGATAAAGTGCAAAAAAAAAAACTTTTTAAATTTTGATCTATCTATATCTATATATATATATATATATATATATATCTATATATATATATATATATATATATATCTATATATATATATATATATATATATATCTATATCTATATATATCTATATATATATATATATATATATATATATATATATATATATATATATATACAGGGCTTGGCATTAACTTTTTTGCCCACCAGCCACTGTGGCTAGTGGTTTTCCGAAGTTTCTAGCCACTCAGCATTTTTCACTGGCCACAATTTTGATATCGATACCATGGGGGGAAAAATTGCCATATAGATATTTTTAATATTATCTCATGATTCCAATATCTCCATAATTTGGCAGCTGGTAGGCTATATTAGGGCTGCTGTAACTTTAAGACCTGATGCACGGACCCATTATACTGTGCGCACACTTTGGGTGCGAATACAAAATCTGCGGGAATAAGTAAAATTAAGCGCAATACGCTGAAATTCAAGCCCTGTAGAACCAACAATATTCATCCGGAGCAAATGAAACGAGTGCGTAAAGGGACGGTTTGTGTGTCATATCCCTGTCGGGGAGATGAGAGAGCGCGAAAGCGCAGCTGGTATTATTTATCTGTTCTGCGAGAAATGAGCATTAGAAGCGTTTCAGATATCGAAAAAGTGACTAACACTATTGTACTTAGTTTATTATTTCAGATGCCTCTTTAAAAGACTACAAATGAAAATGTATATACCTATATTATATATAAAATTCAACCAGCCAAAGTGGCTAATAACACAAGCCACTGCTGAAATCCACCCGCAGTTGGCCAACCCGATCTCATGATCAATTCATACGTATTTTATTAGGTGGCTAATTCGTATGAATTCATACGATTTGTCTAAAGGTTGGTAGGTTTAGGGGCGGGGTTAGGGGTAGGTCATTCATACGAATTTGGCAACTGTAAAATACATACGATTTAGCAAAAAACTTACATATTCGACGAACTGCTGTGAGATCGGGTTGGTTGGCGGGTGTTAATGTCAAGCCCTGTATTATTGCAAGATAATTTTACTTGACGCAAAACTGCATGAGATATAATTTAATATAATAATAAAATTAATATTCTTACTCTACTGGCAATCTTATCTTATAAACAAACACTACTGCTCAAAAGTTTGGGGTCAATGAGATATTTAAATATTTTTGAATATTTTATCTTACCAAAGCTGCATTTATTTGAATAAATAATATTGTGAAATGTTATTAAAATTAAAAATAACCCTTATCTTTGTCAAATTAATTTTCAGCATCATTACTCCAATCTTCAGTGTCACATGATCCTTCAGAAATCATTCTAATATGCTGATTTTGTTTTATTATCAGTGTTGAAAACAGTTCAACATTGCTGCTTAATATTTTTTGGAGACTGTAATGCCTTTTTCAAACGAACTATTTGACATAGAAATCATTTTTAACATTATAAATGTCTTTAATGTCAGTTTTGAACAATTTAATGTGTCCTTTCTGGATAACAGTACTTCACTTTTAAAAAAATTGTACTGACACCAAACGTTTGAACAGTTTAAATTAAGTGAGGATAATGCTTAAAACAAGAAAAACAACTTTAATTCAAAACACATTCTATGAATAAAGCTGTTATGTAAGTTGAAAGGAACATGTTTCCTTTAAAGGTTGGGATATTAAAACCTGGGGCTGTTGGGTACAAAAAAAAAAAAAAAAAAAAAAGGATGGGAAACATGCTTCTCAAGTAAATTTAAGAATAATTTAGATGTTTCCAAAGGAAAAGAGGACAAAATACTGTTTTTATTTTGTTTTTTTTGCAGTGAACAATGTGTGGGTGATCCTAGAGAAGCTTATTAATATGCTCTCAGTGGGCTGTCCTCAGGGGGAGGCATCATGGGAACTGATACAGGGAGTTTCCTACTTCCCTTCATGTTCTTCAAAGCTAAGGTTACATTTTCGAACTGCCAAGAGCTGCCCAGGGCTCCCTGCCCTTAACAAATGTAACCCCATAGTAGAGAGAAAGAGGAAAAAGACAGTGAGAGAAAGAGGGAGAGAGAGAGGGAGGAAAGTAGCAGTAATATAAAAAAAGGGCAGAGGTGGGGAAATTTACCTGTGTCTAATTAATGATGGGGCTGCGGTGAGTATCGATTGTTAAGACTCACCCAAATGGATCAATGCACAATGTGGAAAAGGGCTGCTGACAAAGCTTTCTCTCAGGACTATCCCGTTGAGCATTGCACTCAGTGTGGCATGAAGCCGTCCATTAAACTGCTTTTCACATAATGTAATGGCATTTAATACCTGACTTTATCAGTCATTATGTACTTACTCACCATCATGTCATGACAAACCCATATGCAGTTTGTTTTCTGTGGAATATGAAAGTAAAACAGTCTGATGGATCTTTACGCAACTCTTTCCATACTGACCACATGTGTCAAATTTAACTTAGCGCACAAATCATACATACCACTTTTATGGTGCATTTATGTTTGTTTTGTTTTTTCCTTTTTTAAATACTTGCATACATGTTTGGAATGACAAGAGGGCAAATAAATGACCAAATTTTCATTTTTAGGTGAAACGTCTCTTTAACGCTCAGGTAGCCCCGTTGCAATGAAAAGGTTCACCCTGCAAGCTATAATAAATTAATAAAATCTTAAATCTATAAAATTTCGAATAAGCTCATCACTCAGGTTTTATCACCACTGTCTATTTTGTTTATTAGTTTGATTGCTAGTTATTTCACACAGCCTGTCACAAACTCAATAAATCATGAAATATTAAACGTGCACCCAAACGAGAAATAAATCACACGGGTAAAACTGGCTCCAGGCCATGAAAACACAAAGCTTACATGACAATTTGGTAAAATGATTCACAGATTGGTCTTCCATGATGGCACGAATTTCCCTCTAGCTGTCCAGCAGACGGTGAATCTGTCAGGCACGCCCAGATGACATCACAGCAGTAAAGAGTGATTAGTGCCCACTGTCAGGTTTGCTGGCCGAAGCTCAAATCCATCTCCCCCTCTCTTTCTTACTCCCTCTCTCTATTTCTATTGGAGATACACACAGAGACGGGCACTGTGCTCTCTCTGACCAAGTCAAACAATGCCTTCCAGAACATTGCTGAGCTGTGCTTTCTTTCATAACTGTGAGACTCATTGCTCAACAGTGCTTACGATATTCCTGTAACTACAGACGAAACTGTGTATGTTTACTTACGAAGAGACTTGGCAAATGATCAGACTCTACACTGAAATATGCGCATTTATGATTCCAATAAAACACGCTGCTTCATGATTACACTCATCATTGTGTCATTTATGATTTTAGCCAGATAATTGTGCCACATCCAGGTGCTTCATTTAAACAAACAATAGGAGTTTCATTGCAAAAGGAGGATCATAGACACACAAGTTCACAAACACACACACACACACACACACCTCAAAAAGGTCTGTGATTAAATAAAGAATTGACAGAATGAATAAAGTTGGCCTTTGCTGCCCTAACTGAAGCAGAAATCAGTCAGGTGTTGATAGAGGTGCAGGTGCTACAGTAAAATCAGATCACAGGGAGATATGGGTAATTTAATACCTCTGTTGGCAAAAAGTCAACTGCTATAAAAGAGAATACTATCATGTGTAGACTTACTATGCCCATAGGTTTTTCCTTTTGTAATATACAAAAGTTTGGGATCTGTAAGATTTTTAAAATGTTTTTGAATGAAGTCTCTTATGCTCTCCAAGGCTGCATGTATTTGATAAAAAATACAGTAAAACAGTAATATTGTGAAATATTTTCTATTTTAATAAAATAATTTATTGATGTGATGGCAAAGCTGAATTTTCAGCATCATTACTCCAGTCTTCAGTGTCACATGATCCATTTTAATATGCTGATTTGGTGCTCAAAAAGAGATTTCTTATTGCTATGAATGTTGAAAACAAGTTGTATTTTTTTCCTGGATTATTTTATGAATAGAAAGTACAATATAACAGCATTTATTTGAAATCTTTTGTAATATTATAAATGTTGCTGAATAATAGCATTCCTGAACAACATTGTGGTGTACATTAGGCCAAAACAATGATGGTGTTCAAGACAAAACGTGAAAGTAAAACTTGTATATAAGAGTGCCTGTCTCAATATTATTTCTGTGTCGACTTGTTGTCTATTTACAGTAATACCTCAGGGCTTGACATTTACGTTTTTGCTCACCAGCCACTGTGGCTAGTGATTTTCCAAAGTTATTAGCCACTCAGCATTTTCGCTGGCCACAATTTTGACATTGATGCCATGGGGGAAAACTGCCATATGGATATTTTTAATATTATCTCATAATTTGGCAGCAGGTATATTAGGCTGCTGTCACTTTAAGACCTGATGCATGGATTCATCATACTCTTACACATGCATTTTCTTTCTCAACCGTTTACATTCTCTTAAAACATAACTGGCTGTGTTTACATGAATACTCACCATGACTGGAATTTTGACATTATTTTGTGTGAATTTGACTGTTTAAGCACAATAACCAGTAAAAAAAAAAAAAAAAAAAAACTCAATTCAGTACTGAGAGGCGGCTTTATGTGCATGCATTTTGTGCGCAATCCCAAGCCACGCCAAAATTCAAGCCCTGTAACACCAACGATATTCATCCGGAGCAAATGAAACGATTGAGTGAGGGAGTCGGTTTTGTGCGTCAACTCGCTGTCAGAGAGATGAGAGAGTGAGGGGTTAAGCTATATGTAACAGATTTGTTTAGGTAAAATGTTCTCATTAGTTCTCTCGTAACCTCTTGTGAGTTGCAGGAGCCTTCAACTTAACCAGGGTCCATCAAGGACCTTGTATACTCTTGAGACAAGAGATTAAGAATGAGGCAATATCCTTTTAGGAACACAAGGGAGTTAGCAAATCCCCAACTGCAAGACATGGCTTAAGACTGAGACTGGGGCTAAGGCAAAGAATGTAAGTACACACACACCACCACAACTTCATACGAAGAATGTGTCCTTTGACCTGCATCTCCAACAGACAAATACAATTACAACTTCAGACAAATCCAGATTTCAAAATCACAATATTATATCTGCAAAACCACAGTGATGCTACATAGGGAGTCCAAAGTGAACATACAGAGCTCAACAAGAAAGTTAATAGCAGGTTTAAATTAGAGTTGTAAACCCCCCCAAAAAATACTGCCACAAAGGCAGGTGATCAATAAAAAACAATTCAGTTCAATCAAATATTATTGTTGGAAAGTGTATGGTTCCTGTTCCCCAAGGTGACAGCTATGTGGTTGAGTGCAGTTTTTAAAATGCATTTGGGACCAAATGTAGTAAAGCAAGGGTTTATTAGGTTTATAAAATGTCCCTTTCCTTCCAAACATTGACTGCAAGTAACTGCCCACTGTTGCTTTAAGAAAAACCCTTTTCATCTGTCTGTGATACATGTATATACATTAAATATTAAACTGTTCTAAAGGCGAACGGTGTTATAGAGTTCAAAAAGTACACAAATGGCCTGTAGAAAGTGTTTTGAATGATTATGCACTTGGCATGACACCATGCCTTACAATATAGCTATTTAACAATAAAATAATCTCACTGCTGATGAATACTAGAGAAATGATAGTTACACTAAATTTATTCAGATCCAAATTTGGACACATGCTTTTATCTAAATCACATACACTCAAAATATTTCCAGAGCTCTTTATGCTGTGGTGGCTTTTATGTAAACACAACTATAATAATTCACAGATAAGAGTAGGAAATTTGCTGTGGTATTTGGTTAAAAAGGATTCAAATACACCCACGGCCTTGATAATTGTTTCATGAAATTTCCTCCTCGTGCTAACACAAAGCATCTCATTCTAGAGCCGAGGCCAAATCTGCTGATAACATGTGGAAAATTAATTTCACTGTGAAGAAACTGTGGAAATTAATTCAATGCAGTTCAACAGCACAAATGAACCCGAGTCACTACTAGAAATAATAAAATTCCAGGTTAACTAGGATTTATGAGAATTTGTTTGTTTGAAAAAGCCCACTAAGCTTAATGAATCATGTGAATACAAGCACTCAAGACATCCCTTACAAAATATTTACCATGGTAGCTGCCAAAATCATGAAGTTACTACTGTTTACTACCGTGAAACCATAACACATTAAAATGAGACCTCCTTCAAACAATGTAGCTTTCAGAATCTTTCATTTTCTGACAGTGCTGGCTAAGAAAAAGCTTACACAGTTTTACTGCAGTAAGTACAATATTCTGAGAAAAACTATGTTTACCATGGTCATTTTTTGTATGCAAGTTAAAGTGCAATAAGTGAGTTGCAAAAACATAGCACCAGATTCTATTTTTCTAAACTAATGTTCAAAACTCCTGGGTGATGACATCTATCAAACTGAGCTAATACTGGAAACAAGTGCTAATTAAAAGTTTCCATTACTTAAGCATGAATAAATTAACACATATAGATGTATTTTTGGTTTGAACAAACTTATTCATTCAATTACTAACTGGACTAAGCTAAGTAATTAGCACATATCAAATTGTGAGGAAAAAAAAAAAAAAAAGCAAGAATTAAATCAGCTATCAGAGGGAGTCTATTGGGACCTGTGTGAAATATGATATGACCGAGTTGTAAGTGCATCTTTGAGGAAACCTGTAATGAAAACTCATTTAAAGTTGTTCAAAAATTACTAGTTGGTGGGTTGCCTGAATGACTAGCCAGCTAAGGAATCCCTGTATAATTAGGCTGGTTTCGGGTTCACCTTACTTTGAACAGACATGTTTCTCAAGGGACATTTACAAAAGATGCATTATTGCATTTAAAAACAGTCAACCATTTATTTATTTATTATAATTATTTTAAAAGGAATAAAATCTGAATGTGATGGTCTGAAGGTGCGTGGCTGTAGCGGTGATGTTTTAAAGGGGATAAAATTAGTATACCACTGACTCATTGTGTACTGTCTGTAGGGTACAGCTACAAACCAGAGATGGGCACTCGAGTTAGAAACTCGGACTCGAGTCGCACTCGAATCGCATTTTAACAGACTTCAGACTCGGACTCGGACTCGGACTCGACCTGAAATGACTTCAGACTTGACTCAACTCGGCACAAAAGACTCGGAATATTTTAAAAACGACTCAAGTCTTTTACCCTTAACTACTGATATAATAAATAAAGAATTTGTGTTGTGTTTAAATGGTTTTATAATATCTGCGTCACATATATTTCCTTCCGTGTCGGGGTAGATTGGACTCTTGCCATAGAATTTGATTACGTATGTCTGTGCGCATTAACTCCGAAATGTCATAATAAGAGTCCCATGCAACATGACGGGAGCCACCATGCCATATGTTCTTTCGTTTGGGTTTATTATCACGTCAGATCGACTAGATGCACAGAATGTGGGAAAACAATTAAAGACACCGGAACAACATCATCAAATTTTATGAGACATCGCATCCACAAAGGTTAGTCACATTAACTCACACAACTAGCTATTATACTGTGGTGTAGCTGCATGGCTCATTTGAATTGCCAGCCTGTTAAAATATGAACAAAAAAAATCTAGACTTTAAACCTAGCACTACGTTTTATCAATCTTCGTATTATTTGCAGCTTTTCAATTTCTTAATGTGTGTCCATAAGAAAGAGAGATAGAAAGAGATGTTAATCCATTTATTACTTAAAGCTCATATTTTAACGTATCACAATCAGCATGTGTAGAGTTTTCTATTGACATTCTTAAACATTCCGAAGTTTGATATTTTCTGATAATGACTGTCGTCAATAACAACGAAGCTGTATAACAAACAGCTGTAACCGTGACTCACTGGCGCCATCTTGTGTCCACTTAGCGACTGTATTGAAAATGACTACTCGTGTTGCCAGGACAACTGTTTTGTACATTGTAATGCATTATAAAGCAAAAAACTGGATGTACATTATCCCTTACATCATAGGACCTTAATTTCAAATAGATTATAGAAAGATATAATTTTTCTATATAATACAACTAGGATAAACTAGCATTTGATTATGAGAATTTTTTTTTGTTTTTGTTTAATGACTCGAGACTCGACTCGGACTCGTGACAAAAGACTCCAGACTTGACTCGGACTCCAGCTTAAAGACTTCAGACTTGACTCGGACTCCAGATAAAAGACTCGTGAACATCTCTGCTACAAACTCTTGGCATAAAGGCCTGTACACACCGGGACAAATATTGCGTGCGATTATCGCCGTCGTTTAACGCCTCGTGACTAAACAAAGGGCGCCAATGTGAGTGGGGAGTGATTTTGCATGTCCACTCTGCGCATCTCTCTGCGATATTCCTCCCGGTGTGTACAGGCCTTAAGATTTATCCTTTCCTGCAGATTTGAGATCAGCATTTTCATTTAATTACACAGTAGAAGGGGCTTAGAACTGGATGAGGAAAACTGAAAAAGGTCAAACTACTCCACAGACAAGTGGCATGGCAGCCTAGATCACTCACAAGCCAATGAGATTGGTCTTGGGCCATGCAGCAGAAGTCCTATTTGTGCATCTGTTCTTGTGCCAGGTCAGAGAAGAAATAGGCCAAGCTGCAACAGAGACAACAGATGCCACTCCTAGATAACCTACTATAGTAAAATTGCAGTGGAACATGAGAGATGATGACACACTTGAACTGAACAAATATGCATTACTGGGTAAGGATGTGCATGTCCACATTTCAAGTGAGATATCTTGATAAGACTGCAATGCTTGTCATGCACCTTCAGACACGTACGATACATTGAAATGATCCCTTTGTGACACTCCTGAACCCTCAAGCAGCACTTCAAAGCACCTGAATGTGCACTCGTGTTTTCCACTGACAAATCCTTATTGAAGGATGAGACGTAGTCACTCGCACACACTCACACCAGCTGGAAAGGGGCGTTCCCAGAACATTCCAGAGCACAATACCACCTCCAATGGGCAGAACACATTTCTTTCCTCACTTTTTCCTCGTTGGTGAGGGCTGAGGATAGAAAACAGGCTAGCAGGCTGCAATCTTTCAACAAATAGGATGACTTGTGCTAACACTAGATCATTTCAAATCAACACAAATTCCCGACAATACCTCTTAAGTCTTGTCGATGACCAAGCCTCAGGGAATGCTGGTCTTTCCACCCTTAAAAACACTGTCAGCATACTTTTATGGCTACCTGCGTAGTTGTCAAGGGATAGGTTCCTCTCATGGCATGATAGGAAAATCAGGTTTAGCAAATAAAGGTAGGTATAGCACAGGGGTGTCCAATGCTGCTGCTGGATGGCTACTATTTTGCAGGGTTTAGCTCTAATCAAACACACCTGAGCCAGCTAATCATCACCATCTTCGGGATTACTTGAAACTTCTAGGCAAGCGTGTTTTGGGCAGGCTGAATCTAAACTCTGCAGAACATTTACCCTCCAGGAGCAGGATTGGACCCCCCTAGCTTAGCATTCTGAACCTTGCTAGTTGTTGAACTTGGAAATCTGGGGTTCTTCTCATAATCTAAACTGAAATGTCCTTCATGGCACACAGACTGTTCAGAAACACCAAGTCTTTGTACTTGGCTTTATTTCTACACCACTAGCATTATTGTTCTATGCTGCACTTTATTGTTCTTGCCTGACAGCACTTTCACGCTTTGAACTTTACTGCAAGTGAACTGTGTTTAAGCGAGAGAAATTCTTCCAGACAAAATACTCTGGCCTGCCCTATGTTTCCCAAGAGTAATCAGGACTTGGAGGTTCTCCTTCACGTCTGCAAGCAAACTCCCCCTTTACACAAATTTCCCATCTAGGAACAATGAGGAAAAACTCCATTCTGACTTTGTTCAATAATCCCTGCAACCAGACATTTTATTGAAGATATACCTTTAGTAAACATTGAGTTGAGCCATTATTGATAATGTTTTACAAGCAGGTGAAGGGTTAAGGATGGGAGGTGGCTCTTAAACCTGATAACCTTCTTGGCATGAAAATCTACAAACTCATTGTGAGTGAACAACTTTTACCAGGTTCAGTATGAAGACAATGCTCAAGCTGGTAGATTTGTTTTAAAAGCATGCTATCGCTGGTCTATTAGTTGGTTGAGGCTGGTTGACCAGCCACCATGTTCTAAAAGCAACCTTAAATACCTTAAGGTGGCATGATGGCTGATGAGCTGGTTTGTTCCTGGTCCAATATGGCCAAAGGGAGTGTCCAGGCAACCAAAAAAATCTCAGGTGACCACAGTAAAAGAAAAGCTAGTTTAAAAAAAGCTATTCAAGTGATTCAACGCTTGAGCTAGAATACAATAACATAATAGGATGAGCAAATAAACCATAATGGTCTGGGGCACATTCAGAATCCAACTGGTTATCCAATAACATCAAGAAAGACCAATGCTAATTTTACGGCTCAGAGATAAAGCACACATATGAAAGAAGTTTACAAGAAGAGTTCAAACATTATATGAACTTTACAGAAAATGCCAAGTACCAACATGCTGTAAGATCGTAAGATATTTGCTGTGGTGCTATATTCCAGGCTTCTGGATCCTGCTGAAGCCCCACGCCCCCATCTATCCATCGATCCACACACATACATAAACACATGGTTTCTCTCTAGCTTCCTATCCAGACATAGTCCAAACAGCCCAGCACAAAGTACTACCTCTGCACCTAAACCAACATTACTAGAAAACAAAACCAAAACTTTAGATGACCTACCTCTCTACGCCTTCCTCCTGTGTGTCCTCTTTCATTCTTCTTTCAAGTCTCTAATCTGTATATTGTTCTCTACTGTTCCTTTTGCCTTCGATTTTACCCACTCCAACTTTCTCTCAACTCTCACTTTGTCCTTCTCCACACTATACCTCTCTTTCTGTGTCGGCTATTGAACCAGAGCCAGGGTCCAGGGGCCAGAATGAGTGGAATTTAAACAAGAAAAGTAGAAACAATCGCTTCTTTGCGGGTAATATCTTTTCTTTCTCCTGCAGCTGAACTCGCGCTCACATATGGATTACATTCCCAGGGAGGCAGCCAGCTGGATTTAAGCACAGTGGCTTTCCCTCTCTCTCTCTCCCTCTCCCTCTCTCTCTCTCCTTTGCTTTCGCTCCCTCTCTCATACTCCCCTACAAATCCCCCCACAGCACAGCCCCTGCCTTCTCCCTTATTTCTGCGGTGCTGTTTCTACTCTAATCATTAACTCTGATTGGTGTGGCAGTATGTCCTTTAACCCTTTCGGTGGTCTCCTGTCACTCATTCCTCATGGGTTATAAAAACAAAGACTGTTCTTACTTCTGAAATACTTTGTACCATCAACCAGGATGGTGGAAGTGAACATGAGGGCCAACTGATTCAGTGCTAATGGGCTGCAGAATGTTATATAACATGGTAAAGTAGGGCAATTCATCTGAGGTTTGGATGGACTATATCATGCTAAGGCTTTCCAGTAATCAGCTGTCATGGGTTTGTGGGAGCGTAATCATGTTCTGTCCAATAGAGATTGGACAAAAGTTTGAAGGGAACAAGCAATTAGACATGCTAACATTCGCTAGTTTTGATGTTAAAGTTAAGATATTAAGAGGAGGATATAGTTGCAATACTTTAGCAGTATTTCAGTGCAAAAAATCTAAAAAGTAGCGTGTCTGGCCAATCAGCGCGGAAGGCTGAAGTACGGTGGCCCAGTAGTGCACAACACAATGAAATTAAAAAAGCAAACATAAGTTCACAACAAAATAAAGCCATAACACAATGGAAACAAGCCACAACACAACAAAATCAAGCCACAACACAACAAAATCAAGCCACAACACAACGGAAACAAGCCACAACACAACGGAAACAAGCCACTACACAACGGAAACAAGCCACAACACAACGGAAACAAGCCACTACACAACGGAAACAAGCCACAACACAACGGAAATGCTCCCAACCACTAGGGGGCTCACAGAGCTTGGTAAATTTAGATTTCCCTGGCACTATTCTAGAGTCGACAGTCTTACAAAGATATCAATACCATGATTAGTTTTAAGTATGTAAACATTGAATCGACATGAAATATTAATTCAAAATCACCTACGTGCACAATAGCTTCATATTTATACCTGTGAATGATTTAACGCGCTACCACGGTGCATGATGAAGGGAACATCTGCCAATTCCACCAAGTGGTTAAAACAAACAATTTGTATTCATTACAATGACTTTGTTTTAACATTAAAAAACAGACATGTTCAAATTCCAAAGCTTGTTAGTTCCTGTTGGTAAGACTGATTTACTACAGGTGACATTTTGTCAATACCTCCCTTCAGAATTAAATATATGTTTAAAAGCATTTAAAGAAAGTTTTTGTCAGAGCCCTTGTTATTCAGTTTAAAATATAGGTTATCTGTCTACTTCATCTGTACTAATCGGTATCATCAGCCCTGAAAAACACATATTGGTCGACCCCTACACTGAACTGCAGTAAACACAACAATATTTGCCTAGTGAAATTAACGCAGCACTAAATGACAGTTCCATATGTTTTTTTTCAATTAACATCACACTAAACATCACAAACACAATGCTGGCTACCCAGTAAAATGTCTACAAGCAGTTTTGCATATGCAATACAGTCCCAATGTATGGCAAATTGCGGTAGTCTACTGTTTCCTCTACAACCTAGTACTTAGAACCAGCCTGTACAAATTGCATTTAGAACTCTTTAGCCATGTTCACATCATTAACTGTTTTGCATATTTCCTTTTATGTATTCAGCCCAGTTAAAAGGATTTTTCACTAATGAAAATCAAAAATCTTCCAATACCAACGTCAACTCGTTCCAAGTCTGCATGACTTTTTCTTCTGTGGAACAACAAAAAGAGATGTTTAACAGAATTCCATACAATGAAAGTGAATTGTGACTAGCTGTAAAGTACCAAAAATGACAAAAAGCATTAAAGTAGTTGAATTAATGTGCACTATATTCCAAATTGCATTAATATTGCTGCATTGCTCCCGATTTGCATAAGTACATAAAAAAAAGAAACCGCAGACAGATCATGCAAAAAATAATTCTTGGTGATTTCCCCTAATTCAACTTTGCTTAATGACAGCTTTTAGCCGCTATAATAGCTTCCATCTCTGCAAAGTGAGACAAGCCATATTGTTGTCGTGCATTGAGATCTTTGTAGTCAGAGTAGAAGGTCAATGATAATGACAGAGAAAAATGTCTGTGGAATGACACCCCTAGGAATTATTTGTAATGTTAGGCTACCCACCTAATAATTATGATAATGAGTTGTATTTTAATTTTTTGGCCTGCAATGTTCAGTTATAATCCTACAGTGGTTATTTCATTAATTCGTAATTACTGGACCAGAATGGGCTGATTTGTGCGTAACAGGATGTAATATTCTCTAGAGGACTGCTCCATAACTTCAAGCCATTACCAGCTACAGTTTATAAGCCAATGATGAGTCTGTATGGGTTTTTGGCAACAAGCATTCTGGCCTTTCAAGAATTCATGCAGATTGCTACATTAGTTGATGTTACCATTTTATCAGTCTTTATCAGCACAGGTTTATCTAGGTTTATCAGTTTATCATTGTTTATCTAGGTTTATCAGCACAGTTAAAACAGTTCTACAAAATTTCTATTCACTCCCCTGTCCCTCACATATTCAGCCCTTGTTAAATAGATAATTCACCCCAAAATGAACATTCTGTCAGCATTTACTCCTCCTCAGGGGCCTTATGGACTACTTTTATCGTGTTTTTAGTTGCTTTTGAAGCTTGACAGCCCCTGGTTACAATTCGCTTTCATTGTATGGAAAATAGCATCATGAACATCCTGTCTATTATCTCTATTCTACGAGTTCTACAAAATCATTTGGATTTGGAACAACATGAGGATGAGTAAATGATGCAGAATTTTCATTTTTGGGTGAACTGTCCCTTTAAGTCCATCTCTGATTCCTACAAGTGGCTGCAATTTTCACATACAAGGCCTCTGTCCCAGCTATTCATTCCCAAAACAAACTTCTAATGAAGACTGTCCTCATAACTTATCCTGGCGTCTGATGGCCATGCATGTCCTATTAGTGCTTGCAATGTGGCCACTTGTTTTCCAAAATTCTCACACTGATATACGGACAAAGCTCTCACAGTGTCCATGCCGTATCGTTGCACATTCCTCAGTGACACTCCTTCCATCTTATCAGACACTCTGGCTGCCTTCTCGCAAACATTTTAGGTTCAAGACCAGGGAGGCAGGCAAAACAGACCACAACATCCCAAATCCCAGCTGGCTCTCAACAGGATGAGTATAAATGAGGATTTTGTCTTTTAATAGATTATTGTCACGTGAAAAAAAAATCTGACTTATGTAAGTTTTAAAAGCATAGGAATTTTCAAAATGAAAGAACAATAAATAAACATAAATAATATTTTTTTTACATTTTCAGGGTTTATACTTGAGGTAGGTAAATATACAGTTCAGTTATTAAAAAAATTATATTAAAACGTACAAAACAATGTGTAAAATACCTGTTTACTGGCTTGATCTACCTTTATGCCCATGGGGTTTGAAAGCTTCTCAGTAAGATATTGAGCATTTATTCAAACCCTCTTGAAATCTCAGTAATATATCAAGTGGTGACATGAGGCAAGGTCATATCCATTTCCTGTTCCATTACCACCTCATTCACACATCATTGTATACCAGACTGGTAGTACACAAATGGACTCATGGGTAAAGTGTGCTCTGGAGTTCTGGCACAAACACCTTTTTTTCATACATGCAGGAGGGAAGCATAAGCGCTTGTGCCTTACAGATGGTTCCACTTTCAGTTACAACAGCATGTTAAAAAATTGTCTTCGAATTTATGGTTTAGAGAATTGGAATCTTTATAATGTAACAGCATTTAAATAAATGCAGTGGCAAAAAATGGGTGCCAAATGGAACCACAATGATACACACAGACCTGATGCCTTATTCTGCATAACAATATTCTGTATTATTCTATAATATTCTATATTCTATAATATTCTGTTCAATATTACTAACTATTAATAAGCAGTAATTAGGGGTTTATTGTGGCAACATTCATAGTTAATATTTAGTTAATAGTGAGAATTGGACCCTACACTAAAGTGTGACCATTTTTCTGTACCAAAATCGTACCGAACCCTGACCCCAAAATCGAGGTACGTATCGAACCGTGACTTCTGTGTATCATTACACCCCTAATAAGAAGTATCATAAAATTGCCCATATGAATTGAATGACATCCATAAGACATACAAGCAATGTCCAATTTGTAAACAAATAATTGTTTTGAATTGGATTCTTGCAATGAATCAGTTGTTCCAGTTCACAAAACCAGTCTCAATGATTAGTTCATGAATCAAATTGATCCAGTTCTCGAATTCTCAAACTCAATGGTTTAATAACCCAGTCTCACAGATTAACAGATCACTATGGAAGCTTGTTTGTTTTCACAAAAAATTAAAAAGGTAATTGCGACTTTTTTTCTCACAATTGCGAGTTTACATATCACAATTCAGACTTCTTTTCTCCGAATTGCGAGATATAAACTTAGTTATAATGTCAGAAATATAAACAGAATTGTGAGAAATAAAGTCAGAATTGCGAGTTTTAACGTCAGAATTGCGAGATATAAAGAATTGTGAGAAATAAAGTCAGAATTGTGAGTTATAAACTCAATTGCGCGTTATAAACTCACAATTGCAAGATATAAACTCACAATTCTGACATTTTCCTCACAATTCTGACTTTTTTTCTCAAAATTGCAAGAGACAAACTCGTAATTCGGACTCCTTTTCTCAGAATTATGAGATATAAACTCGCAATTGCGAGTTATAAAGTCCAATGACTTTATATCTCGCAATTCTGACTTTATAACTCACAATCTCACGCAATTCTGAGAAAAAATTGTTTAAATTGCATGATAAAAAGTTGCAATTATACCTTTATTTTTTATTCAGTGGCGGAAACAAAATTCCATAGATCACTGAAGGGGAAGGTTTACAATAAAAATGTTGGTCTATTTGTCACACAAAGCTATTGTATGGCTTTAGAACACCTGCAATATAGTTCACACGTCATATGGTCCATTTTTATGGCGCTTTAGCATAATTTTAAGAGATTAAAAAGCTTCACTCCCCATATAATCACATGGAAAAGAGCAACCAGTACAGCCATTAAAATATCTCCTTTTTGTGTTCCATGAAGAATCACTCTAAATCTCTACTTGTGAGAGTCCACACAGACTGGCTTTAAAGCGTGCGCTCTGTCACCAGCCCTGCAGAGCTTTTAGACAGGTGGCTTATTTATGCTTCCCTGGTCACCATGGAGTTAGTGCCAGCTCTCTAGCCTTGCACAAACACACACATTTATATTGGAAATGGACAGTGTGTGTGTGTGGATAAGGGGTGCGAGGGAAACCAGAGGGACAGAGCAACAGTGTGAGGACACTTTGTTTGCTCTGGTTACATAATCATAACCACATGCAAATGTCCACACAGTCAACATACAATCTGTTCATAAGGAGGAAAAGTAGCTGGACAGGATCAAACACAAAGGACTTGACATGGATCTAGAGTATAATTGAAACCCTGCAGAACATTTTATCTACAGAGGCAAATATTTGAGTACAGCAGGGGGAGGTTTCGTCTGGTATTCCAGTCCACTTCTGTCTGCGATGCCTCAGAATAAGGAGGCTAGAACGCTTTCAACTTTGGCACTCGCCAAGGTCAGGCTTCAACCTGGCATGGCTCTCGGGTTTAAAATCCAGTGCCTTTATCAAAAGGCAGTCAACACAGATGGCCGACCTTTCCGAACCCACTCACGGACACACACACATACACACACACGTTGAGTCCTCTCAACACATGAGATAATCTGAGGCACACGCATGCTCAGGCGAGGTCCGTTGGGGAATGTTATTTATCGCTATTTGTCCGACCACACAGCAGCTTGATTCATTGCCTGGGGTCCAATGTCTCATAAGACCCACAAATCTCCCCCTTCTTGGGCCAATTAAAACATTCCAGCAGCACAATCCTTTGTTTTCATTGAAGACTATTAACATGTAATTTACCACTAATCTGTAAACCAACACAACCACAAGCATCTCTTCTCAAACCGTAGGGTACAGCACTTTAAAAAACACCTGCTCTTTTTCAGTTACGGTTGTCGACAAACAAAAAACAAGAACTGTCTAATGCCATTTGTGACGAGTTTGTTTCTCATTAGCCATTATAGAGTTCATTGGACTGCACTTTGATTAGATGGAGGGATGAAATGGGCCACAGAAAGACCCATTATCCCTAGCCTAAGCAAGACTAAGATGGAACAGGTACTGGCAGGTTCCATGAACAAGAGGAATTTAGGTTATTTGTGGCTGTGCCATTTACACTGAGTGGACTAACCCACTGGGCAAAGAGCATTAAACCTTTTATCTTATCGATGGTGGTGTTAATTTTGGAATCCCTAGTGAGGTCTGAGCTTGCATTAAAATGCTGATAACCAGCTAGCGACTTAAAGTGATAACTCACCCAAAAATGAAAATTCTGTCATCATTTACTTACCTTCAAGTTGTTCCAAACCTGTATAAAATTATTTGTTGTGCTGTACACAAAGAAAGATATTTGGAAGAATGTTTGTAACCAAGCAGATCTCGCCCTCCATTGACTACCATTGTATTTTTTTTCCTACCAGTGTTAATTTTGACAGCAAATTTTAATTTAGTCTTAGTCATAGTCTTTTGACTAAAATGCCATTTAGTTTTAGTCATATTTTAGTCATCGGAAATTGTTTTAGTTTTAGTCTAGTTTTAGTCGACTAAAATTTAATTTAGTTAAATTGTAATGCATTAAGCATTTCTCTAACAATACATAGATCCTATGCACTGATATAGGTAGGCCTACATATTCCCCAAACTGTTTATGTTCACCCAACTGTACTTTGCTCAAAGCGGACGTTTTTTGACCGTTCAAGTGCAAAAAGACACGAAAGAACAAAATTCAGTACTTTTCAGGGATTGGCACACATATCATTGAGGTACCATTATAGTTTTCGTTTAAAATTTTTATTAGATTTGATATTTAGTTTTTCTGTTTTCATTGTAATTTTAGTTAAAAGTTTTAGTAATTCTTTTGTTTATGTCTTTTAGTATTTGCTTTTAAATGTCTATAAGTTTTTATTTCTGTTTGTTATTTTAATACCTCAGGTTCAGCTAAAGCTTTTTTTATATATTTATTTTTTATTTCAGTTAACGTTTACTTCAGGTAATGAAGATTTCTTTGCTTTTAGGTTTTGTTAAGCCTTATACTTGTAAAATATATTGATTGTGTCAAATAATGTTCTTAGTCCTGTGACAGAAGATACAGTAGTTTACTATGAATTGAATAGAAATTAAACTACAGTTTATTGTGTAAACAAAATAACAATGACCAGGAAAAAAATCATTATAAACCATCCCAAAATACACCGTGACTCTTATTCTGAAATGTCTGCACTGTAGCAGGCTACTCATGAGGGAGATAAAATGTGCATTCTTACATCCGTCTAAAACATACTACCATATAAACATTGTGTAGTAAACATTGTCATAATTTATCATTAGCTTATAAGCAATCGCTTGGCATAAATATGCGCTATTCATTAATTGCGAAGCAGTCTGAAGTGCTGCTGGACGAGCCTGTAGAGGGCGCAACAGCGCCACGTTTCCCGCGGTTAGATCAGCACATTACACTTCAAATGTGCGCATCTTCCACACAGGACAGCAGTCCAGACTGGACATCTTCCCAAATCGTCCCTCTCTTTCACATTCGTTGACGAAAATTAGAGTAGATTTTAGTCATAGTTTTAGTCATTCAAAACGCATTTTTATTTAGTCATCGTCTCGTTTTCGTCCGTGAAAAAATGTCGTTGACGAAAATTATGACAAAAATTATTCGTCAACGAAATTAACACTGTTTCCTACTATGGTAGTCAATGGGGGGGACAAGATCTGCTTGGTTACAAATATTCTTCCAAATATCTTCCTTTGTGTACAGCAGAACAAAAACATTTATACAGGTTTGGAACAACTTGAGGGGGAGTAAATGATGACAAAATTTTCATTTTTGGGTGAACTATCCCTTTAAGGAGCATGGGAGAACAGAATGTTACTGACATACACTAACATTTCATATTGGTTATCTTTAGCTCCTCTAGTTTCAAATTAGTCTTAGTTTGGACACACAAACAGCCATCAAGTGGCCAGCCTGCATGGAAACTCCTAAAATAATAGTTCAAAAAGCATCCCAGGATGCACTTCACGAAGCAAGTCACTAAATAACATTACATTGAAGCATTCATTTACATCAGTTCATGGGATAAAACCTAAATTCATTTAAAAAATAAACAATAAAAAAATAAATGATTTTTATATTATTAAATAAAATGTATAGTACTATTATGAAAATAAAAAATAATTAAAATAACATAAATCATTCATTCACCAAGTTTCAAATGCATTTCTACAAACTGATTAAAAAACTGTGTAAACGCACTCTTGCTCATTATGCTTAACATCGACACCCTGTGGCCACATTGCAAGAATAACTCAACTGTCTCTCTTGATAAATAGAGATCACATTAATTACACTCTGTTTTCATGAGGGAAAACCATTCCTTGGCAACGAGTCAGTAACAACATGTGGTGAGATAAAAAAACATAAAATAATGAGCTCTCTGTAACTTTTAATCCAGAACCCTTTACAGTGACCAGGTCAGGTTTGTAGCAGTTCATAGGAAATGATTAAAAGAATTTCTCCATGGACTGGAAAATGATTACAAACAGTCATATCCAGATGGATGAGTTTCCATCTCAGGGTGTAGGTTTGTTTTGGAAAGCGTATGTTTGTCTGTGTGTATTAGTGGCTTGTATGAGTCTTGTGTGCAATTTGAAAAGATGTCAACACCTCTCTCCTGATGACATCCGACCGTGTTTAGACAAAGGTGCATTCTGTGTGCCTAGCGTCTCATCAGAGAGGTATTTAACTCTGTCCTGTCCCTCCTCTTGCCTAAGGGCCAAATACTGGAGGTGTGATGAACAGGTCTCTACAAGCAACACAACTATATTCCTCCAGAAACATGTCATCTTTGTTTTCTGATTTAGGACCAGGTTCCCCACAAAACATTACTGTAACCTCTAATTAAAGAGCTGACTGCAGATCAGCGGAAATCATTGGGTTGAGTGCATCCCAAATTTGGCCTGAGACACTAAAATCTGACTTTTTAGCAATGGTGAAAAAAGAAAAGTTTTCAGTTGTATATGTCATCTGGATACTGTTTTATGAATACTATGAATTTAGACATATTACTCCTTTCACATACTGTTTTTCACCTACTTTATAGTAGGGAAGTATGTATATTCAGATTCAGCACTGTAGAAAATTATTGTAATTTTAATAATAAAAGACAGTAAAAATGCTACAGTAAAAACCGGATGGTTAACAGTAAGTTTTATTACTATATACAGTAAAACTGTATTAAATCTAATGGTAAAATACTGTTTTTCAGTTTTTGCAAGTGAAAAAAACAGGTCATCTTATAATTTACAAATTGACATTTCCGATTGTTATCAGTTATGTATGTTTTATATATCATCTTATGTTGTTGAATGATTATTGCATTACTTTAGTGTCATGTGTCAGAGTTATGATTAGTTATGTTTAGTTTCACTGTGTTTGGTTTCATTTTTTTAGTCTTTTACTTTGCAGTTCTGTGTTCCCTAGTTATTTTCCTTAGTTGTTAATTAGCTCCACACACCTGTTTCTGTTCAGCTGATTACCTCTTCCCATGTATTTAAGTTCTGGGTTCTTTCTGTTCTGTTTTTGGTCTTGAATATGTTTAAGTATGCTTAGACTTATTATATCTCCTGTGGTTTTCCTGAAGCAATCATTCGGTTTATTAAATACTATTTCCTTGAATCTCCTTGTAATGTGCGTACACCAAATCGTTACATCATGTTGTATTTGTGTGAATGAAACTGTGCACCTTCTATATAATAGTATTTACATCAGCTTGTGAAAAAGCTACTTAGCTTTGATTCTTTACTACTTGTGTTTTTATGGTGGTTGTAAGTATATTATAAAGGAACAAAACATATTTTAATACTTCAGTACGTTGGTATATTAGCATTTTCAGTTAATGAGGCAAACATATTTTACAGCAAATTTAAGTTCAGTCAATAAAACCTAAAAAATTAAATAATACAGTCAGGGAGACTGAACTATGAACTACTGTAGCATTCATTTACAGCAATGCTCTGTGTAGCATAATAGTCATAACAGCTCCCCCGCTGGACACCAGCCAAAAATATCTCCATGCCAGAAGAGCAGCCCAGCAGAGAATGAGTGCAGGACCACTCAAAGAGCAATTAAATTGGCCAAAGCGGTTCACAGAACAAAGGAACCATATCACTAAATCACCATAAGTCAACCCGCTCTCCTCAATCCCTGTCTGATATGGCTTCCTGTGCCCCACCTCGTCTTCTGCTCTCTCTCTTTCATATTAGCCTTCTAAATGATGCTCCAGAGACAGAGGTGGGAGGAAGTGACTTGTGCAGACAGCGCACAGATACTGAAGGCTCTAATTTACGCTGTGTGTGCTTGAGGGGGATATGCTATATGGAAACTGGCTATTGCTAATAATGCTGTGGCTAATTAGGACCCCAGATGGCCTTGCGCAGTAAATCAAGAACAGACAATACAAGTTGTCGTTTCATCTAACGGAGTCAGCCCTTTATTGGGACTGCGTTTTTTTGTTGAACAAAAGACTTTTGCCTTGTTATTTAGTCCTGGCTTTTTTAAGGATCTCTGTCTGGAATCTTTATGACTCATACAGTAACCCCCTTGCAAACATAAACTGTGGTGGTCCATTGGAAAAGTGATGGTAATACTTGGTTACTTTTAAATGTATATCGTACTGCATATTTTTCATTCATCTACTATGGCATTTACATGGTACTTCAAAAAATTCTATGGTATTTTTCCATGAAAAACTATATGGTATATATATTTTTTTCACCAACATACTTCTTACTTTGTAAGAATATCAAACAACAGTTGTTAAATAATTTCATGAGTAAATACATTTTATAATAAATGTTTAAAAATAATAAATATATTGTCGGCGCCGATGGCCTCATGGGCAGCGCGCCGACATGTAGCGGCAACACGCTTTGGGCTACCCGAGTTTGAGTCCCGGCTTGTGGTCCTTTCCCGATCCCGTCATCCTCTCTCTCTCCCACTTCGCTTCCTGTCTAATCACTATCCTATCATAATAAAGGCAAAAACACCAAAAATAAATCTTTAATAAATAAATAAATATATTACTATATTTCACCTAAAAATAAAATATAATAATATTATAATATAATAATAATATTAATTAAAATAATACAATTATTATTATTACTATTACTATTACCATTATTATTAATATTATTATTATAAATTAAAAAAATATTGTATTATTTTAGTATATTTCTATTATATTTATTGTGTTATTATGTTGGGAAAAAATTAATAATTTTAATTTGTGTATGTTTGTTTAAAAAGCATTCTTAAAGGTGCCCAAGAATGCTTTTTCATAAGATGTAATATAAGTCTAAGGTGTCCCCTGAATGTGTCTGTGAAGTTTCAGCTCAAAATACCCCATAGATTTTTTTTAATTAATTTTTTTAACTGCCTATTTTGGGGCATCATTAACTATACACTGATTTTGGCAGCGCGCCGCCCCTTTAATTCGCCTGCTCCCTGCCACACGAGCTCTCGACTATATTAAAGTGCATTTACAAAGTTCACACAGCTAATATAACCCTCAAATGGATCTTTACAAGATGTTCGTCATGCATGCGGCATGCATGCTTCGAATTATGTGAGTAAAGTATTTATTTTGATGTATACGTTTGATTCTGTATGAATTTGAGGCTATGCTCCGTGGCTAACGGCTAATGCTACCACTGTTGGAGAGATTTATAAAGAATGAAGTTCTGTTTATGAATTATACAGACTGCAAGTGTTTAAAAATGAAAATAGCGACGGCTCTCTTGTCTCCGTGAATACAGTAAGAAACGATGGTAACTTTAACCTCATTTAACAGTACATTAGCAACATGCTAACGAAACATTTATAAAGACAATTTACAAATATCACTAAAAATATCATGCTATCATGGATCATGTCAGTTATTATTGCTCCATCTGCCATTTTTAATTTAAAACCGCAATAAATTCAGCACAACAAAAAATGTAAATAGATTTAATCTCAATAATTAATTTTTGCATTAATGCAGTAATTATGCAGCAAGCTTACAACTGAGCAAAGTTGGTTAAATGTCCACAACTCTCATATATTATTATATTATATTATTTATAATAAATATTATTTTATAATTTATTATTATTATTTATTTTATAAAATTATTTCATAATAAATTTATTATAAATATGACAAAGAAGACAATTGTTCTCTTCTTACCGGCTTGATATGCGTAAACTGTCTTGCTAGGACAGTTTCTTGGCAATTTCTTTGACAGTTATATATATATATCACCCAATTAGGGGAAAAGCGGTAAAAATTTTCCTTAAAATGTAGAGACTATCCTCAAACATTGTGTGCTGCAAGGGTATTTTGGGGAAAGGTGTGTCTAAATGAGCTTTTATCTCCACACAAACTCAGATAAAAATCACACTCCCACACTGAACACTGAAGAGCTCCTTAGCCACTGGACACAAGTGGAGTATTCTTCCCCTTTCCCGTCTGTCATCTTCAAGCTTTTTGTTCACCTCTCCTGATCCGTCAGCCAGTGCCAAGTCTGTCCATCCAGACACCGAGGCAACTATTCACCCTGTGCTAGTCACGTCAAGGGACGCCAGATCGGTCCAGAGAGCGGCCAATCTGACAACTGCCACTGCCAAACCAACTTCTGCCAACTGACTTCTACCATAACAACAATGCTAAAAAGATCATATATTAACATGCAATTACAGCAAGGGTGGATCTTTGAAATTTATGCTGTTGTTTAGCCTTTCATTCAATGTGGATGCAAAAGGCATTATAACCCAAACTGCACTGCAACTGGTTTGCGGGATGTTTCGTAACTTTTAGCACAGTTCTCAATGTTTAATTTATGTCTTTTCTGCAGATGATGGGAGCCTGCCAATAACAAATGAGCATCTTTGCATTTCCCCTAAAATCCAAATATAGTGTAGAAATTAGCAAGTCTGAAATTCGCACCAGCACCGCAGTTCCACCGCGTGCCACTAAGCTCCAGCTTGGAAACTCGCTAAAATTAAACCCGGGAGTTTATGGTTTCCCATTAAAATTTTTAAGCTGCCTCGTGGCTTATGCTAATCAGAGGTTTAAACTCAGAATGGCGGGATGTATATCAACAGCCTACAGAAGCATCAACCCTTCAAATTAGTCTTCAAATTAGTTTCTTTTCCCGATTTTGGCATATACCAAAGGCGCAAAACAGGTGCTCTGTCCTCGCCAGAAAGACTAAACCAAGTAGCAGGGGATGGTGAAACACCGTTCAGGAATGATCCACGTCTATAATCAACTGTTTTTTGCTTTGTTTGAAGTCATGAGGGTATATTCCTGTTGAATGCTGTACACCTGGGCATCTGGATGACCTCAGACAACATCTGTCTTAGCATGTGTGCATGCATCTTCTGTGTATGTCATCTGTTTCTGCTGCCTTTAAGCTAACATGATGAATCATAACTTAGTCAGTTCATCTACCCGTGTATGTCGCAAGGCTTTTTCACATTTTTCATTATTCGAAATAAAACAGATAACTAAAATTAAAATGAAAACTGAAAATAGAAATATAAACGCTAATTCAAAATATTATTAAAAACTATGATAGTATAGAAATAGTGGTATGTTGGATCTTTTCGATCACTTAGAAGATCAGAAGAACTCCAATACGTGTTCGCATTTACACTTCATCTAAACCACTCTTAAAATGAACTCCATATCTATCATATTTACCCTAGATCTGCAAGATATGTAATCTGTTAGACAGGAAACATTTGGTTTAGCCTCTTCTGATCTTTGGAAAATGCATCAAAACCCCCTTCTCTGTCTAGACACCTTGTATCACATATCGAACACACACACAAACTCACATGCATCCATTGATTACTTTACATCTGTCCTGGAGCTAGCAACAGAGAAATGACAGAACAGAAACCAGCGGTTTGGATGTAGAAAGAAGGACTTTTCTTCTTTTTCCCCACCCAACTGGAGATTCCCCAAAAGAAAAAGGTGATCCTACCTTGCTGTGAGTATTAATGGCTGAGAATCGTCTCCGTTAAGTCCTCGCGATGCACTTCCTTCACTGCCTCCCTCTCTTCTCCCTGTTACTGTGCTCCTGAAGAGTGGTGGTGTGGTCTGAAGAAGGGGGGTGGCTGGCGAAGAGAGAGAAAGAAAGAAAGAGGGCGAGTGAGCGAGAGAGAAAGGGAGAGCAAAGAATCAAAAGCTCCAGGGTAAAGACGGCGAAACTTGAAACCACCGGTGGCCCTCAGACAATCATTTCCCCCTCTCCTTTCTCTCTCCTCCACTCATCAACCTCAGAGTAAATCCCTTCCTGGTGCGAAAGAACAGCTATTTTTTCCCTCCAATCCAGATTCAATAAAGAAAATGAATAGGAGAATTGTACATCCAGCAGGGCTGTACGTAAAAACATAACCTGTCAGCCGACTTCCTTCTTTTAACCATACACTCGCTTACAGAAATTTTTCATTTTCCCACACTCGGGTTCTGCTCTTAATAGTATGATTCTTCCAGAGAGGAGAACCCATGGCAACATTTTCTAATAAAGGGAAAGGGCTAAGGTCAGGTGCACTGTGGCCATGAGAAAGTGTCTGACTGAGCATTTGGGGAGAGATAACAACTGTACTAAAGACAGCGGTCTCCTGAGAGGCATGGAGGACTATGGGATATACGTGGTGATTACACTGCACACTTTTCATCTTCATCTATTCTCTCTCCCCCGCGTGCTTTTCATTGTTCCTCACGTGCCCGAGCATGCACACAAAGACGTACTGAGTAAACAGACACATATTTATGATGTCATACAGGCCCCTGTGCAAAAACACCCAATCAGATCTGTGTGTGCAGTGAGAATGTGCACAGCCAAATGTCACAGAAAAAAAAGATTACATTTTAACCAGCATACAAGGAGTCACAAATACAGGGAAATTTGAATCTACATTTAAAAATAAATAAATAAAAATTCAGAATATTAAATCAGAGGCAGCAATATTAAAATTCTGGCTGATACTGATAAGATGGCAATTATTTTCATGTTTCATGTTATTAAAATAAAAATTCTATTATATTTTGTCAAATTTCAAAGAAAAATAAATAAATTCAGTCATTTTAAATGCATCAAGTGAGTTTAGGCATCACAACATTACAGTATAATTTACAGTTTGAAATTAATTACATTTTGAGATTGGATAAATATTACATTTGACAGCTTATTAAATTATTTTTCAATTGCAACAATTACATAAATAGGAAAAATACTCATTCAAATATATTAAGCTAGAAAATAAACAGTTATTTTAAATTGTAATGATATTTCACAAAATTGCCATTTTTACTGTACTTTTAATCAAATAAATGCAGCTATATATATATATATATATATATATATATATATATATATATATATATATATATATATATATATACACAGTCAAACCAAAATTTATTCAGACACCTTTAACATTTTTATTCATTCATTATTACATTTTATTCACTGTAGTTTAAAAAATGGTAATAAAATATGACAAGATCTCAGAGCTAAACTGTGTCAGAAAAAAAATTATCTTAGTTATGTCAGATAATACTTAAGCAAAACATGGTCAGGTCAAAGTGTCTGAATAATTTTGGTCCCAATTTGTATGAAGAATTTTTGGGTATAATATGTCATAGTTTACTTTATTTTGCTATCCTCACTAACATAAATTAACTATAGTGTCCTGCACCCACTAATAAAAATATATAAAAAAATATATCTTAGTGTCTGAATAATTTTTGGTTTGACTGTGTATTTTATATATATTATATATTATATATTATATATATATATATATATATATATATATATATATATATATATATATATATATATATATATATAGGGGTTTTTTTTGATTGAAAGTAAAAACAGCTATATATATATATATATATATATATATATATATATATATATATATATATATATATATACAGTCAAACCAAAATTTATTCAGACACCTTTAATATTTTTATTCATTCATTATTACATTTTATTCACTGTAGTTTAAAAAATTGTAATAAAATATGACAAGATCTCAGTGCTAAACTGTGTCAGAAATTTTTTTATCTTAGTTATGTCAGATAATACTTAAGCAAAACATGGTCAGGTCAAAGTGTCTGAATAATTTTTGGTCCCAATTTGTATGAAGAATTTTTGGGTATAATATGTCATAGTTTACTTTATTTTGCTATCCTCACTAACATAAATTAACAATAGTGTCCTGGACCGAATAGTAAAATTATATAAACAAATATATCTAGTGTCTGAATAATTTTTGGTTTGACTGTGTATTTTATATATATATATATATATATATATATATATATATATATATGACATCTACAATCTACTGTTGATCTGAAACTAAATAAGCATGATATGTATTTTCCATATTGGTTACCAAATTTGAAAAATCTCCAACATCGACTAATAACTGATATGGAAATATGGAAAACATACATCATGCTTATTTAGTTTTAAACCAACATTTCCTCCAAATGTTTTCACAACTAGCCTAGTTGTCTGAACAAACTAATCATAAACAAATCAAATAAAAAAATATAATGCACATTTATGGTTTGCTATTTGAACCTTTTCTGAAAAAGAAACCTTGCCTTAGCAAGAATTTATCAGCTGAATAAGACATTTCGTATTCAGCGAAGAACCAAATTCAAACTGCAGTAGGGTTAGTGTGACTAATCTTCATGCATCATGTTGCCTTTATTTTTTATCTTTTCTCAACAACTTTTTTGTTTACATTGTATGCCTAATATTACAAAATCTTAGATAAGATTATCAGTAGCCTTCCTGGCTTGTTTTTCCGAAAACCACAGAAATTATCCCTTAAAAATCAGCACATGTGCCAGTGCGCCTGTGAGTAATTATTGGAGTGCTCTGAGCCTTTATATTTCCCTATAATCACACACACCCACAAGACTTCCCGGCCCTCTCCACGCTTCTACTCGTGTTTAACGTTACGGTTGTCGGCAAGGTCGGAGGTTAAGTGTTGTCAGACCCACTACTGTAGAGTAGCCGTGTTTGTGGGAAAGTGACTCTAATGGCCAACATACAAGACGAGTTACTGCAGGCCTGCTGGGAGTGCGGTAACACTTTTCCATATTTTATAAAGCAGTTTTTGAGAACACTGTGGCAAATGGCACAATATCTGAAGCTACAACAAAAACCTCTCATCTGTTTCTCTGTTGCAATAAACTGGGCTTTGGCTTTTGCTGGGGTTTTTTGTGTGTGTGTGTGTGTGTGTGTAAAAAGAATATTGCTGCTCTGAAGACAGCTTGCTATCATTGGGAATAAATAAAGCTTCACCTACACAGCACATCTGTGTATGGTATTACTCTGCGTTGTAACTAAATCAGTGTGTTCTGCCCAAGAGAGAATGGTGGGAAAATACCATGACAACTTCTTTGTTCAAGTAAAACAAGTCTATTGTTACCGGATCTTCACGGCTCCGCGTTCCCCCAGCTGCCGCTCCTCTAATTCTCTCTTTCTCATATGGTTTTACCTGGTCTAACAGAACAAAAAGACACAAGAAAGACCTCTTTCTCCCACAGCAGGTGACCAGGTCAACCGTACCGCAGAGTGCTGACATATAGCGCCCTTATGAGGGTGTAGAACTTAACACGGAACAACCACCTGTCTCTAGATGGAGAAAAAACAGAGAGATTACGGTATCCTACACTTTGACAGTATTATGACCCATAAAGTTTAGACAGTGTCCAGATCCTGTCACTTACAGCACACGTGAGCCAGAGAGGTTAGCAAACTGACCTTTTGGATTGTCCAGTGATCATTAACCAGGCCATGCAGGGAACGTGCTGTACATGGCCATGTTAAACATTGCAACATGGCAAAGTTTAAAAGTTTATCAAACAAAACGGCTTATAGTCTTGACCTGACAGAGACACAAAACTGTTAAAGAGACAAAACAATATTACCGCCTCCATTTATTTCTTGTTTTTTCTCAAGTGTAAAGCTTTATAAACATACTGAGGAAATTACACAATTAAAATGCTTATTTTCCCCTGCAATAATTTATTAATACCGCTCAAAAGTTTGGGATTGATACCTTTTTTATTTTTGTACAGTTTTGAAAAAAGGCTCTTATGCTCATCAAGGCTGCATTTATCTGATCAAAAATACAGTGAAATAGAAATATTGTAAAATATTATTATTAAAATTGTATGTATTTATTCATATTTAATATATTTTAAAATGTAAAGTATTCCTGTGATTTAAAGCTGAATTTTCAACATTATTACTCCAGTCTTCACTGTCACATGATCCTTTAGAAATTATTCTAATATGCTGTTTTGGTGCTCAAGAAACATTTCTTATTATTATCAATGTTAAAAATGGTTGTGCTGCTTAATATTTTTGTGGAAAGACATTTTTAAAGAAGTTCAAAACAACTTTTTGTAAAATTATAAATGTTTTTACTGTCACTTTTTTATAAATATAAAGGTGCCCTAGAACTTCTTTTTAAAAGATGTAATATAAGTCTAAGGTGTCCCCTGAATGTGTCTGTGAAGTTTCAGCTCAAAATACCCCATAGATTTTTTTTTATTCATTTTTTTAACTGCCTATTTTGGGGCATAATTAACTATACACCGATATATAGGTTGCGGCCCCTTTAATTCTCGTGCTCCCCCTCCCCCAGAGCTCGTGCTTGCCTTGAACAGCATAAACACAGTTTACACAGTTAATATAACCCTCAAAATGGATCTTTACAAGATGTTCATCATGCATGCTGCATGCATGCATCGGATCATGTGAGTATAGTATTTATTTGGATGTTTACATTTGATTCTGAATGAGTTTGAGGCTGTGCTCCGTGGCTAACGGCTAATGCTACACTGTTGGAGAGATTTATAAAGAATGAAGTTGTGTTTATGCATTATAGACCAATTTGGTGTTTGCAAACAGCGATGACGTTTTTTATGGGCGGAGCCTACCTGGTTGCAGAAAATGACAGTTGAGCAGTAGCAGTCTATGGAAGCCACGAAATAAAAGAATAAAAAAAAAGTTAATTTCGAGTTTATATCTCACATTTCTTACAAAGAAAAACAGAATTGTGAGATATCGCCTACTCGTTATCCTGTCTTTTCTGAATTGCAATTTATCCTGCAATTCTGACTTTTTTCCCCTCAGAATTGTGAAATAAACTCACAATTGCGAGTTATAATGGCCGAACTGGGAGTCATAAACACGCAAATGCAAGAAAAAAAGTCAGAATTGTGAAATAAAAATTTTATAGACTATGTTTAAAAGTTATCTATGTAAAATGTTAAAGGTTTAAATATTATTTCATGCTGTAACTGATATGTATGGATGTCCTCTGAACTGCATATGTGAATATTATGTAGACTTACTGTTTACATCAAATTCCTGCTTTAATAGTAGACTAATCCTTGCAGGTATCATCAGTCCAGTCTGTGAAACGTCTCCGTTTAGCTTCAAAGGACGTTTTCAACGATGGTTTTCTTTAAAAAATGAAGACTATATTTTTTTTGCATTCCGATTCCAACATCCAGAGGCACAACAAAACGTTTTTCTCTTATTCTGTGGATTTTGCACATTTTCCTCCAATTGCTACCGATATTTTTCTGCAACCACTATGCGCGCGCAGCTGCAAGTGATGTAATTGTGACGACTGCTCCAAAGAGGTCTATACAGACTGCAAGTGTTTAAAAATGAAAATAGCTATGGCTCTCTTGTCTCCGTGAATACAGTAATAAACGATGGTATCTTTAACCACATTTAACAGTATATTAGCAACATGCTAACGAAACATTTAGAAAGACAATTCACAAATATCACTAAAAATATCATGATATCATGGATCATGTCAGTTATTATCGCTCCATCTGCCATTTTTCGCTATTGTTCTTGCTTGTTTACCTAGTCTGATGATTCAGCTGTGCACATCCAGACGTTAATATTGGCTGCCCTTGTGTAATGCCTCGATCATGGGCTGGCATATGCAAATATTGGGGGCGTACACCCCGACTGTTACGTAACAGTCGGTGTTATGTTGAGATTCGCCTGTTCTTCGGAGGTCTTTTAAACAAATGAGATTTATATAAGAAGGAGGAAACAATGGAGTTTGAAACTCAGTGTATGTCTTTTCCATGTACTGAACTCTTGTTATTCAACTATGCCAATATAAATTCAATATTTAATTCTAGGGCACCTTTAATGCAATCTTGCTGAAAAAGGTATTAATTTCTTTAAAAATCTAACTTTTGAAAGGTTGTATATAATAATCTTTTAAAATTATTTTAATGTATTTTTAAATGAAATGCCCACTATAGCAGATTTATGTTATGTTATGGGAAACATTGACACTAAGACCTACTGTATTGAGAAGACAGAATCACAAAAAAAAAAAAAAAAAAAGTTTGAAAAATAATGTGTATCAACAACTTTAAAGTGAAAGAAATTGCAATAACAAACAGTTGTTTTGGATAGATACTGTCTCCTTAGTGAAAACGGGATGTATCAATAAAGTAATTATTCATTACCATGGTAAATATTAAGTACCAGAAAATTCACATCACCACTTGTTTGAAAGGGAAGGCTTTGTTTAAAAAAAAAAAACTTTATCTGTCAAACAATCATATTTAAAATAAAAACATTGATCTAGATAAGAGAGAGTGGATTTGTTGGAAAAATACGGAGGTGGTGACATTACGATTTGTCCATATTAGGAAGCCATCCGTTGACTTTAATGGCTCTGAAGACATGAGAGCAGGCTCTTTTCCCATGCCCTATCAGCAGAGCTGTGGTAAATCAGGACAGATGAGCAGAGACCATTCAGCGCCTGACAGAGATGAGTTTGTAAGGGAGAAAGACATGGGCTGCAGGACATGTGCTAACTGCATGCTAATAAAGCTGACCATCACTGGACTGCAGTGCCATGACTATTGCTGGCCGCAAGGATGAGGGCAACATCAAGGCCAAGAGATCTTGGAAAGGTCAGAAAACACTCACGTAAAAAAAGCTAAACAGAGAGTAAAAAGCAAAATGCATATCCAGCAGTCAGTACAGATATCTCATTGCTGATTTCTCTATTAGCATTAGCATTTTTGACAACAGCACAATACCCAACCCGGGAGCCATATTAGCAACAGAAGTCATATATGCCACAGATGAAGTAAACAACTGTGCAAATGAGGACAGATGCATCTGGAGGCCAAAGTAAAGAACGATTAAGCAAATTAGCTCTTGAAATAGTTCTTCAGTTCATTGCCGCCTCAGATATTTGCATAGTCTGACTAAAGATGGATACACACTGTGTGTGTTTTTTTTCAGTCCTTTATGATGAGATTTTGCAGAAAAGCTAAAATGATCCAAATCTAATGATAATTCCTGAGTTTTCAAATATATTAAAGGTCCCGTTCTTCGTGATCCCATGTTTCAAACTTTAGTTAGTGTGTAATGTTGTTGTTAGAGTATAAATAAAATCTGTAAAATTTTAAAGCTCAAAGTTCAATGCCAAGCTAGATATTTTATATAACAAAAGTCGCCTACATCGAACGGCCAGTTTGGACTACATCCCTCTACTTCCTTCTTTAATGACGTCACTAAAACAGTTTTTTGACTAACCTCCGCCCACAGGAATGCACAAGAGTTGCGTTTGTAGAGTGTGTTTGTCGCCATGTCGTCGAAACGCTGTTATTTTCATCCCGCAGTCCAACGACCGGGTCTGATTCCGGCTCAAATTGATAGGGTAAAATTAAAGACATGTTTACAATAACACTGAGCGCATGCATCTCCACGTTATGGTAAGAGGCGTGACCTTTCCGGGCAAGATGCGCTAAACTGCTGTCGAATCACAACACAGGAACCGCTGGCACAATCAGAACTCGTTACGTATTTCTGAAGGAGGGACTTCATAGAACAAGGAAGTCATCAGCCCGTTTTTATGACAGTGGAAACAACGTTATACAGATAAGTAAATTATGTGAAAAATACTGTGTTTTTTTACACGCGAAACATGAACACATGTTATATTGCACACTATAAACACAATCAAAGCTTCAAAAAACCACAAAAAACGGGACCTTTAATACTAAGGACTCTGTGCTCTAAACAGCAAAATAATTCTCTTATGGGTCCTGAAATTTGTTTCACACAGCAAAATCGTGCCTTAAATTGTACAGTATACACCCGGCTTGAGCCCATGACCCATTCTATCTCCCAGAGGATGTCATCATGGGAGGCTGTTTGGCTGTGGTTGTGCCCAATGGGATGAAGCTCCAGTGGTTCCAGTTCTATTCTTAGCATTGCCCCTCCCTCTCTCTCTCTCTCTCTCTCTCTCTCTATCCGCTCTGGGCTGTGAAACAGTGAGGATGACTCTTGTTCAGCATCCTCTCCCACACTGCTTGCTTGCTACCCTCCCTGAGGAGGTCACATATCCTCATTCCCCTCGAGAACTCCATTTCCCAGAATCCTCCTAATGACAACAATTATCATCTCCCTTTCTGCATAGTAACATATAGACTTAAGTGGGCATGACTCAACAAAATTTTCATGCATTTCATTTTCTTCAGATAAAAGACCCTCTAAACCTCTCCAGATTGCAAAAAAATACTTCTATTAAATGGCAAAAGGCAGTAAGCGCAGATTTTCCTCGAGCAATTAAAGAACTTTCAAAGTAGGCCAGCAGTAATACATGAAAGACACGTCCTCTTTTCCGTTCAAGTCCATCTAAATCCTCCTTGGCCTGCCACTGACTGCTCCTGAAACTTGAAGTGTTGACTGAAAAAATGCTTAAGACTGGCTCATAATAGAGGAGGAACTGAAGAGAAAAAGGCTATGCGTCATTGCAGCCATTGCATTTTTAACCAAAATTTACAAGGTCAGAATTCTATGAGGCTGTGCTTGAAAATGGATATTGCACAGTTTATAGTTCCCGCTGTATGCAACAATAAATGTTTAAAAAGTAGTATGCTACACTGTTACCTCTATATGATATTCAATTCAGTGTGTTGCATCCAGTTAAAGGATTAGCTCACTTCAGAATTAAAAATTCCTGATAATTTATTTACCCCCATGTCATCCAAGATGTTCATGTCTTTCTTTCTTCGGTCGAAAAGAAAGGTTTTTGAGGAAAACATTCCTGGATTTTTCTCCACACAGTGGATTTCAGCGGGGATCAATGGGTTGAAGGTCCAAATTGCAGTTTCAATGCTGCTTCAAAGGGCTCTACACGATCCCAGACGAGGAATAAGGGTCTTTTCTAGTGAAATAATCATTAATTTTCTAAAAAAAAAAAAAAAATTATATTCTTTTTAACCACAAATGCTCATCTTACATCATGTGACCTTTCCAACATGAATACGTAATGCGTGGCGCATCACAGAGCAGTGCAAGATGAGCATTTGTGGTTAAAATGTATATACAGTATATGTAGATTTTTATTTTTGTTTTAGAAAATGACCAATCGTTTAGCTAGATAACACCCTTTTTCCTCGTCTGGGATGGTGAAGAGCCCTTTGAAGCTGCACTGAAACTGCAATTTGGACCTTCAATCCGTTGATCCTCATTGAAGTCCACTATATGGAGAAAAGAAATGACATGTTTTCCTAAAAAAACTTAATTTTGTTTAGTAGTATGGTAGTATGCCACATAGCAGTATGAAGTCTATTGCCTTAAACACTGTCAGTGACAGGGAGAAACTGGCTAAATCCCTCTGGGAAAGTTAACCAGAGATCAAATCTACTGAATCATCAGTCAGAGAGTCACAGTTATATAACAGTTCCACAGTGAGGATCAACAGCCACGAAGGACGGTGTCAGAAAGAAAAGGTGGTAGGTCGGGAGCAAGGATATGATCCAATGGTTCATCCTGCTCTATATCCGTAGTTTAGCATTAACTCAGCAGGCCTCTCAGCATGTAAGACCAAACCTCTTCTAAAGCTTTAAGATGGAAAAGAAACATCCAAGTGCCATCATTTTTCAGCTTTTCTACAATAAAGTTGAACAGGGTGTTAAAATAAAGCTGAAGCTTTTTCTTGCCTTTACAACATCATTAGGCAACTGTTTTATGCAGTGGATGAAAAGGCTAATCTAATTAGCCAGCGAGTTTTTAGGGATCTTTGATGATTAGACCTCATGCTGGCCCTTATCAAAGAGGGTTTCTAAATTCATTAGCGAGGACCGTAGCAAATATACACCCTGTCTATTGACTACACTTACCCTTGTCCTGGCTGCGAGCAGTGTCTTAACGTTACGGAAAGATCCATTTAGAGATGTGTTCTCTGCCTGTCACATTTAATTAAACAGACTCTATTTTGTCAGGTCATTACCTCAATCAATAATCTTTATATTAAAATGAAATTAAGCAAATACATAATTTTCCCTTCTGTGCACATCAAAGTTGAAACAGGTTTCGACCCATTGCAAAGTCACTACATGCCTGTCACGTCAAGGAAGCACGGCAAAGATTAGAGCAGATTGTGTCAGACATCTGCCGTGACGAAAACACTTGGCACGTGGCAAGGAGGCTGCCACAGAGAAAAGAGAGCTTAACAAAAGAAGGCAATCACAGCATGGGGCTTTGTGTGGAAGTGGAGGAAGGGTAGGAGCTCCTATTCAAGTCAATTATGTTTTAGCGGCTGCTATTGGTGCAGCCCTCTAATGACAGCCCCTCCCGACTTTCTTTGCCCCACCCACTTATCAGCTGAACACAAAAAGGAGAGACAGAGAGAACAAAGAAAGGATGCTTCATTCCCATTAATGTGTAATTGTTAATTATTTGAGTGCAACAAGCTATAATTGTAAAATTGTTATTTTCATGCAATTGCTAAAAGCCTTGGATATCTAGTGGTTGACGCACTTGCTTCATCACACAAGTGGCAATGAGGAAATTATAATAAAATAATGTATGCAGTCATTTTAATCTAAAATAAATTACAGTGAATAAATAAAATAAAATAAAATAAAATAAAATAAAATAAAATAAAATAAAATAAAATAAAATAAAATAAAATAAAATAAAATAAAATAAAATAAAATAAAAATTTAAGATATGCATTTTTCCTGGGAACTGAACAGATGTCTGGTGAAAATAATAAAATGAAATAAAATAAAATAAAATAAAACAAAACAAAACAAAACAAAACAAAACAAAACAAAATAAAATAAAATAAAATAAAAATTTAAGATATGCATTTTTCCTGGGAACTGAACAGATGACTTTGGTGAAAATAAAATAAAATAAAATAAAATAAAATAAAATAAAATAAAATAAAATAAATAAAATAAAATAAAATAAAATAGCAAATTTAAGGTATGCATTTTTCCTGGGAACTGAACAGATGACTGGTGAAAATAATAAAATAAAATAAAATAAAATAAAATAAAATAAAATAAAATAAAATAAAATAAAATAAAATAAAATAAAATAAAATAAAATAAAATAAAATAAAATAAAATAAAATAAAATAAAATAAAATAAAATAAAATAAAAATTTAAGATATGCATTTTTCCTGGGAACTGAACAGATGACTTTGGTGAAAATAAAATAAAATAGCAAATTTAAGGTATGCATTTTTCCTGGGAACTGAACAGATGACTGGTGAAAATAATAAAATAAAATAAAATAAAATAAAATAAAATAAAATAAAATAAAATAAAATAAAATAAAATAAAATAAAATAAAATAAAAAAAGCAAATTTAAGGTATGCATTTTTCCTGGGAACTGAACAGATGAATTTGGTGAAAATAAAATAAAATAAAATAAAATAATAAAATAAAATAAAATAAAATAAAATAAAATAAAATAAAATAAAATAAAATAAAATAAAATAAAATAAAATAGCAAATTTAAGGTATGCATTTTTTCTGGGAACTGAACAGATGACTTTGGTGAAAATAAAATAAAAATAAAATAATAAAATAAAATAAAAATAGCAAAATATTTTTAATACAAATGATTTACTTGCAGTAAAAGTGTTTATTTATTTATTGGGTAGTATTTGTGCCTAGGAATTGAACCCATGGCAATGGCATTAGTGCCATGCTCTACCAGCTGATAATAAAATAAAATAAAATAAAATAAAATAAAATAAAATAAAATAAAATAAAATAAAATAAAATAAAATAAAAATGCCTTTTTGATGTATTCAGAATTACAAGGCTACAAATTGAATCCAGTCATATATGATATTACAATAAGTAACAGGAAGTAGTAACTCCATCTGAAAGCATTCTCCACTACAGGACAAGTGCAGACAGCCCAACTGTACTCATACTGTAATACGGCTACCAGATTGTTCAGTTTATAGACTCCAGCATCCTGTAACTCACAGATTCTTCCTGTTAACTCGACATTATGAAAGCTCAACCAGCTGCCTGTCTGCATTATTTATTGAAGGGAGCGGATTAACCGGCTCCAGATCAACCAGAAGGGCACCATAAACCCACATCCCATCATTCTCTGCTGACACAGACAGCCAGTCATATTTCACAGTAAATCACACCCCCAAGAGGATATTATGCTGACTATCTGTTAGGCCAACAGTTCTGCTTTTCAAATGAGCAGCTTTGGGACATGCCCATCGTTTGCAAAGCATATAAATGAGACACATGGCTGGATAAACCAATGTTACAGCTTTCAGATTAAAACTGCTTTGCAAGCATGTTCTTCTAAACAACTCCGTTGCTGCAATTTAAGTAGCCTAAGTGAAATGCTTCATGCCTTGTCCTGCAAAGCTACATCTGGAGGAAAGCCACTGATAGCAAGCAGTGCACCTGCAAAAAATTTCTGATTTCTTCTTCCAATCATTTCATACTCTATCTACAGTTCCTGTCAATAAAAGTGTCAATTATTTTAAACACTTGTTAAATAGGTTTAAATATTCACTAGAAACAAAATCTACTTTGCGTAAATACATTTTACTTGAGTGATGATTAAAATATGTCAGGGTGAGATGAAAATATGATGAAAATGAAACTTTTATCACTAACAGGAAGTTTCTTACCTTGTATACATAAAGTCTGTGATTAAAAGGAATTTTATCTTTAACAGGAAGTTTCTTACCTTGCATACATAAAGGCTGTGATTCAAAGGAATCGTGGTTATTCAGCATGAATCAGAATATCCGGTAGCTGGATGCCTGTGGCTAAATTTGTGAAAGTTTTAAATAATCACTGCGGTTAGATAAGTGTTAGCTATCGGCATTAGACAGTGTGCTTAGTCAGCAAGTTATCAGTCAGTTTATGTCCTGCAAGACTATAGATCATTTATGCATCAAAGGTACATCATCTGAAAGGTTTATGTCCTGTTTGTTCCATCTTCCGTGCGATGTATGCTTACACACCCGTCTAATGCCTTATCTGTGAATAACCAAGGGAGTTCTGGAAAACAAGAATATTTGCCTTCAACTCTTTTGTCTTGAAGCACGAGTTACTGAAGGAAACCACACCTTTACATGCTTCAACTTTCAGACAAATAAAGGTGCTATTATGTAATTTGACAACCTTCTCATGCAATTCAACTGACCTTTCATATTCCAAACTTCAATATAAAAGCCCTGTTGGGATCTTATTTTTTAATACTCTCCTATTTTAATTTACAGTCATTAAAAAGTTGAACAGGTAAAGAAATTAACATAGAAAAATACATTTAAAATCTGTTATTGGACATGTTTGCTCATGAAATTAATGATGGCTGCAAATAGTCCGTTTCTGCAGTGGCATCTGTAACTGAAAACTGTTGTATTTTGCATTATGCTATACATTAACTTTAAAAAAAATCTAAGATGGCAAACAAAGCAATATTGATTATAAACAAACATATGTTTCAATTAATACTGACAAGTATCATATAAACAAGTATTATATAAATAGAATATTGTGCCTTTAGCATAGCAACATACAACGCCATAAACAACTCACTGGGTTGCAGCATTGGTTTTCAGTGTGAATGCCGCAAAAAACACACAAAACACATTCAAAATTGGGAAAGAGATCTGCAAGTGATTGTACAAATAGATTTGACAAGAAATCTGCGGTATATTTTTACAGACTGTCAAAAGCTAAAGGAGAAGCAAATGGATCGTTGTAATTCACAGAAACAAGTGGATTCCAGACAGCGAAACATGGATTTGCAGTTATTCTTTTGTCAATATGTTGAATTTTGGGGTAAAATCATACCCTATATATTGTATTGTTATTGCCTGGCAAGTAGGGCTGGGCGATATATCGCATGCGATTCTCACGCGCATTTCGTCAGTAAAGCCGGTTCCCTGATTACCGCTAAATCGCCATCACCTGCTTTCAAATGGAGCGCCTTTTAATAGACAGAGCCGTAGTTCACGGACAAGCCACGCAAAATCGCGTTCAGTATCGAAGTCAATTCATCTTCGATTTTGCGTGGCTTGTCCGTGAACTACGGCTCTGTCTATTAAATGCCGCTCCATTTGAAAGCAGGTGATGCCGATTTAGCGGTAATCAGGGAACCGGCTTTACTGACGAAATGCGCGTGAGAATCGCATGCGATATATCGCCCAGCCCTACTGGCAAGGCCAGACTGATATATATTCTACAAGATATATCAGTCTGGTCAGTCTGCCATCCGTCGCGATTCGAGTCAACTCCAAAACGTACCGACGAATCAGATTAGTTTATTTCAGTGACGCAAACAGCGTCAATCCAGTGCAGCGAAAGTCCCTTCAATATTATAGACAGTAAAAGAAATGGACACAGCGACCCCATTGGAACTCAATTGAGACAAGTGAAGCCCATTTTTAGCGATTTTTAGCACTTCCGTTTCTGACGCGCAGACTCAAACTAAGCTTGATGACGTCAGCAACCTGTCTGACAGATGTAAATCTTCTACTAGCTGTGCGTGCAAACTGCCATCGTTAATCTTGCAGAGACGGCGAGCTTGAGCGGGGAGTTCTTTGGCGTGAGTGAGCAGGAGTAAGTATTCTGATTAATTATTTTGTATAGTATTTTAAAATGTAACGCCAGTACGCCATATTAAGTTAATGCATACTATTGCCTGCGAGCTTCTCCTCCTGTCTGTACGGTAATTTCTCTACTGTGCGACAGAGAGTCGAGTGTTTATGACGCAATCGTTAGCCTATTTTTACAAAAAACTGTTTCTACGGGGCCATAATGTAACATAGAAGGTAATGGAGCCCTTTATACATTGTCGTGTATCTTTAGAAATAAATAATGGACAAATGGAGTCTTTAAACACCTCAGATGTAAAGTTATTCGCTGTCAAAGTGACGCCAAAATGAATGGGAGTCAATGGGATGCTAATGCAAGTGAAGTTCTGCTACAAGATGGCGGCCCGCGGCCGACTTCAACTTCCGGTCGACTTCCTTGGGCACTGTTCAATATCGAGCAGAGCAGACCATAGCCGTTTCTCAATATGCGTACTTGTCTGTACTTGTGTTGTTGTGGACTTGTGAAACGTCATCAGTCGTTGTCCAAGTACTGTTCCAATTCAAAGTACGCATCTAGCCAAGTTCAGTTCAAATCCCCGGATGTGTTCTTGATCCGCCCCTTTTATCGAGGATGCATCGAGAGGTGACTTGTGCAGACTTGAGACAGCCAGGTATCCCAGAATGCATCTCGCACTAACCAGCAAGCGTCATAGTAAAGGAGAAAACCTGCATAATTTAAAAATATTACTGTTATTATGTCATGATATGTAGTTTTAAGAGTTTTTCAGGTGAGAATGTGCTGGTTTAAAGCAGCTTCTTTTTAGCCTTTTTAAATAAAAACACTCCAGCGAATCGACAAAATTCGATCACAAGAATGCATTAGAAGAGTACATTTAAATATTGGATGATGTTTTGAGAGAAACGGAGACTGCTCGCGTGTCTAATGAAGCTTGTGCTCGTCCATTCTCGCTTCATTGTGTTCAAAATACATGGCGAATCTCATTCAAGCGAGCACAAAAGCATTAAAGAGCTTCTTTGGTTTTTTTGACATCTGTAAAGAGGCTCGTTGTGTCGCCCGCGCCGCTGCTGATCCCAGCACGAGCAGATGAGCGTGAGAGAGACACGAGACCGTTTCGATTCCGTCCTCAGTTTGTCAAGATTCATTACATCTTTGTTTATGCCATCTAGAATCTCAGCACTGATCGGGGACTGTATGTTTTAAACAGTTTATCGAACAGCTTGATGGCCTGATACGATGTCTCTCACACACACACACAATTGGCAATAACACCACGTATTCTCAAATTCTTACTGCAACAATGACACAAGTCATTAACGTCGCTTTCTCTAGTGCTTGCCATGTTAAACTACCCTCCGTGCTTGCCCAGGGCCGTTTATTTACTTTTCGCTGTTGACTCTCTTGTCGCTTTGCTAACGTCATATCCGCCCTTCTCTGATTGGTTTACTCCGCTTCCTGTTTGCTCGGATTTGCTCCGCCTTAGAAATCGAATTGATTCAATGGCCGACCAGACACATCCGCTGGTACAGTGGCGAGGCTGGATTTTCCAGGCAAGTATTGTTATATATTGTATTGACAACTCATCAATTGAATATTAACCATCTTATACTCTGTTTTTAAATAAACACTGACAAAAACTATACATGTTTTAGGACTGGATGATATATAACATTGATATAAGTGATCACCCAGATTTAGACCTACCTTTATTGTATTTATATAAAGCGTTCACAGTGAAATTTGCTTTATGTATTTCCCCGGCGTCAAAATAAGGCACTTATAAATGTCTGGAAACACAATTCCTGGCTGCATGTCAATATCCATGGATTACTGGATCTTTGGTAAGTTGTTACAGGAATACTATCGAGTCCAACCTTTAGTTTAATCATTTGATTTACGTAATTTTACTTGCGTTTTCGCAGTTTCCCCTATTAAATCCAGTCATGCAGCAGGTTCTTTTGCCACTTAGTCTGGCTCAGGGGGCATGTTCTGGCAGGAAAGTGACGTCAATGCATACCATCTATTGGCTGTTGCATTTCCCCACAATGCACTACGTGCTGTGCTTAAATTTCTCAATAAGCTGAATTCTTGAGAGAGACTTTTTAAAAGCAAAGCCTGATGACTCACAAAGAATGTGTTGAATCTCTCTCATCCATTCAACAGAAATCCTTCTCTCCATGAGATTGTGGGCGGCCAGATGAATGAAGAAAAACAACACAGGATTGAGAGCGATACTGTGAGAAAAAAAAGGAAATAATCTTGGCTTATCGCAGTCTAAATATGAGAGTCAATGAAAAATGTGTAATAAATGACGGGCAATGCACATGCAGTCCGCAAAAACCAGCTGCTCAAGTTTTATAACAATTAGTAGACAGTAAAGAACTCTGTTATAGAGGCTAATGCTGCCATTTGAGGTCTTTTCTTGACGTCCTACTGTAATTCCCCCAGACTTGGTCACATGGCGTGATTTGTGTCTGTGTAGATCATAGGGATTAGGATTAAATGATATGAAAAGGATTGGGGAGGCTTTGTGTTTTACCGGTGAACAGGGCCCACAAGTGTCTTTGACAAAAGACAACCAGTCCACTGTACAGTCACTGTCAACTTGTAAAAGTTGAGGTAAAGGGTGAACTCATGTTTTGTCATGTGATCATATTACCTGCTTTTGAAACAATTGAGGATGCTTTAAGTACATCTTAACTGAGACCAAATCTGCTTTCAAGAAGCACTTAAAAAAGGTGCCTGCCAGCAAAGGCAACACAATCATAGCAATTAGGTCTAAGTTTTAGCCTCCTTAAGCTTTGGGTCCAGGTTTTGCCAGAAACAATTCAGAGGAAATGTTCCAAGGAAGGATTAAACAATGAGATTACACTCTCTCTATGCTCACTTTAATGAAAGCAGGAAATAGTAAATTGGGTCACTCAAACATGACCTGATAAAGGAAATGAAAGATACATTTAAGTGTTTTTGTTCGCCAAGTCCTCACTACAGTTGATAAAACAATAATCTCAGTAATAACATGGTTTTAAAATGGTCCACTGGGTCAGTGCACATCTCACTGGTTTTAGGCCGACCAGGTCTGGACTTTCAGTTTTGAGATATTCTTGATCTCACACTTCTGGAAATTACCTAACAAACAGAATCAGCAACAGAAAGGTAGTGGTTGAATTAAGCAGGCTTCCTACAACATATGGCAAGGACTGATGGAGCCTGAAGTGAACCAGACCACTAATTTACGATGCAGTAAGCGGAGAGAATTACATGATGCTGTACATTTGAAAAGCATGAAAATACAGAACAGATCAGGATGCTCCTCCTACTATTCAACACTAATTACAAATGCGGGCCTTTAGGCTAACCTAAAGACCTCAACAACAAAACCAGGCTCTTATTACACATTTAACAAATTAACAAAGCCTGTTATTATGTATAATTAACACATCAATAATGCCTGTACCATGCAAAAAATGTTTTCATTTTATTTTCACTTAAAGGGGTCATGACATGTATTATTATTTTCAAATACGTTCCTTTTTTGTAACCCCAAAATTAAATTTTTTGTTCACCCCAAAATTACATTTCTGAAAACACCTTCATGTCGTTCCAAACCTATGAGACCTTTGTTCATCTTTGGAACACAAATTAAGATGTTTTTGATTAAAGGTGCCCTAGAACCAGTTTTTACAAGATGTAATATAAGTCTAAGGTGTCTCCTGAATGTGTCTGTGAAGTTTCAGCTCAAAATACCCCATAGATTTGTTTTAATTAATTTTTTTAACTGCCTATTTTGGGGCATCATTAACTATGCACCGAGGCTGCGGCCCCTTTAAATCTCTCGCTCCCTGCCCTCCCCCCCTGAGCTCTCGACTATAATACAGTGCATTTACAAAGTTCACACAGCTAATATAACCCTCAAATTGATCTTTACAAGATGTTCGTCATGCATACTGCATGCATGCATTGGATCATGTGAGTTTAGTATTTATTTGGATGTTTACATTTGATTCTGAATGAGTTTGCTAGTGCTCCGTGGCTAACATTACACACTGTTGGAGAGATTTATAAAGAATGAAGATGTGTTTATGCATTATACAGACTGCAAGTGTTTAAAAATGAAAATAGTGACGGCTCTCTTGTCTCCGTGAATACAGTAAGAAACGATGGTAACTTTAACCACATTTAACAGTACATTAGCAACATGCTAACGAAACATTTATAAAGACAATTCACAAATATCACTAAAAATATCATGTAATCATGGATCATGTCAGTTATTATTGCTCCATCTGCCATTTTTCGCTATTGTTCTTGCTTGCTTACCTAGTCTGTTGATAGTTCAGACGTCCTGCCCTTGTCTAATGCCTTGAACATGAGCTGGCATATGCAAATATTGGGGGCGTACATATTAATGATCTCGACTGTTACATAACAGTCGGTGTTATGTTGAGATTCGCCTACTGTTCAGAGGTCTTTTAAACAAATGAGATTTACATAAGAAGGAGGAAACAATGGTGTTTGAGACTCACTGTATGTCATTTCCATTTACTGAACTCTTGTTATTCAACTATGCCAAGGTAATTTTTATTTTTGATTCTAGGGCACCTTTAAATCCGAGAGTTTTTTTTTTTTTTATCCTCAATAGAAAGAAACGAAATTACCATATTCAAAGTCCAGAAAAGTAGAAAAAACATTGTTAAAATACTCAACGTGACTACAGTGGTTCAACCTTAATGTTATGAAGCAACGAGAATTAGAATCAATTGAGAATAAAAAACCTCTTGGATCTAATCAAAAATATCCTAATTTGTGTTCCGAGGATGAACACGAGGATGTTTCTCCCCCTTTCTACAGGGGGAGAAAAAAATTTAAGGGTTGCTGAGATTCTTCAAAGGTGACCTGATTTAGTTACTGACCTTCCAAACACATCGCTGTACTTGCAAATGCCAGCCTGTCCAATTAAGTCTGCATTAATGTTTTGGGGTCACTGCACTTCAGCAGTGAAAGAATATGATGTTCCAGAAGCGTGTGAACAACGCTACCGCAGGCCACCAATGCAGAGACTCAGCAATCATGAGCTGACAGAGTGAGATGCGACATCTCAGTAAAGTCGAGCTGCAATACATCCATCATAACTCAAGAGACTTCAAATCGGATAAGAGACTTCCAGCTAATTATGTAAACACACTCTACACATGTTCAAACACATTAGAAAAGCAGGTGTATTGTGACAACTGCCAGTGCATTTTGGGTAAATACTTTAGTGTGTCATCACCTAGGAAAGAATCAAGACTAAAGAGCTTTTTAATTAGTACCGAGGGAGAGCGTCTCGGAGTCTGGTTTAGCCCCACAATGCTCAACCAATCTACAGAGGAAGGAGGATTTGTAATGCCATTCAAATCCTAATGGGTCTATATCCTGTGTGACTGATAATACTGTCTGCAGAGCTTGGATTCACATCCAATGGATCACTCACTGAGCACCAGAAAAGAACCTGGGATCCTTTAGAGATTAGCATTACATTAGCGTTGATATATACTGTAACATGAGGCCTAATTATCTGAGCATTTCCAACTCCTTTGCTCATTTATATGACTCATTCACTGGTAAAGCTGTAAATTCAATACCTATGGGTTGAAATTCATTACATAAAAGCTGAATTATAGAGGTTTAACAACATTATGGGATTTTATTTAAAAATATCCCTGTTACTATGTAGCAACAGAAGCTACAATGCAGCAAGGAATAGATGTGGCTGTCACTTAAATTGCTGTCAAAGTCATATTATTCATGCGTCTATGCTGTGTGGGTGTTGAAAAATAACACAATGAACTTCATAGTTTCATTGCAGAGCCTTATAAAAGCCTTTGTGATGTCACACAAATGCATGACAAAAGTGATAAACAAAAGTGTCATCTGTTCCATTGCACATCTGTTTTTGTTACAAATAATGCTTTTTACAAAGCTTATGCTGGGCCTGGAATTGCTCACTCATTCACAATTCACTACAGAAAATACCATTAAGAAGCAAGCTAAACGTGACAGAGGACAGAATCAAACAAACAAACAAAAACACAAATAGATTGTATTATTGTATAACAGTACACGGTTCGGTACATACAGTCACATGACGAATACAGTCAGTCACAAGCGATCATTCAGGCGATCCACACTCAAATCTAGAAGGGGGTGCACGCAGTGATGCAATACTGTTTGCTAACCGCCAAAACTGGAAAAAGCACAAGAAGAAGAACAGACGATCTATGCATAGATATGTTTATGTATAATCTCTCAACCAGTGCCATCAATGGAAAGACATCATAAAACAGCTTGAGAACAATCTCACGTAGCATTACATTTACCTCAGGCAAGTCATTTAGTGTCCACAGGAAGTTAGTTCACTAGAGAATTGAACTCTAGAGGGGAGCGTTTCACTAAATACATGCACAATATGTATATTCATTATATTTAATTTACTTGTTAGTAACGTCTTAATTATTTAATATATATATAGCTCTCCTTCCTTGCAACATCACTATAGTATCGGTTAGTGTGCATCAGTTTTATAATTAGTGTGCATTACGGGTATAAAACAGGAAAACTCTTATGTAGGGAATGTAATTTTTCACACACTATTGCAAAAGGACTGACACCCCATACTGTGGATGATATGAGAATAGATATTTTAGATCTGTTTGCAGCTCTGTGAACATCTGAATGGGATGATAAAATCAGCTCCTTGGTTGAAGACTGACTTGCATATTTATCTGCTTGTCCAGAATCATTCAGTTGAATACCTTAATTCCAGCTGAATAGTTCAATCATTCTGGTTGAATAGCTTGTCACAGCAGGTGAACATCAGGGCACTTGTGCTATTATTGCCACACTACCATACTTCTGTGGACCTCAGGGTTAACAGTGGAGGTCAGTCAATCAAGCTTTATATACTGAACCTGACTGACCGATTGGTCAAGGTTGGTCAGTTGATCAGCCAAACCATCCAAGGTAGGTGAAAAACCACTGCATGAGCCAAATAGGGATTAACACCCTTGGATGGTGCCAGTCATTAACTATTGGTGTGGAGTAGACAGCAACGGGAGTTAAAAGGGTTAAGATCCAGTTGAGCACGATCTGTTGTGGGTTTGGCACATCTTTTGGCAGGCCACCTGGTCCCCTGTGCTAAACGGGCTGAAGACAGAGGCAATCTGTCTCGTCTATGAGCCACCATTCTCAGATGTCCACCGCTTTTATAAAATATGCATAAGTACTTATTTTCTATGCAAGAATAAACATATAAATGGGTTGGTGTCAGAATTCAATAAACAAGTTCTGGGTGAAATGAAAGAACATCATGGAGCCCCAGGGAAAAATGCACCTGATTCCAAACAATCTCCAGCTGTCATGTCTCACCTCATCCCTCCTTTCTTCTCCCACTTATTCAAATGCCATCCTCTCTTCCGGTCTATCCGGTCTACCCTCCCACTATCTTTCATTCTCAGACAATGGCTATGCTTGTCCCAAAAACACTTATTTGGACACTTAAGCTACTTAAATAAATTCATATTTATTTAAAATTTAATTTAAATAAATGATATTATAAATTTATATTTATATAAATATATGTAATTTGAAGTATGCAATTACCTTTTTGAATATTAATATTATATATACACACACACACACACACACATACCTACATATTTATTTTTATGCCACTTTAAGTGTTAGTAATTTTAGTACTTCAACGTAAACTTATTTTCAGCAATATTTCTAATTTTCATTTATGTTTAGTTAACTATTTACTATTATAATTTATATTTAGATTTATTTCAGCTTCATTGCTATTAGCAAAAAATGATTTCTAATAATAGTTTACAATAACAACACTGAGTTGGACTGATATTTATATATCTAATACATTGACATTCATACATATTTAAGTGTGGCTCAATTGTTCAAATACCTATTGGGCCTACTGTATATTTAATGGGTTGCCTTTTAGGAGAGGAAAACCCCTTAATAAAAGGTGATGAGCGAGCAGATTAACTCTTTAATGCTCTCCAGCACATCACCTCTCCTCCTACACCCCTCTTTCTCCGTCTGCTTCACAGTAATCCACTCTGAAGGACAATGATGGAGGTTATCTAGCTAAGTGCTGTGCACTTTTCCATGCCTAATTGTATTCGCTAAAGCATGTGCTGAAAGGTAACACCACCCCCGTAAACACTGAATCAACATGAATGCACTCAAGCCTGCAGTAAAAGTTGAATTCAAACAATAATTATGATCTATCTGCCAGTGTATATTGTAGTTCAGTGACACACTGCAAAGACTTTGATTTGACACAGTGCTAACTGGCAGAACAATAAAGCCAACAGCTATTTATAATGGAATCCCCAGAACTCATTTCACAAAGTTCTACAAATGCCTCACTTGTTCATTTAAGCCCTGGGTATACTTTGTGAATGCACAGCCTTGCAAAGTACACTTCACTTGACTCAAACGCGTACACAGGTGTTCGACGTATGCGCAGTTTTGAGCAATCTCTCGCCACGACTTACAACCCATGTAAATATATTTGCTTTCTTTCATGCTAGAGTTGTACAAAGAGGGTACTTTCTAACCACTTTGCACAATCTGTCGTCTATATAGGCCTCCATTATCGCTGTAGCTTGCATGTGTTCCGGTGTTGTGCCGAAAAAAAAAAAAAAAATTAATGCGCATAAATGTTCAAAGTACGCACGGTTACAAAAATCCACGGTGCGCATACAGTACTCTTCGCGTCACGGGCACTGTACGCTGACTCTCGTGTACACGTAAAAAGTGAAATATACATTAGGTTTTAAGCTATGTGTCCACCAAAACATTTTTAGTGAGCTGAAAATGGCAGGTGCTCTTCTAAAAAATGGCCAGTTGGTGGTGCTTGAGAGCCTAGTAGAACAAAAGTCGTATTTCATGGCGAACGAAATGTTCCTCCAAGGCAAGCATTATTTTTTCATATTAATATTGTGGTAGCCCAGGGCATAATTTTCAAAACTTGGGGGCCAGAAAAAAAGGATGTATATAATGGACACTCAGCACCTCTGCAGGCTTTTTAAAATATGATTAAATTTATCTTTATTTTTTATAAAAAACAATGCTTTGGTGGACATGGCTTTCTTAAATATCTTGGCTAATGCTTGCAGCTACCAATAAAATGTCAAACTCAGTTTTTATTTATTTTACACATCTACTAAGATTTTCCCCTTCTAAATCAGTGCAGAAAATGAAATAAAATAAATAAACATTGTTTATTTTTTTCAAACCTATTTTTGTGAGATGCTTTGCTTGAAAAAGCTTTACACATTTACATTTATTTAAATCATTTTTAAAGCATTCTTCAGATTTTTCCTCTAAAACAGTGCAGAAAAAAATTGTATAAATATATAAATAATATATTTATTAAATTTATATATATATATATATATATATATATATATATATATATATATATATATATATATATATATATTAAACAAAATAAATAACTTGTATCTGTTTTTGTTTTGGCATAATTTGATCATTTTTTCACTGTCGGTTTCACTTATATAGATATTGCTAGTCATGTGTAGTCACATAAATAGAAAAAAAATCATAAATAAACATTAATTTTAATAGATGGTCATGATTTTCAATGAATTATGACTTTAGGTCTGTTTGTAAGCTATCATATGGCTTTTGAACACTTGGAATATCACACAAGTCATATTGTCTGCTTTTAATGTGTGGTTTTGGAGCTTGATAGCCTCATTCAGTTTCATTATATGAAAAAGAGCAACCAGCACATTCTATAAAATATCTTCTTTTATGTTCTACAGAAAAAAGTTTGTAATAGCATGAGGGTGAGTACATGATGACCGAATCTTCATTTTTAAGTAAACTATCCCTTTAAGATGCCTCAAAATGTGCATTATTGGGTTCTCCAGCAGCCTGTTCTAGAAGTACCGCATTCCATCACTACTCAGTATTCGCTCTGGGTCTCAGAGTATCAGCACTGCATCAGAGAGTGAAGCTGATTCATACAAGAGACTGAGACGAGAGCGATGCACATGCACACACACATTTCCCTCCATAAACCAGCATTACCAGCCATCAACACAGATCCTACATGCTCCAACCAATGAGAAACAGAGACAAAATTGCATTTCCTTTGCAAAAACCAATCACACAGCAGATAAACAGAACAGAGTGAGAGTGGCAACACAAACAGATACACTGGGACAGAGAGCTAGTGTGCTTCCAGAACAGATGCGTCTTTTTTAGGGGCAAAGCACCGCATTCATCCCTTTTCCACACAAACATACACACACGCTCGCTCATGAAAGGCTTCGCAACTCTATATAAATTGCCATTTAATCCAAGAAAACTTGGATTTGAATGGTTTTAAGCACCAACACTACTTCATATTCGATTAGTGCTTCATATGAAAATAATTCCTGTAAAGACGTGTCGCATTTATCCGAATCAAGATTGCACAACCCCACCAGGAGAAATCCATTACACAACCAGGCACTAAACAGGATGCCTGTTGAAGTCAATTGAGTTTATCCTCTCAATCTAAGCGCAGTTCATCCAAATAGCTCTGGTTTGGCAAAGCTCGCACTCTCAGATTTGCTGGGATACTCTGCATGCTGGACAACACTTGATTGGAACAAACCCTGCATTGACAGAACGAGATGTAAAGAGGCAAAAGAGAACGAAAGACAGACAGGTGGCGGCACTCTGGGGGGGAAAACACAGGCTCGAAACCCATCTGGTGAGACCCAAGCATCTGTAATCACGGACAACACCCCAAAAACGATGAGGACCAACCAGATCAAAGCATTCAGCATTTTGGACAGGATGTACCTTCCTCATTCAATCATTCAGGCCTATAAAATATTAACTTAAAAACTTCTTATATGAATTAATCATAAGTGTGTGAACATGCTCAAAAAACAAAACAAAAAAAAAATAGAAAGCTGTTGGGTAAACAAATGTTACGGCGAAACAGTCCTAACACTGAGACATTTCTTGAATGGAACATAAAAACACACACACATGAAAAAAATCCACAAATATCAGCACTTACCAGGAAACTGCTATAAGCTCCTTGACAGTGTTTGGATATTCTTGATATGTCCACAAAATAAAATCTAAATATGAAAAACTAATAATATTTTAAAAATACAAAATAATGAATCAGTTGTAAGCAAAGAAAAGTCGTCCTTTTAGATGCAAAGCTACAACGGCTGACAACAGCAACAAGACTAGCTGGTGCAGGCAGTCACGGCGAGATGCTACAATAACAGCATCCCCTTTTCAGGAAAGGATGGATAAAGGAGGGAGTGACAAGCGCACAGGAGAAATGAGGCAGGAGGGGAGGAGGGGCACTATGGAGCATGCTCGCTGAAAATCCCTGGGTATTTAAGCGTCACATGACCTGCTCTGAGCTGTCAATCATTGCTGGTTGGAAAACGTAGGGAGGGAAGGAGCAAGAGAGAGAAGGAGAGATGGACGGGGGACCATTATGTTGATGGGTACAGTACGGAACGGTGGGTGGAGCCATTACAGCTGCTTTTTTCCCCGTTTAATTAAAGAAAGAGGGAGAAATGAAACTGTAATCTCTCACAGCCCACCCCCAGGCAAGAAGCCCGCCAATGGCACTCGTGTTTCCGGCTTAGAGACGTGGATTAACCCGTTATAAACTGCAGACACACCTACACACACGTTGGGTTTGTTGGGACTTTCCATAGCCATGATTTTCATACTGTACAAACTGTATATTTTATCTCCTAACCCTAAACCTAACTCCTAAACCCTAAACACAGAAAACTCTGCATTTTTATATTTTCAAATAACATTATTACTTGGTATGATTTATAAGATGTTTTTCTCATGGGGGCCAAAAAATGCCCATTTTGTCCCCATAATGTAGGAAATATCAACATTTTTGATAAAGTCTCAATAAGGTCCAACCAAAATTGTATTGTCCTTCTGGAGGCGCCATGCATTTTAGCTGTGGTGCTCTCCAAAAGAGCAATGTCCAGCAAATAGGACATCCAAGTAGACATAGCTGGGGTAGATGGTTCCAACCACAGTTTCAGGATAACCTTTTTAGCAGCAGTAAGGGCAGCTGACAGAATCCTCTTTTGATTGACAGACAATGATAGTGAAGAATCAACTAGCAAAAGAAAAACCAGAGGGTCCTTTTGGATCTGAGTCCTCAGAAGATCTATCAATAAGTCCCAGACTGAACACCAGAACTGCTCAATTCGAGAACAGTCCCAGAACATATGCATATATGGACTTGTGCTGTTACACAAGTGACAAAAAGGATCAGACTTTCTTTTCATTTTATATAGTAAATGTTTATATTTTTTATGCTGGCATGATTTTATAACATCATATATCAACACAGCGTAGAATCGTTGCTTTGTTATGAGACAAAATGTCCGGAAAAATGAATTTCATTGATGTCATTCGGAGTAACCAATATAAAGGGACCATTTTGGATCAAGTCATACGGTCAAAATCATGTGACAGGATGTGACATCATTCAGACACCTGCAAAGGACCACATGGTCGTGAAGCAAAGTAACTAACTCTCTTTAACAATTTGAAAAATTCATGTTTTCACTTGCTCATATGCATGTCCCGAAACATCAGGTCATTCAGTACAACCGCTATAAAACATGGAAAATGTTGTAATATTTTAAAAACTTGTACTGAATATAAAATGTTTGACTGTCCTTTTGCTAGCTAACAAGCTAATTAGCTAGCTATCTAGATATAAGCCTGTTAGCATTGTTTGAAAATATCGTCATTCGGTAAAACCAAAAGTGTCATTTGGTAAAACCAAAATTTTGGTTAAACCAAATTACTTTTTTGGTGACAAATTTTGTCGATCTTGTAAAAAATGACAAAAGCTGTGTTAATTGATTATAAAAACCACATAATCTCATTGTTAACACTTAAAACTTCAAAATTAATTATATCTCCATTATGTTTATGTTTTATACGGAAGAGGATTAGGGCCAAGCAATAATAAAAAAATAAAACCATCTCGAGATTAAAGTTGTTAAATTTCGAGAAAAAACTCGTTAAATTTCGAGAAAAAAGTCGAAATAAAATGCTGAGAATAAACTCATTAAATTGCGAGAAAAAACTCGTTAAATTTCGAGAAAAAGTCGAAATAAAATGCTGAGAATAAACTCATTAAATTGCGAGAAAAAACTCGTTAAATTTCGAGAAAAAAGTCGAGATAAAATGTTGAGAATAAAGTCATTAAATTACAAGAAAAAAGTCGTTAAATTACGAGAACAAAATCGTTAAATTATGAGAAAAATGACGTTAAATTTAGAGAAAAAAGTCGAGATAAAATGTTGAGAATAAACTCGTTAAATTACGAGAAAAAAACTCATTCAATTTTGAGAAAAAAGTCAAGATAAAATGTTGAGAATAAACTCATTAAATTATGACTTTATTCTCAACATTTTATCTCGACTTTTTTCTCGAAATTTAATGACATTTTTCTCGTAATTTAATGAGTTTATTCTCAACATTTTATTTCGACGTTTTTCTCGAAATTTAACGAGTTTTTTCTCGAAATTTAACAACTTTAATCTCGAGATGGTTTTAATTTTTTATTATTGCTTGGCCGTAAAATCCTCTTCCGTAGTTTTAAAAACCTTATTCGTCAATGACATATATAAAATAACTTGTTTTCAATATTGCATTAATGAAGTACATTACATTAAAAGTACTGCTTCAAAAGTGACAATAAATACATTTATAATGTTACAAAAGGATTTCTATTTTTAAATACACTTTTCTCTTTTGAACTTTCTATCAAATCTTCATTAGAATGATTTCTGAACGATCATGTGACACTGAAATGATGCTGAAAATTCAGCTTTGCCATTATAGGAATAAATGAACAAACTATACATCTTTATCTATCCATCTTGTTTCTTGAGCACAGTAAGCTATGTGTCAGTGGCAGGTGATGGTGCTCAAATTTCATCTGTTGAATCTGCAGCTGGATTTAATTTAGTACCTAACATTCCACAAACTCACAACTGTAGCAGACGCACCTCAGAGAGTAACCCCATAAACACACATCAGTCCACACGCATCAACGAATACAGAAGATTACTGCAATTACCTTGTATGTTTCTTCTTGTAAGCCAGACAGGCCTAAACACTTAAAGCAACTGCAATTCTGAAAGAGTCTATGGCAAATATTTGCCTTATTCCAGTAGGAATTCAGTGCTGGAAATTCAAGTATGGTGACTGATAGTTTAGATAACATTTCATTGTTTCATAAACCATCTAAAACAGCAACAAATCCTTTTATAGAAATACTATAAAAGTGGTCCTTTGTCACATCTTGTCCTTTATGAAAACACTTTCATCACTCATTGTAGACCCACAACAATTAGTATACAGCGGCCTCTAGCGATAAACTGTATACAGTGTTCTCTGTAGACAAACTCTACACAGCGCCCTCTAGCGACGAGCGGTATACTGTGCTCTCTACTTACATATTATACACAGCGCCCTCTACTGACTGGCAAAGAAATAATCAAAAGGGATCATGAAAATATTTTCCTCTGAATATTATATATAAAATTTATTCTAAATAGGTCAGTGCATACTGTCCTGTCTGGCAAGTATTCTCTCTAAACATTCAGTTACTAAAAAAAGGCAAGGGAAAATTTATAGGTAGGAAAAATATAAGCAAAGGTACAAAATGTAAACATGGCCTATTCTAAATGTAAATCAAAGAGGGAAAAAAGACTGTTTAAACAAAGAACCTGTTTGGTCTGTCTAAAATAGATGAATAGAACAGATAAATTTAACCTTAGATGTTGCAGTTTGGATTATTTTCACGTTATATGTTTTATAATGTTCCTGAATAGATTAAGACGTCTTGGCAATGGGGGAAAAATGCATTTTAGTTGGGTTTGCCCTTGAGCGTATATTGGTCGGTCATTTTACAACTGTATAAACACCATGACTGAATGAATACACCAAATTCATCAGTTGCTACAGGCCTGCCATTTCTGCAAAACTGTTCACATAATCTGCAGTTCTACTGCACTCTCCTTGCAAACTCTTTATACAACTCTTGAGTACTCTAGCACACTTTTCCTCATTGTATCACATATAGTCCTTTATATAAAAGTCACACGCTCATTGAAATAACAAAAAGTAAATAAATAAAACGGAAACAGAAATAGCACACATAGGAAAAGCATAACATGTATCTTTATATAGAGCCTACAATCGAAAAGTGTTTATGAATAACTTATCTTGAGACAATCCTGACAGATCAAGAAGACATCATTATGCTATCCAGCCAAGAAACCAGAATCAGCTGTCATATGTAGGTGAAAATATGGAGTCTTCAGGATAACATTATTCCGTCCGTCGAATATAATCCACAACCTGACCAGGCCTCAGTGCTGAGTGATGATAATGTTGAGATTGGAATACTAGCATACCACAGCACTTCTGAATACTGTGTGCACTATATACTGCAAACTATTTTAGTACATGAAAGTAAAATGAGAAACAGTAGGCATTATTTACAATCCAAGCTTTAAACAGTAGTGTGCTACTTTGTCACATGGATGCACAGAAATAAAAATGCTAATTTTTAATCCAGTTTTGTATAAAAATACCTCAACGTGTGGCAATCAAATAATGTGGCATAAATATGCCTGGTTTCGCAGACAAGACAGCCTAGTCCCAGACTAAAATGCATGTTTGAGCTATTTTAACTGAGAGCAACTATCACTCATATCTTAAAGGGTTAGTTCACCCAAAAATGAAAATTATGTCATTTATTACTCACCCTCATGTCGTTCCACACCCGTAAGACCTTCGTTCATCTTCAGAACACAAATTAAGATATTTTAGTTGAAATCCGATGGCTCAGTGAGGCCTCCATAGGGAGCAATGACACTTCCTCTCTCAAGATCCATAAAGGTACTAAAAACGTATTTAAATCGGTTCATGTGAGTACAGTGGTTCAATATTAATATTATAAAGCAACGAGAATATTTTTGGTGCACCAAAAAAACAAAATAACGACTTATATAGTGATGACCGATTTCAAAACACTGCTTCAAGAAGCATCGGAGCACAAATGAATCAGTGTATCAATCTGCTGTTCGGAGCGCCAAAGTCACGTGATTTCAGCCGTTGGCAGTTTGACACGCGATCTGAATCATGATTCGACACACTGATTCATTTGTGCTCCGATGGTTCCTGAAGCAGTGTTTTGAAAACGGCCATCACTAAATAAGTCATTATTTTTTTAATTTTTTTTTTTGGTGCATCCAAAATATTCTCGTCACTTTATAATATTATTATTATTGAACCACTGTACTCAGATAAACCGATTTAAATACATTTTTAGTACCTTTACAGATCTTGAGAGAGGAAGTGTCATTGCTCTCTATGAAGGCCGCACTGAGCCATCGGATTTCAATTAAAATATCTTAATTTGTGTTCTGAAGATTAACGAAGGTCTTACGGGTGTGGAACGGCATGAGGGTGCAATAAATGACAGAATTTTCATTTTTGGGTGAACTAGCCCTTTAAAATATGTCAGTGCCACTCTTTCGTCTCAAGATGCACATGACATGTCCTAATTTAACTAAGGCCTGTCTTAATCTAAGCCGTGTCTGTGAAACCAAGGCAAATTTAAATTAGTTCCTGTAGTAGCAGACTGCAAGAAAGTTATTTTCTATCAGTCTAAACCAACACATTTGACAAGTTTTTCTTTCAAAATGTAGATTAACTGATCTTAAAGGTTAAAGGGTTTTTCACCAAAAAAATGAAAATTCTGTCATAATTACTCAACCTCATGTCGTTCCAAACAGCTCATTAAGATGTTTTTGATGAAATTCAAGAGCTCTCAGATTCCTCCACAGACAGCAATTTAACTACCACTTTCAAGGTTCAGAGAAGTAATAAAGACATCGATAAAATAGTCCATGTGACTACAGTGGTTCAACCTTAATTTTATGAAGTGACAATACTTTATGTGCGCAAAAACAAATAACTTTATTCAACAATTTCTTCTCTGTCGTTCTTTCACGCTGTTTATGTTTATGCTTCCAGGTTCTACGTCAGAATGCGTCAGCATTGGCCGACGCTGTTCACATGAGCAAAACGATGCATGCGTGTAATGCTGACGCAGGAGCCGGCGTTCTGATGTAGAACCTGAAAGCACTGCACTGTCTACAACATAAACAGTGTAGGAGAATGACAGAGAAGAAATGGTTGAATAAAGTTATTTTAATTTTGTTTTTGCGCACAAAAAGTATTTTCGTCGCTTCAGAAAAATTAAGGTTGAACCACTGCAGTCACGTGGACTATTTTAACAAAGTCTTTACTACCTTTCTGGGCCTTGAAAGTGGTAATTAAATTGCGGTCTATGGCGGATTTCATCAAAAATATCTTAAATTTGTGTTCCAAAGATGAACGAAGGTCTTACAGGTTTGGAATGACATGAAGGTGACTAATTAATGACAGAATTTTCATTTTTGGGTGAACTAACCCTTTAAGTGCGTGTGTAAGCATGAGAGAGAAAGAAATCTTCCACATACAGTAACATCTTGCTTTTTGTGTTACCTCTTTGAAAATAGACAGATCCTGCCGAGGTATACCAAAGTTTGAATGTGATATGATGCAGTCTAGTGCAATAAATAAATAATATATACAGCATAAAACCAACAGTACACAACAGTCAATTTGCCTGCATTACTTTTTATTGATTGTTAATTAAATTATGACTAGTCTTTTGTCACAAATCCCATAACAGATGCTTAAATGCTAAAATGTATTACAAAAATAAAATGCTTTTGTTAATTATACTGATTAACAAATTACCTTTATGCTTCAACATCAAGCATATTATAGTTCAGATCAAAACCATGCATTTTGTCCCTGCATTTCACCTTTATAGTCAATATTTCACGTTAGTCACAGCTGCCACAGTTCAAAGCACAGAGAAAAACCCCGTTACACGACAGTGATTTCCACAGATTAAGTAAAATGGTTGTGTCCAATAAATAGCGATAGGGAAAAGAACATCTTTCCATTTAGGATCATGCAAATACATTGCACTAAGGCCCACGTCCATATATCTTCACTCTTAACACAGGAACAGACACTGATATAAGCATTTCTCATCTCCAGCAAAATACCACTAGGTTTAATGTGGGTAATAAGTGCGATTACTCTGGGGGATGGTTCACCCGGTGCGCCCCTGTAGCATCAAACACTGAGGCCTGGCTTAATGATCCTTTGCAGAGCAGAAGAATGTTATCTTTGGCTTTGAGGTTACAACACTAGGGGTTTCTAAGAAGGCCTGCGAGATGAAAACAACAGGGATTGGAGAGCTAACACATCACTTTCCCTCAAGAATACTTTTGTACTAATACAGTTCTAATAGAAAGATGAACGGCAATTTAGTGTTGCTTAATGAGGTGAAGTTAGTGCGCTTATGTGTATTGTTCGTGCATCACTAAACCAAGTCAAATAAATCATTAAATCAACTTTCCAATAGGCATGAGAGAAACTCTGAAGTAGATAAAAGAGTTATTTTGCAACTTTTAGGGGGAATCCTGCGATTAAAGGATCTGTTTTTCTCCTTAAAATTAAACTATTGTATTAATGGCTAGAAAGGACAGTGTGACTTGTGGGAAAGAAAAACCAAAACAAAATGCATATTTCCAAAATCCACACGACACTCAGCACAAAACATTTCAGCACGACTCGAGTGAGGTGACTTTCCCTGGCAGGAACCACGGAGTTCCACTTGGATTTGTGACTTGTGAGCCCTTTGAACATTTAAGGGCCTCCGGATGCCCTGAAATAAACTATTGATATATATATATATATATATATATATTATTTCTTATTCATTGTTTACACTGTCAAACAACAAACAAGGCTTTTGATTAGCTAGTACTGTAGAGTCTTTGAAAAATGTCCAGGCGGAAAGTTGGAGAAAGGCAATAGCTGATAGTCTCTTCAACTTCCTGAACACGGCGCTGAAAACGACAGCGGTCCCGGGCGATTTCCTCCCAGGGGCCATGGCGGTCCTCATCGCTGCTGGCATAGAACTCCTCGACCTCTTCCATAAATGTCACCTGTGCAAGAAAGAAAGAAACAAAAAAAAAGTATAATCAAATTTCATCTATTGTTCAACAAGTTGTTACAAATTATATAGTGGGAGCATTCTGTGTCATTAAAACCAGGCATCCCATGAGCATTCCTGAAAGCAATCGAATGAGCAACAGTAACTAATAAACTAAAGGACATTTTTCGACAATTTATTTAGACCCAATGCTCTTATTTCTGCTCCTTTTTCAGACTCACCCCTTCACTGTTGCTAAGTAACATGAGATTTCGCTTAAACTGTTGAGAATTGCGATATAATGCAACTGAGTATGTGATTGCTCCTAATGCATCTGAGTGGTTGGGAGTGCCATCACCCTCAGTCCAAAGCTTATGACTCTTAACTAGTGTGATGACAGAGTCATGAAATGCAGTACGCTATGAAGTGATAATGAGTAATGGGCAGAACACGAAGTGAGTCTCCCTGGAGACAGCAAAATGGAACCATTGCATCAGATCATCACAGGCAGGGGAGGGAAAAAAAAAAAGTAAAAAATGATATTGCATGGCTTTACATCATTTTCTCAAGCTGGCCTATGTTGCCATATTGTCAAAGAACGGAAATAAGGCAGAATGGCGGCGTGAAAGAAGATTAAGTGTTGCTACCATTTGTCGTATACAATAAAGATTATCATCATGTGTATAAAATTCTGAATATATTAAAGGCACAATTCATCCTGTATTCTCTTACTTTATTCTTATTTTACTATTATTCAATTGTTCATCTTTCTTGGCAAAACTATAATAAGGTTCATTCAATTCATAAATATTGGCTAGTTAATGCATCAGGTGGGCAACAATTTCGACGTATTATTCCAGGTTAATGTTAATGTATAAAATGTTATTGTTCATGTTGACATTTTTAATTAAAATGTTAAATCAATCATGTAATGTACATTACCATTCAGAAGCTTGGGGTCTGAAAGATGTTTTTGGAATAAATGTCCTGTGCTCACTAAGGCTGCATTTATTTGTACAAATAGTAATATGTTAAATATTATTACAATTAAAAATAACTGTTTTCTACTTTAATAATGTATTTTAACATGATCCTTCAGAAATCATTCTAACAAGCTGATTTGCTGCTCAAGAAACATTTCTTATTATTATCAATGCTAAAAACAGTTGTGCTGCTTAATATTCTTGATACATTCTTTTAGGATAATTTGATGAATAAGTTCAAAAGAACAGCATTTATTTGAAATAGGAATCTTTTCTAACAATTTAAAAATCTTTACTGTAACTTTTGATTAATAAAGTATTAAGAAATATACACTACCATTCAAAAGTTTGGGGTCAGTTTTTGAAATAAGTCTGTTATGTTTACCACGACTGCATTTATTGAATCAAAAATACAGTAAAAACAATAATATTATATAATATTATACATTATATTATATATATATATATATATATATATATATATATATATATATATATATATATATATATATATATATATATATATATATATATATATATATATAAAATACACTTTACACTGTTAAAACAGTTTCCACAAAAATATTAAAAAATATTACAACTGTTTTCAACATTGATAATGATAAGAAATGTTTATTGAAAACTAAACCAGTATCCAAGAATGATTTCTAAATGATCATGTGACACTGAACACTGGAGTAATGATGCTGAAAAATTAAAGTTTGCCATCACAGTAATAAATTACTATTCTAAATATATTAAAATATAAACGGTTATTTTAAATTGTACTAACATTTCCAAAAAAAAAAAAAAAAAAAAAAAAAATATTTTATTATAAAAAATTATTTTGATCATATTTTTGATCAAATAAATGCAGCCATGGTGAGCATGAGACTTCTTTCAAAAAACCAATAATTAACAATATTATCAATATTAACCTAGATTAATAAATGTTATAAAAAACAAAATCATAATACCTAATGCATTTCAACTAACTGAACCTTGTAAAGTTTTATCACTTTCTTTTGACTACCAGTATTTAAGTCCCTTGTACCATTGCTGCAGGAACCTCAATTTCCTGCCAGGGGGTCAATAAAGTTTTATCTTATCTAAAACAACTATGTTAGATATTAAAAAAGGGCATGTTGGCGGTTTTAAATTAACTTCGCTAAGGAAATTGCTTTCTCAAACACCTGAAATTAACTTACCAGGATTTGAAGAAGCATATGTAATGACTTTAAACATTTTGGTGAAGTTAAAGTGGATGTACAGTCTATGACTACACACAAACCTGCAGCAAAACTACTCTAACAACAACTGCATGAGTCAAATGAGTTATTGTCTCCATCTGATTCATTCTTCCATTCCAGACATAATGGGAAGGCGTTCTTAAGCCAACGCGGCTCGGGAGGCAAACAGAATGTTCAGAAAGATAATTATATAAGTACTTTCAGACTGAAATGTGATAATAATGAGTGGTCAATGTTATACAAACCTTCCTCAGCTGAACAGCCGTGGCACTGCTTGAGCATGGCACAGGGGAAATCTCTGAGAATCCACTGTCCAGCCTCTCCTCAGCCTCCTCTCTCCTATAGCGTGGCGTTCCAGGCGCTTTCTCCTTACGGCACCCTTTAGGGGTTTTCTGAGTCTGTATGGGGGCCTGGAAGTTGAGGAGGCTGTAGGGGTCTGCTGAGCAGCTAAAAGAGTTCCACAGTCTCTGATTATCTTCCTCATCCATCTCACAGGTGTCTTCGCTGGACTCGTTCTCCGAGAGCGAGGGCGACGATGGAGCCGGCGAACGCTGGGAGGACATATGCGCTGGTGGAGACTCTGAGACCGAGGAGTCTGTAGTCGCAGGGCTTGGCTGGGAGGCTGTCCTTATAGGAGCTGTGAAGTTCCTCGGGTTATAAGGATCCCCATTTTGGCACAGAGAATTCCACAGCCTCTCAGTCTCAGAGTCGGCCTCCTCTCCATCCGAGTCTTCCTCAGATTCATCGTCGCTGTCGTCCAGGTCCTCAGACTCTGAGAAGTGGGATGAGCCTTCACTGTCAAAGCCATCATCGTCATTACTGTCCCAATCGCCATCATCCTCCGATTCAGATTCGCCGCTACAAGGGCTTCCCATGATGTAAGCAATGACCTTGTTTTGACATTGAGGCGTGGCCAAAAATGACCCGTTTTCAGCAGCTGAAACTGTTTTTGTGGTCTTCTCAGTGTCCTCTTTTTCTCTTTCCTTAATTTCTTCCTCACAAACAATAGGTTCACTATAAAACTCACTCTCCGTAGTGTTACTCCGAGATGGGTTGTCTTCGGCTGTTTCCGACACCTCCTGTTCCTCGGAAAGCAGCTTCATGTGAAGTTTACTATTTGAGTGTTCTTCCTCCAAGCTGGAGTAGCCATTATCTTGGTCAGGGGTCAGAACTGCCACCTCATTATAGGCTCTACTATGAGCTAGCAGTTGCTGCTTGACATCTAGTGGAAGCTGGTATGAGTTGGGCAGGGATTCTGGTTTGGGCACGTGCAGGCTTGCATTGTGGGTCAGCTCTTTGGAGCACAAGGGTCCAGTGCTTTCGTTGTGCATTGATCGTCCATCATGGCTACGTACACACAGTTCGGTCGTCATAGCAACGCCCGCTGGCGAGCGGCTTTGACAATAGCCGACACTGTGATGTTCTCCACAATGCTGCCAGCACGTATCAGTCTCTTTTATGCTTTGTGCTACATTTAGCAGCAAGTTTTGAGGTCTGTCGTCGGCCTCCCAAAAACCACTCCACCACCAGCTGTTAGTGGATCGCACGGACGCCGTATCCGGGCACAAATCGCATCCGCTTTCTGGTTTTGCGCGCTCGCCTCCCGCGCGCCTTTTTTCCTGCGTGTTCGTAAACGCCTGGCTGAGCAAGTTTCTCGCCGTTCCGAGGTATCCGACCGATGCCTGCTTTTGAAGATTGAAATCCTTCTGGGAGGTGTTCTGAATTCCCAGTTCGCTCAACGAATCGTGCGTGAACCAGGCAAGGGTCCCCGGATCTCCGGAAGACGCATGCGCCACGTTTTCATGCTGGCAGTGGAGGTATGCAACTTTTAAAGGGGTCAGAGAGTTTCCGATATCTAGATTTGAATTCATTTCAAATGCAGTCTGGGTTCTTCCTGGTAAATATCTCTGCAGGAGAGACCACGCAGGCCTGGAGACCAGAGAGAACACGTTTATCCACGAGCTGTCAGTGCGGTCGTCACTGTCACGCGCGGACCGCGTGTCCCCTGGAGAAAAGTGTCGATGTGTACTCATACTTCTGAAAAATATGAAATGCGCTGAACCACACAAGCTTAACGAAAATGAAACAAACTAACAAGTTACTTCCTTTAGAAGTGGCTCGTTAAACACACTGTTTTGAATTCATTTGCATAAAAGTGCTCCGGTTTAGAAGTTTAAATGTCTCTGAATGTTAATAATATACAGAACAGTTTCTAATGCAACCTAAATATGGCCTTATAAGGCTTAGCTGGCTAACGCAGCTAGTACCAAGCTTTAATGTATGGCTAAATGTTAGCTACAAAAAACTAAAACGCTCAGCTTTCTCATTCCTTTCAGCCCTTAACACCATCCATGAGTATTGATAAATATTCTCCGGGGTAAATGAAAGAGTCCATGTCGTTTAGACTGTGTTGAGTCCGAGCCGGCTCGCGCGAATAGCTTTAGCGTCCATATTGACCGCAGTGTTAACGCCAACCGTGCTGTCCTGAGGAAAATAACACCAATTATTTCGGTTTGAAGGGACTGTAGAAACAGCAGAAGGGAAGGAAAGGCATTTAGAGGTGGTGTAAGAGTAAGATAGGCTGGTATACTCCAAAGGAAAGCTTGAAACAAAAGCCATTTTGCCGTTTGAGTGGAAGCGAGTCTCGGTTCTTCAACTGTCAGTCTTCTGTCACCTCCTCAATCGAGCCCAGCTGCCGCGTTTTTTCGGAAAAAAATACTGTAAGTTTGAAGGAGAAAAAAAACGGCTGTACCATCAAAATCGAGTCAAAGCGATCTCCTTGAAGTTAAAAAGAAGGGGTTTCACTTTTAATTCGTTTTAAATAGAAATACTTGGTATTCAGACTCGTTGACGTCGCCGTTGTGCTCGCTAGCCGCGGAGCTAAAGCAAGAGAGATTTCATCAGAAAAGCTGCAAGGGAACGTCTCTAAATTTCAGTAGCGCTTGCGCGTGCTTAGGGACCGTGGTAAAATACCGATCTCACGTGGTAAATTGATACGTACGTTATATAAGATGTTCAGTGCATGTCACGCAATGCACGGGCAATGCATAAATCCCTCAGGATCTTCTAAATCTTTAATGCGACACTCTATTCCTGCTTCTAGTAGTTTTGACTAATATAGTCTAAGTCCAGTGAGACTTTCAGCATGAATTTGACAGATCCATTTGTGCCTTGGTGTAAAGGCTTTTTTTTGGAAAACTTGCCTGTGCAAAATCCCTCAGGCACATAACTAATGCTTCATGGGGAATTGACTGCAATGCCACATGAAAAAGCATATTTTTTCTTCTTTGTTTGTGATTTTCACTAAATATCAATATGTGGACACATAGGCCAGTGTTTATTAAAGCAATATTGCACGAGTTTTCCATTCCCTGCTCTCTGGTAACAGCAATCTTGGAGCGTAAAAAACAAGAAGCACCTAACTCTGGTCTAATTTATAGGTCTGTACTCTATTTACTCTATTTGATCTGAAAGAGAGATGAATTTTATTCTCAGGTTGTCCTAATTAAATTTACTCTCAGTGGAATGTTGTAAATTGTTACATTAACATGGATAGATGAGAAATGTCATCAGAATTCTCTGGAGGAGTATTAGAACAATGAGTAATGTGGAAGAACATAGACTGTTCAGATAGGCAATTAAAGCCTTTATGATAAACCTCGGTCTGATGTAATCCTTACCTCAGTGTGATGACAGACAAAACAGCATATGGGATAAAGTCACTGGTGTCTCAGTAAAGCGGATTGTTGTGGTCAGTCGTGCCCAACTGAGATTCAACATGGAATCAGTGTGAATGTGCGTCTATACAAGACTTGCACAAGTTTCATCATTTCACATTGATCATTGCGCCATCTTTGTAGAGGTTTATTTGGCCCAACAAAGGCAAACTGGTAGCCAAGGCAAGAAACACAGTATTCAAGTCGGTTTCCTTGTGCATTTATTAAGTGCAAATTAAGTTTAAAAACATGGTTTGACATTAGAAGAGAAACAAATCTTTTCTTGAAATGGAACAAAATGGAATAAAGCCCATTTATAATCCATAAATCACATCAAAATTAGATTCTCAGCATTTATATATGCCAACCCTATTGATTTTACTCTCACATTCTCGTTTAGTTATTAAAATAAGGGTCACAGATGTTATAAAAGTTCTATACCTTTAAACCCAAACTTTTCTGCACATTCACAACAAAAAAGATTTTCTAAAACACTCAGTTTTCCATAATAGAGTTGGCATGCAATCATACAATCATTTCCCATTAGGTTAAACATCACACAGCAGTGCCCTTTGGAAAAAACACACACAATCAATCATCATTTGAAAGAATGTCCAATACTTTATTTAAAAAAAAAAGAAAAAGGAAAAAAAAAAAGGAAAAAAAAAAAAGTACTTATCTTAAATTGAGCTGGTTTGTCTAGTTAGAAAAAGCTACTAAACAACAGGGACTACTTTGACCTGGATAATCATGTCTAAGTTTGCTTTAAGGCTACTGGATTGTTAGAGCACCTCAACATACAGGGTTGCACTTTCAACTTCTAAGTTATTGATTTAAAAGAAATTAATTCAATAAAGATTGAAAACAGTTTCTGTCATTATGCATTTTGCTCAAAAACATCATAGTTGTCCTATTTTATTATTTTACACACACTAAACATCAATGCCAATTGGTTAAACTGGACAATTTTTTGAGAATCAGATTAAACAATTTAAGGAAATTTCCAATTACTTAATTTTCCCTTCCAACCTTACAGTGAGCCATAAGGCATTTCTACTCAAAATCAAACTGAGTGCAAAATAAAGCAAATTGGAATGCAAAAAATATTTAAGCATAAGTTTCCCAGGGGAAAAAAAAACTACTGTGGTATATTTAGCATTTAATTTACATGCAGTTTTACATAAAAAGGAGAAATTAAAATACTGACAGAACCAGTCTAAAGCTTTAATTTCACTCCCCCTTTGAAAAAAAAAGGAAAAAAAAAAATAAAAAAAAAATTAACCAATATAACTTGGAAAAATATGAGGTCAATGTACTTGACAAACAAATGCAAAAAAGCAATATTTATCCAGTAGCAAATTTTACAGCATGCAAATCAACCATTTTCAAATAGAAATTTCCTTGTGTAGGTTGTTTAAATATCAACAAGGCAAAATCATTGACCCTGAAGTCAAGTCCCTTTGAAAGCCTTTTCCATATAAAATGTGTGCCATCATTTCAGAAAGAAACAAATGTTAGAGGTTTATGTAAAGAAATAATCCATATTTCTCAGGGTTTGTCTGTTGTTCAATATACTGTACATGCAATTCATGTTTTTGTTTTTATGCACCCACCTATTTTACATGATCAAAAATCTACATTCACTCTGTTCTGTGTGTGTCATTTCCACTGCAGTAGTTATACGAAGCAAGTTAATTCCACGGTTTCAAGCCAAAGACCATCAAGTGTTCATCCCTTTTTCATGATCAGGCAATGTGGAAAAAAAAAAAAAATGACCCAACTTTACAGTACAAAAGCGGCCCCAACTATCAATCTTTAGGTAAATCTGCAAAATCTGATACAAAGAGACAACTAATGTCACAAGACACAACATACTGTAGCTCAAAAAAGAGCCGCAATAGAGAAACATCTTAAAAAGAAAATAACTTAAATTTCCTTTAGCATTCTCAAGAAGACAAAATGGGGCTTTAAAAAGCTTCATGGACAGCAAATTTCCAGAAATCCCCCCAAAAATATGGCGCATGGAAGTAATTTCATCTTTAAATATTATTTTTGCCAATCCTTGTGTCACCAAACGGTTGTCGTCCCATAGTCTTACCAAGAACCGCTTGCTTTAATCCGAGGTCTGGTTCACATGGTGCACGGTACCCCACCAGAACAGTATTAAGTGATGACACTCCATCACCGAATCTACACATCTCCTGGGCAGGAGAATCAAACAAACACAAACCCCCACTGGGGGAAACAGCCTTCTGAGCAGCTGGGCATCTCCAACTCCCGACCCATAAGCAAAGACAGACACAAACACATGCACACTGAAGGACACAAATGAAATCCTTCACTTCTGGGCATCCATACAAGCGCTAGCGGTTTACGTCGGAGCCTCTAGTGCCAAGCTGGTACCAGTCCACCTTGCGATGGCCCGGGGTGAGGTCTTTCAAATGGATGATGGTTTCACCCAGCAGGGTGTTGTCCCAGAATGCTCCCTCATTCAGTACCCGCAGGTGAATGGTTCTCTGCTGCAAATCGCCACGTGGGATCTTATCATACACCAGCTGAAATAGAGACAAAGGGATGTCACTCAGGAGGATTCATAAAAATAAAAAAGTACAACAGTGCCCACTAGGGCTGCAACAACTATTCGATAAAATCGATAATAAAAATCATCGACAACGATTCTCATTATGAGCGACTTCCGCCAGTCGAATCAAATTACAGCGCTGAATAACGCATTTCTATAGACAAATTGCATCTAAAAATAGTGAATGAAACAGATTGAGCGTGATCAAAGCTGATCAAAACATGAGAATTCTTTAAGTTTCAAGCTAATGCATTAGCGTAGTGGCTTGCCCTGTCAGGGGCTTTGACAGATGCATGCGTGTCCTCAGCGCAAAACGTTCATTCTACGGCTATATCCTCATCTGTAAATGTTACAAATTCACGCGAGCATTTACATTTTGCATGTAGGCTTGTCCTGAAGGTCTGTGTTAAACTTTACTGAATCTTTACTGAATGAGTCCGTCAGACAGACAGAACGCTGGAGAGAGGGAGACCATTAATATTCAGTGCAAAAATATTTATTTTGCTGAAATATCTGTTGTTTAAAGTTAAATTTAGATTTAAAAATAAACATGTCATTCAAGTATTTTATGAGAGTAGTAACTGTAAAGGGATAACATCATGTAATTGAATATAAATGTAAGATGTTTCTTATAGCCTATTAAAGAAATGACAGCAAGAGGTGATTGTGTCCAAAGTGAACGTGTGTGTTCCTGCAAAACATTTATCTTGCCTGTTGGTTAACACTGAGTTTGTGTTTTTCTTTATTATCTTTATTACTATCTTCATTTAATATAGAGTAGAGATTTAAACTACACTGTAAAAAATGACCGTGATTTTAACAGTAAAAGACTGTAAAAATGCTGCGGTGAAAAACTGTCAATTGGTTTACAGAAAGTTTCCGTACTATATACGGTGAATAACTGTAATAGATCTAACGGTACATTTAATGTAATTTTACGGTAAAATACCGTTAAATTCACAGTTTTTGGAAGTGAAAAACAACAATTCATTGTAAAATTTACAGTGAAAAACCGTAAATTGACATTCCCACAATTCCCTGCGTGACACTTCACATTTATATATTTTCATTGAAATAACTCTGTTTCTTCTTAGTTTTTCTCATTTTTTTTTTCTAATCAGTTATGTACATTAGGGTTTTATGTTACATCTAATGTTGTTAAATTAATGTTTATTGCATTTTTAAAATTTCATGCATGTTACCATGATGGTGTGTGTGAATGACACTGTGTGCACCTTCTATATGTTAGTGTTGTCCTTCTCAGCTTGGGGAAAATCTGCTTGGGATGAACTTTGATTCATCATGTGACTCTTATCACCACTGTGTTTGGTGACTGTCAGTGTATTATAAAGGTACAAAACAGATATTAGTACTTCATTAGGTTGGTAAATTAACATTATATCAGTTAATGAAATACGTTATTTTACCGTAAATTTAACAGATTTTTTTTTATGTTGCTACTGTATTTTTTACGGTAAAGTTCTGGCAACCACAGCTGCCGGTTTTTTACCGTAAATTTTACTGGGATTTTTTTTTTTTTTTTTTTTTTTTTTTTTACAGTGTATATTCACTATATACAGTGCTAAAGTTATTAGACATCTGACACCCAATGTATGGTTTGTGCCACAGGTCAGGGCAGTATTGGTGCTAAACTCATTTTTCATGTTTCTGTAATGGTTAATCCACCAGACTGTGTAAGCTCTTTAATCACTGCAGTATTTCTAAAGCTACAATATATTTATTGTTGTTATTCATGATTTTGATTTTACTGTTTTACAAGAAAGGCAGGAAAAAGTAAAACACTTCATAGTTGTTGTTTTCAGATGCCAAACTACAGTCAATAAGAACAAAAACTTAATGTGTAAATATTATTTAGAAACTATTTAGTTGTTTTAGTTTGTAATTTTCCTAATAAATGGCCATTTTTAGCTTTAAACAGGTTTTTTGATAGAATCTTAAAATATTTGTGTTCTCTCTTTATTCTAATAGATAGTCTAATAGATTAAGCACTGTATGTTTTCATAGCATTCAATTTGCACGTTTGAAGTTGGGCACATTGGGCAGGATGTGTAATTTTTTTGTCAAAATAAAATTAGAATTTATATCCATTTATATAAAAAAAAAAAAAAAATTATAGCAAAACATTTAATATTTGGCAACTCTTTTATGATAGAAAACGGCTTTTTATAATTTATGATTCATGTAATTCCTAAATGAATGTGACAATACAAGAAACACCATGTGAAATATTTCACATTTAAGTTTACATTTACATTCGGAACCCTCCTATAGTATTATTTAAGTGACGTTTTCTCACCATTTCATTGTAAGTGGGGTTGCATGTTCGCCGGGCTGCCTTGGTTTTCCTTTTGCTAGTTTTCTGAGGGTCTGGGAGGAGGTACAATTTGACGTACGGATCAGGATCTGTTCCCTCCTGCAAGGGTTGCTGAAGAAAGGTCCATAACGCATTGGTGAATAACAACTCAACATTTTTATGTGCATTATGTGCATATGATTAAAGGCAGACACTCACCAAGCCTCTGATGTGCATCACCATAATGAAAAGCTTGTCACTCTTGTACAGAATCGAGAGCTTCACTTCACCTGCCACTGTACCGGACAAAGGAGCCCAGGACGCATCTGGAAAGGAAGAGGAACTGGATTTAGTGTGGAAAGGTGTATGTGTACGCATCTGGCTTGCAAGGTACACTTAAGGTGGATTAAGTAAATAAACTAATTGGATTTCCAGAGCTCAGACTGACAGGACTGGAACCTGTTGAGTAGAGACTTTTAACACAAATCAGATAAGGTGACCCACCAGATGTTATGGCTTCCACAGAACAGCTTTTACTCATGATGACTCTTTTAATATTTAACTAGTTGTGATAATCTCTTAGGGTTTGATCTATGGAAGCGTGTACAAAATGTTTGATGCAGGCCCGGCACCAGAAGGGGGGCCGGGGGGGGGGTCAGATTTTATTTTGGTCGCCGTCCCCACAGAGAAATACAAATGCCTGGTTTGATGCCATAGACCCGCAAATGATAAAATAATCTCCTAAGTCTGTAGAAAGTTAAATTTACACTACATTTCTCGGACCCCACTCGGAATCCCTTGTGTCAGAGTGCATTGGCCTAAAGTTTTGTGACTGCAAGCACATTACACTAGTAGTTAAAAGATAAGACTCTGAATAAGCACTGGGTGTGTTACTTAGTCACAATCACATGACCTGCAGCTGACCAACAGACACTTTACACTAACTCATGATGATCTGCTGTGACGGCAGGCTGAACTGCATGAACTTTGAATCCATCATATACAAAAGCACGCGTAAGAGTGATTCATAAGAAGTGTATGTGTGAGTGTATAAGACAAAATGGGCAAATAAATATACCTGCTGGTTTATTATGGAGTGCATTAACAACAGTCCCTACACTTCCTGCCCGCTCGTCTCTTGGTAGAGGGTGAAAGAAGGTGTAGATCAGATCACACTGAAAGAAGAGAGGGTTACATTACTACTGACTGCAAATAACTCCGAAGCAGGTATACAGTCACAGCAACAAATATGAATGCCATGCGATCTGGTTGCATTCTTGAGATGCACCATAAAGTACAGCACAACATATGGAAAGTGAAAGAGTGCACGGTCTGGCAGTGCCCGTCTTGCCTCAATAGGCCTGTGGGTTGAGTGTTTACAGACAATGTGTGGTTTTCACAGAACATGGCTGGTTTCCAAAAACATGCCAGTCAAACTGAAACCTCTTACATTAATTACTGAAAGCTGCCCACATTTCTATACACTATTATTGTTATTCAGGAAATAAAATAATGGTGGTGAATGTAATGATTAAAGTTCACTTTCATTTTCAATTGCACTGCTGTTTTAAAGTTTGGAATCAGTAAGATTTGGCAAAGATGAATTCAACATATCAAAAGTGAATGAAGGCATTTTTAAAATGTTACATAAGATTTATATTTTAAATAATTTTAAGTTAAAAAATAAAGTATATTCAAAGAATCCTGGAAAATTAAACAATTTTTAAACAAAGAAATGTTTTTCGAGCATCAAATCTTCATATTAGAATGATTTCTGAAGTATCATGTGACACTGACGACTGGAGTAATGATGCTGAAAATTCAGCTTTGCATCACATGAATAAATGGCATTTTATTAAAATAGATATATAAAAATAATTTAAAGATACTTTAAATTGTAATATTTCACAACATTAGTGTTTTTGCTGTATTTTTAATCAAATAAATGCAGCCTTGGTGAGCATAAGAGACTTCTCTCAAAAACGGCTTTTTTTATTAAATGTACCAACCCCCAAATCGTAGTGTACATGGATTATAAGATGAAGAGTTCTAAAGTATAAAGACAATGATGAAAGTGGGTCAAAGGTTACCTGTGCCACCTCTTGAGCAGCATGGATCAAATGCCAAACATATCCATTTAGCTCCTCTTTCCTTCGGTCTGCTAGGGCCTCCCCTCGAGACCGACCAATCACAAAGCGGCTGGGGAAGCTGTGGGAACATTACATTGTGAGGGGTGTGAAATTAAATGAAGAGCACTGCTACATGTCTACATGTTACCACAAAATACATCCCGAAGGGGTGATCAGTGTCCTGTACACCACTCTGAGGGGCTGATAATGACCGGCTGGTTTAACATTACATTGCTTAATACATTGATACTAGCAGTACTGAGAAAAAAAAAAAAAAAAAAAAAAAAAAAAAAAATTTACAATGACCAGCTTTCATTTGGTTTCATAACTTATCATTGATTTCAGGCTAAACATATCCACTGATAACAGAAACCTGCATTAGTTTCCACTACAGTCAGTAGTTTTCCAAATAATTTAAGGTCAAGTTGTATGGTGCATTTAGTGAGCTTTTGATTTCATATAATTCACATTTCTGTCAGGTTTAAGTATTGTACCTGGGTAGTTTTGAGGAAGGGAAGATGAGCTGCAGTTTACTGTGAAGTTCATGGAACTCCTCGAAGGTCCTCTGGACTAAAGTTGTTGACCCCGGTTGACCTTCCCGCTCCACTTTTACAACATAGGACTGCATGAAGGCATACATATTAAGATCTGTATAAATTATATATAATTTTGGGCTAAATTTAAATGCAGTAGACTTACATAGCCTTTGCTTGGAGTAAAGGTTTTGATGTGTCTGCAAACAAACAGGCTGCGAATGACACCGTCACTCTTTAGAGTGTAGACGCGTGGCGCAAATGATAGAACGGGACGCTCCTCAGAGGATGCAAACTTCATTTGGGCCAGGTTATGGATGAAGAAGTTGAGTTTGGTAGCCACACTGCCAAGGCTTGACTCAATCAGCCTAGAAAAGGGGACAAGATTAGGATGAAGGCTAGAAGACAAATGGATTCGATGGCAATAGTTTGCAAGTTTTCTGTAGAGAGAGTCCGACACTCAGTATTAGTCCTTGTTCCACTAATTGACACCAAGACTTTCTAAAATGTTCTCAGTGGCTAGAGTGTGTTGCCTTTGTTGTTAGACAATTGCTAGGGTGTTCTGAGTGCTTGATTGGTTGATTTCTTACTGGCATCAAGGGTACCACAATTTTTTTCATTCGAATTATGGATTTTTAGTGCAAAAGGAACAAAAACCTCCAAGTTCTCACCTGGTGAAGTGCATGGTGGCATTTGCTTCGGTTTCATGTGGTCTCAGAGCATCATAGACATATTTCAGATCATCTACATCAGACAGCTCTGGTATCCCACTGGACAGCATCTGCACACAAACTCACAGGGATTACTAATAGTATTTCGTTGTTAGACCACAAGAAATCAATGCATTCAAATAAGCATTCAAATAACAGGTAAACGATAAAGCAAGCCAGAGAACATTACTTAAACTCCATCTAAAACAAAATCTGCAAACTCACCAGGCCAAGCAGATTAAGAAACAGATGTGCGTGTTTCCTAATGAGATTGTAGGCCTCACAACACAAGTCCACAAAGTCATGGAAACGGCTGGATGGCTTGTCACCACCATTGATGACGTACGCCATGTCAGACGTAAACACAAAAGGAGCCCGGTCGCTGTATAAAAAAACAAAACAGGCAGATTACAATCTGTGATAACATTTACTAACAACAGCCCAGATCTGGTTTAGCTCAAAAACATTCTTATGAAATGGATAGTTCCGGTCCTTGATTCTGGATTTGTTGAGCTGCATTCTAAGCCATTGTAAATTACTCTACAAACACACACCTGTGACCTCCACTCTGGGTTGTGCCTAACAATGCCCCTTAGCTGCTCTAAATTCACTTCTTGTGGCTTATTACTTTTAGTTCCTTTGTGAAGAAGCAATATGAAAGAGGCTGTTGTAACTCTCATAGTTAGAGACAACAAAGACATCAGTTGCAGTGATCAAAATGTGGAGCAGAGGAACTCTTTTTTTTTTTTTTTTTTTTTTTTTTTTTCCCATGTTTTTTTTTTATTTTATTTTTTTATGTTCCTACCGTTTAATGTTGCCAAACATCTGTGCATGACCCAGAAACTTGCCGAAGTCAATGTGGAACATGTGACCACTGGTCTTTAGCATGATGTTGTCATTGTGGCGGTCACAGATGCCTAGAATGTATGTGGCCACACAACAACCAGCACACGAATAAATGAAGTTTTCCACCGCCTGTGAAAAAGCAACAAAATCAACAATTAGTTAACTAACCACTTTGAGACACCAAGGGCTTGAAACACCAAATCTCTAAATAAATTTACATATTATTAGGACATGCAAAATAAGAAACATGATGCAACCCAGTGCAACTAAAGGAGCTATGGATTGACATTTCACTGCAAAACAGTTTGCACATAACTTCTGGTTTAGCAAATTAGTCTTAAATGTAGTATGAAAACACTATACAGTACCTTTTCATATTCATCCTCAGTCGGGTTGTGTTTCTGCAGCCAGTCTGCCAAAGTCCGGTCCTTAAAGGAACCAGTTACTCCATGCTCAACCTGGATCTTCCTCAGGGTTTCTGCACTGGGAATCATCTCTACCATGCCTACACAAGGGCAAATAGGAGTTATGAAATGACTCCCATGCACATCCTCACTACACTGTTTAGACAAAGTCTACACTCTAAAAAAATGCTGGGTTAAAAACAACCCAAGTTGGGTTAAATATGGACAAACCCAGCAGGTTGGGTTAAAGGGCACCTATTATGCCCTCTTTCACAAGATGTAATATAAGTCTCTGGTCAAGTTTCAGCTTAAAATACCCCACAAATTTGCCCCCATTTGGTAATGAGCAAAAACATGCCATTTTCTATATTGCTATATTGCTGGCTAAAAAAATAAATCCAAAATTGGTTGAAAAAAAAAAAAAAATGGCTGGGTGAAAACAACCCAATCCATGGGTTTGTCCATATTTAACCCAGCATTTTTTAGACTGTATAGAGTGGTATCAAGGGTTTGGGGCAAAACGTGTCACAAAGATGACAAAAATGTTAAATTTTTTATTATATATATATATTTTTACATTTTATATAAAAAAATGGAACATTTCAAAAATATAAAACATGCCCCAGTTTTCTTTAAGGAAAAAAAAAAAGTAAATATAACTTTATTATTAAAATACTAAAAAAAAAAAAAAAAAAAAAAAAAAAAAAATTATAAATAATAAATTACAAATAAAATTATAGTTATATAAATTTGCACCTGATGTTGTTTATATATATATATTATATTATATATATATTATATTATATTATATTATATTATATTATATATAATTTTGAGGGGGAAAAAAACAAAACAAAAAAACACATTGAATCAACAAAATCTACTGTGACAGACAGTAGAGAGCCCTAGAATCTAAAATATATGCCAATTATTTAAAAGCTTATCACTTTTATGTTTCATATGAATCATTTCATTTGTTTTTATTTTACCAACAATTAATTGATTTAGTATTTGGCATAGGGTCATTCACAAAATGTATAGTGTGTTTCTGTTTCCATAGTAAAAAATGAGGTCATAAATAGAAGTCTTGACTTGGAGGATGGGTCTTTACCTCTGCCCCGTCCTGTAGAGAAGCAGCGGAAGATGACCATCCTCATGTCAAGTCCCTCCTGGATCCAGATCTTATTCATGATCCGAATGATCTGCAGCGTTAGCATGTCCTGCCGCAGGTCATCTCCAGCCTGAGTGAGAGAACAAAACCATAAACGACCAAGACAACATCTGAAAAAGTGTTTCAATACAGAACCGCTGATCCGTAATGCACACAGATATGGGAAGGCGGTACCTTAAAGATGACGTTAATGTTGTCACCCAGAGGATCCTGGTTCTGGAATGAGAGCTTGAGGGGCACTGCATTAGAGTTGAAGTAGGAGCAAGACTACATGAAGAGAGAATAAAAGATTGTATTGTTCTTGTCAAGACATTACAATCAAAACACATAACCTCAAAATGCTTGATATAAAAATCACATTCTGTAATTACCTGTATGTTGATGCCCTTGACAAGCAGGCCTGGGTTCAGTGGAAGTCGGCAACTGCTATTCATACAGAAGAACTGTTTGACCTCGTCTAGCCCCTCACGGAGAATAGCCTGAAAACCAGACAAACCATGATTAACATGCTGACCAGACGGTCTGGAGAACATTAAAATGCCCTTTAGGGATGAACAAACAGTCTTTGGCACAGGCCTGTTCTTTAAAGCTAAAAATAGTAAGAGCACTTGCAGCCATCAACTAAATGGGAAATTTAGAAGCCAGCCCTTTTTAGCAAATTATTTTCGTAGGTCATAATTGTTCTCATTAAAAAAAAAAAAAACTAGGCACTGATCGGACATTTATGAAACAGATATTACTACCAGGTCTAAATGAGGAACAGTGAAGCTGACCTGTCTGGATGAAGGTGAGGCGTCTCTGACCCGCTGGGCTAGTTTAGCCAGAATGTTGACCAGCCAGCCTTGCCGATCAAACTCTTCCCTCAAACCTCGACCAGAGCAGCAGAGAAGAGCCGCTAGAAGATACTGATACCTCACGCTAAACTGAGAGTCCTGAAGGGTATCTTTCAGCAACCTACAAAGAGAGAGATAAAGGAAAAGTAGTATATTTTAAACGATGATCTAACACCCTTAGAGCAATTCATTTCCTTTTGATGTCATTTTACATTAGACTACCTGTCTATTGAAACAGTTTAGATGTGAGCACAACTTTGTGAATCTCATGAAACCAGTCAAGAAATTTCCAGGTCACATTTCAATTAAAAATATATATTTTTTTAAATTAAAAAGGCAGTGCAACAAACGCTAGTGTATAAATATTTTATAAAATATGAGAATTAGAATGTTGCTTTATAGCAATAAGAACTTGTAGGGTAAGCTTAGCTTAATTGTTCTGAAAAGAATGTCACAGTCCAAATTTCTTTATTTTCTTCATGAAAAAAAATAAAATAAAAAAAAAAAGTAAAAAAATAAAATTTGTAATAAAATGTTATTTAATTTTCCTTTTAATTTTAGGGGTATAATGTAACCGTATACTTAAAGGCCAGACAAAATTACATCTGTACAGCAGGTGGAGCTGTTAGCTGATTCTATACTTGTACTAACAGCATAACACAGTGCAAATCTACATGTGCAGTGCATGACTTTGTGTATACAAATGATCAAGCATGACAGTGTGCTGAAGTTGAAGATTCAAATCTCATCACATGAGTACATCAGTTTAATACTGAATGTGAAAGTATGAGGCAGCATGACCCAATTTCTCAGCATGTGTGCTCTATAATATATGCACACTGGATTTTTAAGTATAATCTGAGAGTAGAGGACACACCAGAAGAGGTAGTGAGCTATGCGCACATCCCCGATGGCCCTCCTCAGCAGAAAACGCACCAGGTGACTGTCCAGATAACACTCGTACTTCAGCGCCTGCACAAAGAGAAAGTGTTAGAGGGGGATTTGTTGGAATGGGAGGGAGAAATCAGAGGGTGAGAACAAAAAGGACGGAAGGTAAAAAAAAATAAAAGACAGGTAGGAAACAGATCAAGGTCAATGGGAAAGAAGGGAATATAGTGCCAGCATGAACGGAGGAAGTGAGATACAAGGCCTTTGTTACCTGCACTAACTGAGGAAGGAAGTCCAAAAGCTCAGGATCAGAGATGGAGTCCATCCACTGTACCGCCGTCCGCCTACACTCCTGATCTGGAAACCTGGTTTAAAAGGGGACGTTAATCCAAAAATGAAAATCTACTTTTATGGTGCAATAAACTGTACTATAAAGCACTATAAACTATTTATTAATATGGACAATATAAACTGGATAATGACTATAAATGGCTGGCATATATTATAAAATAATATATACAGTATTAGTCATAATTCAGACCAAACTAGTTTAGGTGGTTGATCAGTTTGTCTACCAACCAATTAGGACAAAGCTGGACAATCAAACCTAGTGGCTGATTAGATTTTTTAACACTAATAAAAGCTTTTAAATCATGTCAGTAAATGTCAAGAGATATCTGTGCTCCACATGTGCTCTTCTGGACAAATCTAAAGGTCCGTTCTTCATGGTCTACTCAAATCAGCCCGACTGCCAGCCATTGAAGGACAGTCAAGCTCTGCTTAGCCTCCAGCTAAACAGAGCAAGCTGTTGCCATGGTTACCATAACACTCACGTGGCATTCAGCAGGCCTAGGGCGTCCAGGTGGTTCATGCATTCCCACTGGCGGAGCAAAGCATAGATGTCAGGCAGACATGCCCACTCCCAGCTGGGTGCGCTGGCCAGGACCAGCGGCAGACGACTGGCTTCCGCGTGGCAGAAATAACGCTTCTCCCACAACAGACGACGATCCTCTTGAGTCAACCTAGATAAAAGGACCAATAAGATATATAATTCTTTTTTTTTTATTTTTTTATGAAAACCTCATTAAAAGAGGTTTTTTTGTTTTATTCCATGTTAGCACAAACAGTAAACAAATTTGCACAGTACTCATCCATCCATCCATCCATCCATCCATCCATCCATCCATCCATCCATCCATCCATCCATCCATCCATCCATCCATCCATCCATGAATCCATCCATCCATCCATCCATCCATCCATCCATCCATCCATCCATCCATCCATCCATCCATCCATCCATCCATCCATCCATCCATCCATCCATCCATCCAATCCAATCCATTCATTCCATCTCTCCATGCAATCCATCCATCCATCCAATGCATCCATCCATTCAATCCATCATCCATCCATGCATCCAATCCATCATCCATCCATGCATCCAATCCATCAATCCAATCCATCCATGAATGCATCCAATCATCCATCCAATCCATGAATGCATCCAATCCATCATCCATGCAATCCATGCATCCAATCCATCATCCATGCATGCATCCAATCCATCATCCATCCCATGAATGCATCCAATCCATCATCCATGCAATCCATGCATCCAATCCATCATCCATGCATGCATCCAATCTATCATCCATCCAATCCTTCATCCATCCATCCAATCCATCCATCCATCCATCCATCCCATGAACGCATCCAATCCATCAATCCATGCATACATCCAATCCATGCATCCATGCAATCCATGCATCCAATCCATCCTCCATGCAATCCATGCATCCAATCCATCCTCCATGCAATCCATGCATCCAATCCATCCTCCATGCAATCCATGCATCCAATCCATCCTCCATGCAATCCATGCATCCAATCCATCATCCATGCAATCCATGCATCCAATCCATCATCCATCATCCATCCATGCATCCAATCCATCATCCATCCATGCATCCATCCATCCATCCCTTCCATCCAATCTATCCTTCCATCCCATGAACGCATCCAATCCATCCATCCATCCATGCATGCATCCAATCCATGCATCCATCCAATCCATGCATCCAATCCATCTATCCATGCATCCAATCCATCCTCCATACAATCCATGCATCCAATCCATCATCCATCCCATCCAATCCATGAACGCATCCAATCTATCCTTCCATCCCATGAACGCATCCAATCCATCCATGCATGCATCCAATCCTTCATCCATCCATCCATCCATCCTCCATGCAATCCATGCATCCAATCCATCATCCATCATCCATCCATGCATCCAATCCATCATCCATCATCCATCATCCATCCATGCATCCAATCCATCCATGCATCCAATCCATCCATCCATCCATCCATCCATCCATCCATCCATCCATCCAATCCATGAACGCATCCAATCTATCCTTCCATCCCATGAACGCATCCAATCCATCCATCCATGCATGCATCCAATCCATGCATCCATCCATCCAATCCATGCATCCAATCCATCTATCCATGCAATCCATGCATCCAATCCATCCTCCATGCAATCCATGCATCCAATCCATCCTCCATGCAATCCATGCATCCAATCCATCATCCATGCAATGCATGCATCCAATCCATCATCCATCCCATCCAATCCATGAACGCATCCAATCTATCCTTCCATCCCATGAACGCATCCAATCCATCCATGCATGCATCCAATCCATGCATCCATCCATCCATCCATCCATCCATGCAATCCATGCATCCAATCCATCATCCATGCATGCATCCAATCCATCATCCATGCATGCATCCAATCCATCATCCATGCATGCATCCAATCCATCATCCATGCATGCATCCAATCCATCATCCATGCATGCATCCAATCCATCATCCATGCATGCATCCAATCCATCATCCATGCATCCAATCCAATCCAATCCATCATCCATCCATGCATCCATCCATGCATCCAATCCATCATCCATCCATGCATCCAATCCATCATCCATCCATGCATCCAATCCATCATCCATCCATCCATTCCATCCAGCTCATCCATTAATCCATGAATACATCCCATCCATGAATACATCCCATCCATGAATACATCCATCCCTCCATCCATCCCTCCATCCATCCCTCCATCCATCCCTCCATCCATCCCTCCATCCATCCCTCCATCCATCCCTCCATCCATCCCTCCATCCATCCCTCCATCCAATCCATGCATCCATCCATCCATCCCATCCATGAATACATCCCATCCATGAATACATCCCATCCATGAATCCATCCCATCCATCTATCCATCCATCCATCCATGAACGCATCCCATCCCACCCATCCCATCCACCCATCCATCGATGGAATGGATGGATGCATGCATCCAATCCATCATCCATCCATGCAGCCAATCCATCATCCATCCATCCATCCATGCATGCATCCAATCCATCATCCATCATCCATCCAATCCATCATCCATCCATCCAATCCATCATCCATCATCCATCCAATCCATCATCCATCCATCCAATCCATCATCCATCCATCCAATCCATCATCCATCCTCCATCCTCCATCCATCCATCCAATCCATCCATCCATCCATCCAATCCATCCAATCCATCCATCCATCCATGAATGCATCCCATCCCATCCCATCCCATCCATCTTTTTTTTCCTCCAATCATACTGGAAAGGAAGACATATTGTTATTTTTGCAGTATGCTTGAGCTCTCGGGTGTCTAACTGATATGCTGGAAGAATTTCATGTTTTCCAAACAAGCAACCATAGTTTGCAACCTGTCATCAACACCTCACCTCAAAAAGGTTTGCATCCTGTCATCATACACGCTATCATTGTCCAAAAACACAATAACCCAATCGGATAGTTTAAAAAGTGAGCAAATAAATGCAGAGACTTTCAAAAACACATTTTAAAAATTCTTACCAACCCCAAACATTTGAATGGTAGTTTAACTGAGGGATTTTTTTTGCCTTTTGATTTTCATCTCATGAAATGACGAAAAGGGCAAAAAGTGCAAACACGTACAAAAAGCACCCAAAAAAGGTTTGCAACCAGTCATCTACACGCTATCAGTCAAAAAAAAATATGATTAGCCAATCTGATAAAAAGTTTAAATGTGTGCAATCTTCCTATCTTGACAAACTTAAGATGCTGCTAACACAGCAATTAAGAGTAAAGCATCTCCAGGAAGGTGTCTGTGCGTGGGCTTTCACTGCAGTAAAAGAAAATAACCATACCAAATCTCTAGGTAATTTATGCTGCATATCTTCTTCTATACTGATATACCAAACCCTGAGCTCTAAGTCTGGAGGTAAACACTCCAAAAGACTCTAGTCCAAGGTAAACAGTACTGTATTTTCATGAATAATATTAAAATACATAGATGACTGATTACTAGCTATAGCCTGTACAAATAATGATCAACACACCATCCATGCTTAAAAACACTTCTATAATGATGTGTCGAGGTCCTTCATGCCGCTTATCTCATCCCTTGTTGATGTCATTTGTTAAACATACGTTAGTGGCAATGTTTAGCTACTGTGTTTTTCTGCTGGCTTATGAATTCATGTTGGGGAGTGGCTTCTCCCTCAAGGGATGACAGCCGTAGGGCAGGACCCCCGGATCAAATTACCTCTGCGCCTGCTGGGCCGTAACCATACAGAGTCATCAGACAGCTCAATATACTGGGGGAAGGGTTGTGAATGCTTTATACGGTCACACCCACGCTCTTCAACATGCAAGCATGACTGTCATTAGATGACTACACATCCCACAATTCACAAGAGGCTTGAGGAGTATTGATTCCTGGCTGCAGTTGCCCAAAGCAGCCCCGAGGCCCTTCTGCAAATCAAATCGATAAAGAAAAGGACAACCTAATGGGCATGAACTAATGCTAAATTTAATAAACCATGTTCCCGCTGGAACAAAAAACATTGGGCAACAAGACAGACATCTAGATTTGCAAAGTTTCTAAAGAAATTGTTAGTTGTGCTTGTCCATTTCAGACATTCCATTATGAGGTTGTTGTGAGTGGTTTCCAGGGTGTTTTCTGAATGTTTTCTAGCACATTACTATGCAGTTGCTAGGGTGTTCTTGGCGGTTGTTTACTGAGAGCACACCTACAAGATTCTATAATATTTTGCTCCCAATTCACTCCTTCAAAGTTCACTACCATTCAATTTTTTTTATATTAATTTTAAATACACAAAGATGCATTCAACTGAACTGAAATTGTTACTAAATATTTCTATTTCAAATAAATGCTGGTTAATCCATTCAAAGAATCCTGAAACAAAAAAAAGTTTCCACAAAAATATTAAGCAGAATACTGTTTTCAACACTGATGATAATAATAAAAATAATAAGAAATGTTTCTTGAGCACCAAAGCAGCATATTAGAATGATATCTGAAGGATCATGCGTCACTGAAAACTAGAGTGACTAGATTTTTTTTTTTTTTTTTTGTGATAATAGTTCACAATTTCACTGTTTAGAAGTCTCTTATGCTCACCAAGGCTGCATTTATTTGATCAAAAATACTGTAAAAACATTTAAAACATTTTAGATGTCTTACTGAACCCAAACTATTGAACAGTAGTTTAAGTTCCTGGGATTTTTTCCCCCCCTTTTTGCCCCTTTCATCGTTCATGAGATGAAATTCAAAAGTCTGAACACTTACAAAAAGCCACTCAAAAAACTGAACAATTTGAGAACCCTAAAACAAAAGTGAGCAGAAGTAATTGGAGCAAATGCTTGTAGAATCGATAAACTGTACGAAAAAGAAAAAGAGAAAAGAGTTTAAACATTAACGCTCTGCAGACACAAGCCAGATCAGAGAGTTTACACCCGGCTCAAACTCTCAACCTTTGATCCGAGAGCTGGAGACAATTTATGACTGAATATTTCCAGGCTGGAGTGGCTCCACATTTTACACTGCAGCAAACGTTTCAAAGCTCCACAGACTGAGCAACAGAAACAAGAGAGGAAAAACAGCTGAGAGAAAAGGAGAGGAGGAACAGGGCCAGCTGGGGAGGATATCCACATCAGCTGTCTAAAGCGGACAGTAACAAAGTGAGTACTGTAGAGAACCAAGCCCTGCTGAGCACCAGATATGTCCTCATATTCAAACAAAGGGAACAGAAAAAACAAAGGCCTGATCCATGAAAAAAAGCACAATAAGTTAGTCATTTTACATAATAATAAAACAGACACACACATATATATATATATATATATATATATATATATATATATATATATATATATATATATATATATATATATATATATATATATATATATATATATATATATATATATATATATATATATATATATATATATATATATATTATATTATATTATATTATATTATATTATATTATATTATATTATGTGTGTGTCTGTCTATTTAATATAATAGTAAAGATGATATTTTGAAGAATGCGGGTAACAAAACAGTTGATGGGCCCCACTGACTTCCAATAATATGGAAAAACATACTATGGTAGTCAATGGGGCCATCAATTGTTTGGTTACACACATTCTTCATAATATCTTCTGTCTTCAGCAGAATAAATAAATTCATTAATAAATTCATAAATTCATTCCATTAAATACACTACCTTTCAAAAGGTTTGTAGCAGTAAGTTCTCAACATTTCTGCAAAACATCTTTTATGCATTATTTATGCTGCAGAATACAGTAAAAACTGCAGTAAAATACAGTAAAACTATAATAATGTGAAATATTATTAAAATTGAAAACAACAGTTTTCCATTTTAATATTTTAAAATGTCATTTATTCCAGTGGTAGCAAAGCTGGATTTCAGCATAATTACTCGAGTCTTCAGAGTCACATGATCCTTCAGAAATCATATGCTAATTTGATCGATTTAGTAAAATTTCTTATCATCAATGTTGAAAACAGTTGTGCTGCTTAATATTTTTGTGGAAACTTCGACTATCAGTGTGTGCGCACGTGTTTTCATTTCCTGTTCTCCTCCCCCCTCCCCCGAATCAGACTACTGTTCTCACATCCCGACCTTTCCAACTCTGCGTGAATGCCGCTATTCCTTCCACTGACATTTGAAAGGTGGGATGAGATGGGGAGGCAAACAGGGACACAAAGGAGAAAAGGAAGTAGACAATGTTGTGTGATATCCCTCCCGGAAACAAGGGAACATCTGACACCAACTGCTACAGCAGTCTGCTTCATCCTCTCTCTTATGTGTCTGATCAGCTCCTCAACATATCACTCAGCTTGTTCAACCTCTGTTCCCACGCAGACATGCTCATTTGGGAGCGTAAAAGTGATTTCACGCTACATGTCGCTGAAATATGAATGATGAGTAATGACAGCTGAATCTGAATTTGCACGAGTTGGTTATTTGTGGTTGCAGCTACACTTAAACCATCCTTGTCCTGTAGAAGATGCAGTTTTCATAACCTTTATATATGTACATCAACCCACTGCATTCTCTTTTGTGGTTACCAACCAAAGCAGTTTACAGAGTAAACACCCACTATTTGCAGTAACATTACATGACTGAGCTAGAATGATCAAATGCGATGTAAATGACTTAACTCACAGGTTCACGAAATTAGCAAAAACTCAAGAACCGTGAACTTGACAATCATGGGAACCATGAAGCTTTCTTACGTCCTCTTTCAGCAAAAATGTTTTTGGTTTTCAGAACCAGCACAATGCGAATAAAAGCCTAAATTCAATCTGTTCGTCATATAAAAGAGATCATGTCTCTTCAGAAAGTTTGGACTAAACCTCTCAATTCATGTGGATTAGTTTTACATTCTCTTTATGAACTTTTTGAAGAGTCGAAATGGTAGTAGCGTAGACTGTCAATGGAAGGGCAAATCTTCATTTGTGTTCGGAAGATGAACGAAAGTCTTATGCGTTTGGAACGAGATGAGGGTGAGTAAATGACAATTTTTAGGTGTACTAAACCTTTAATTTGATAAATATTAAATAAGCTGGAGTAACTAACTTGGTGTCTGTCAAATAAATGTGTTGTTCTAACAGGAGGATATTAGTGATTCTAATACCCTTTTTGTTAAATTCATTTGGTTTGGTTAGTATAGGTTCCTAGCCCAGAAATTGATGGAAATTCATAGAATGGTTACAGATTGGCTCTGATACCAACAAAGTGTTGGTGGAAAGGGGCAATATTGTCATAATCCAATGAGAGATACGCAGTGTTAGTTAATGCAAGTATTACAAGGTATATAGAGCATTTGGGTGCTGAGAGAGAGAAGGGAAAATTGTTTTCCCTCCCCAATTCAAGGAAAAATCTGGAACACAATGCAGTAAAACAAATAATTAGATCAGGATGCAGCATTTGCCTTAGGATTATCAGACAGCCAACTCACCAGAAAAGGGACTTCTTGTGCAAGACATCATGTAGATGCCTCTGGCTGACCTGGTCCAGGCGGGAGAACTCGTATTGGGGACTGAACTCTGCAGGAGCCGGGGTGCTGAAGCGTACTTCGAAAGAAGAAGTGGGAAAGTCCACCTGAAAAGACAGAGTTTTTTTTTTTTTTTTTTCCTTTCAAAATCAGCCACCGTTTAAACAATGGAGGGTGTAAAAGCACCCAGGAGAACAGTCAAAAGTAACAGTTATTAGCCTAAAATAAACTGTAATGGTAAAACTACCTCCTTATAGCATTCCTCAGACAATGCGTGTAATGGAAGTTAGGACTGGGCAAAATATATCATTTAAGCACTCTGGCAATATTCAGTATATCTTCATATTTATACGTTTTTTTTTTTTTTACAAAACCAGAAGAACCATCAAACATGGTCAATAAGATTCTAAATATTTAAATTCATTAAAAAATAAATAAATAAATAAATAAAAAAATAATAATAGAGTAACTTAGAGTAACTTACAGTAAAATAACATCATTTTAATTATTGACTTAAAAAAAAAAAAAAAGTTTTTAAATACACTAATATAATTACTTAGATTTTTAGAAAGAAAAAACAAACATTGTTATATGAAAAATATGCAGGAACCATGAACATTTTTGTATGGTGGCACAAATTTATTACTAAAATGAATCATGGAAACAGTCATTGTGAACAGATTCACAGAAATGTGTTGGGCTGTAACAGTTTTGCTTCTGGATCTATAAAAACTACTATCAAACTCAAAAGGCAAAAGGTCTAAACTGTCAATTATAATGATACCATTTCAGCAAGGTATATTGAGATTATCATGATAGTCACAAATGTTGCTTAATGTCATCAGCAAAATCACTGCAAGTATTTCATGAATATTTGATAACACTCAGCCCTAATAGTTAACTATACTGTTGTTCATGGAAGGGTTAGGGATATAAAGAAAACAAACCGCTATCACGGGTAAAATTTTCTCCAGCTCTTAGGTTGTAAAGATGGGACAAGAGTGAAATTAGAAAGTTTATGATCCAAAGCAAATGCTAAAGTTCACAGTCACGCCTGGCATCAGTTAACAGGAGTGCTGAAAGCCATAACAGCACCATGAACAGCTGAGGCTTTCACCTTAAACATGCCAAGTTAAATACCACAAACACTAAAAATTTAGAACAGCATAGATCCAACATACACTAAAGAGCTAAAGACATAATGAAACTACAGCTGCCAAAACTGACCCAGTGACAAAAACAGATTTGAAAAAAATCAAGAAAACTATGTTAGAACAATGAAAGAAAAAGCTTTAAAAGATAGGGACATGTGGGTCTGTTTTCACACTTCTCTCAGTCTGGGTTGAAATCAGTCCAATCATTATTGCCATATGCCTCTCAGCATCACACTTCATCCATTAGTAGAACAGACACCCCCCCAATAATGAACAGAAGTCCTTCATCTATTTAATGACCTTCGCACCAAATGTTCCCCCCCCATAAGGCAAGTCAGTTCACTCGGCAGCCATCTTGGTAGCAACCCTGGGCTGCTATTTTCTCTTTGGGAAAAGAAACTTGTTTAGGGCAGACAACACATTTTACTGTTCATAAATAAAAGTGAGGTTGTGGGGGATAGAAGTACCATTTTCATTTGTGAAAAATTAAACCAGCTTTGACTTGACTAAGTCTATAGGCATACAAGTACATCTACTTGAATGGGGAGGGGGACCAAGATTTTGATTGATTAAATAAATAAAATAAATAAAGCAATAAAATCAGTCAATAACGATACCCAAAATGTTGTGCATTTACCTTGAATCAGATCAAAGTAGAGGTGTATCGCTATTAAAATTTGGGCAAAAAAAAAAAAAAAAAAAAAAAAAAAAAAAAAAAAAAAAGCCAAAAATTGTTATATTGCGATATTAAAATTCTAATACACTTGGCAAACTTCAAGGGGAGTCCCAAAAGTCTTAATTATTTAAATGATCTTAATAAAACATCCTAAAAAAAAAAAAAAAAAAAAAAAAAAAAAAAACACAGTAAAATGAATACTAAATAAAAATAAATAGTTTATTACAATAGAAGTGCCAGATTATCATCTTTGGCAAAAGGGACCTTGGAGTCAAAAACCAACAGAAAAATAAAATAAAATAAAAAATAAAATAAGATACCAAGTTGTCGATTACATAAACAATTAACAATAATATTAAATAAAATTAACAGATAATACCAGCAATTTCCCCTATTAATATTACCCCAAGTGGTTTGTTTCTTCCTCCTTATACTGTCTTAAACATGCACTGCAGTTTGGTTTATGCTCATTTATAAACTCATTTATAAGCTTGCAATAATGAGCTACTTGTTAAAAGTAGTGTCAATTAATGGGAAGTGGTTCGGCATGAATATCTTGAACCATCACTCAAAGAATAGTGTGAATTGAATAGAAAGAATGTGAAAAATGGGGTCAGAGGAGTGAGCGAGAGAAAAGCAGCAGCAGATAGGACAAGGAGAGAAGCTAAGGGGAGCGAGCACACGTTAGGCAGTTTTAACGAGCCCCAGATGTGTCATTAGCCCCAGATGCATCTTGGCTGTGGGGCGGCTTAACGGGCAGATTGCAGGGACCGACTGAGAGAAATCTGCCACCTCACATGCACTGAATAACCCCGGTACCTTAATGAGGGGCAGAACCTACTGAATAGGCACAGCACCAGGCTTCGCTCCCAGTTTAAACTGCACAGCCCACTGCCCTTAGACAAAGCCATGCCATTCGGGCACAAAAGAGCCCTATTGGCACTACTATGGGCTGGCTTGGCACCCTGAGATAGCAGAAAGAAGAACGGGGATTGTGTAGGAGGCCTGTGCGGAGGGAGGGAATTTCACAGAGGCCCAGTCCGAGTGAAGAGAAAACTATGCGCACATGTGATTTACCACACAGATTTTAGAACAATACCAGTTGGGAGTGCTGTTTACAGAGTGCGGCTGTGAAATGTCATGTCTGAATGTGTTAAGAGAGGATATTAATGCATATGGAGGAAGCGGTGACTCAAAGTGCACAGGGAGGTCTGGGAGTGACACATCTCAGGTGTTTGTGATGATTGTCTGAGTATGTGAATGCGGTTAATAGATCGTTTCCTGCACCGCTGCTTAATCTACAGCGCCATGTTTAATATAATGACAGTAGTGTAGAAAGACAGTCTATGCATTATTCAAAAGTTTGAGGTTTGTATTTTTTTTTTTTAAAGAAATTAATTTTTATTCTGCAAATATGCATTAAATTACCAAAAGTGACAGTGAAAGAATTTTATAATGCTACAAAAGATTTATATTTCAAATAAACACTGTTCTTTCTATTCATAAAACAATATTAAGCAGCACAACTGTTTTCAACATTAATAAAAAATAATGTTTGTTGAGCATCAAATCAGCATATTAGAATGATTTCTGAAGGATCATGTGACACTGAAGACTGGAGTAATGCTGAAAATTCAGCTTTGCATCACATGAATAAACTACATTCTAAAATATATTAAAATTAGAAAAGCTATTAGCTATTAGAAAAGATATTACCATTTTTACTGTATTTTCGATCAAATGCAGACTTAAGAAAAAAAAAAAAATCCAACTCTTGAACAGAAAGACTTTTCCAACTTTTGAACAGGTGGTTATTGTGAATGGACTGGTCAAAAACACTTACAAATCAGTGGGGGGGGGGGGGGGGGATTCACTATGCAGTTATTTGAATCATTCTAATGAGTCGCTCAACCACTGAAACATTCAGAACAGGTACTGAATTAACATCCAAATCATGCTCTCAACCACAAGTTCAGTCATGTCTTATTCGAAATAATCCAAGTACTATGGCATCAAATCAGATACTCTAGTAGGTACTTATTTTTAACAAGTACTTACTTCACAACCACTTAAAAAAAAAAAGAAGAAAAAAAAAAAAAAAAAAAAGTGTATGTTCTATATTAGTACGAATCTGTGTAGTATGAATGTAATGCGGATGTACTACATTTGCCATGTCATCATGCTACCAGCGTCAGTTGCGTTGCTTCACTGTCATTCACAAATCCTCTCCTGTGGCCTCATGGGATAGTAAAGTGTCCATCGAATGCATGTTTCATAGTACCTTCTTCATTCCTGCATTTCCACTAGCACACTGGCCTAACCCTATTACAGCCAAAATTATGGATCCTGCAAACAAATCCTAAAGCAAACATGTGAACCTTTAAAAGAATTAGACTGTGTCAATAAATAATGCAAGCCCAGCTGTTGAATAATTTATTTTTATAGTTCAAACTTCCCGAAGATGGAAGTGTAAAGCATGAAAATTTTCGATTTATCTAGGCTATATTTAAAAGTTATTTACATGTGCATTTGACCATGAAATGTGGGTTCAATGAGTCTTGAAATTCATTCCGCTTCTGCATTTACTCAGCATCAATGCACTAATTCTGCTCAGGAACTACAATACATCTTAAAAAAAAAAAAAAAAAAAAAATGCACTTGTTTGAGTGTGTGTGGTATTTGTAGGCCACGTCAAACTTGCACAAGTCAGCCTGTTCAGATCACCACAACTGGTTTGCTGTAGGAGGTGAGTATCAACAGAACTCTATTGCTTAAAGAGCCTGTTTTCATAACCTCCAGTACCACATGCCATTATCATTAATGACAAATATGCACCAAATGTGAAAGTCAGCCAACTATTAACAGAAAAAACACACACACACACACACACACACACACACACACACACACACACACACACACACACACACACACACACACACACACACACACACACACACACACACACACACACACACACACACACACACACACACACACACACACACACACACACACACACACACACACACACACACACACACACACACACACACACACACACACACACACACACAGTCAAAATCAGTGAACAAATCAAGAATTCACTATGGAGTTATTTGAATTGTTCTAAATGATTCAGTGGTTGGGTGAGTCATTAAAACAGTTACTGAATTAACATCCAAATCACACTGATCCGATTAAACAAAGTAATATGTAACTGGTTATTATTTCCTGATGTTCTTTTGCAACAACAAAATCAGAATAAAATGTCTAGTTTTGTGATTTCAGACTATTTCCTGAACATTTCATTTTGCCTTGGGCTGTTTAGATGCATGTAAAATTTCTGTACCCATCTTTTCTCTCTCTCTCTCTCTCTCTCTCTCTGCAGAACTACCTGACCTACTTTTAGGACATTTTGCAAGGAGTGGGACCGTTCCTTCCTACATTTCCACTAGCACACTGGCCTGACCCTATTACTGCCAAAGTTATGAGCCAAGCAAGGAACATACCTTCATTATACTCCTTTACATATAATCTAACCAGACATGCCTTCAAATATATACTGCTTGACAATTACAAACACCTTAAAACTTAATGTTATCAATGCATGTGTCCTGAATAGTCAGCTTATGTGAGCATGTATGCATAAATGACCTTTGAAATAAAGATGAAAATGAGATGTTTTTTTTTTTTTAAACAGGAAGCCTCATCCTTAAGGTCTGATAAGGACCTGTTTGGCATGCTGCAACCTCCTTTTATATCAACCAAAATAAAGGGGGAGATGAAGAAAAAGGGTTGTATGGAAAAGGAGTGTGTTGTTGTGAGTAAATGTGAGTTTACAGGGAACGTGGGTGAGTCAGAGTTAACTAAGATTATGAAGCAGGACAAGGAGGAAACTACATGATTACATGGTAAAAGGCCAAACCTGAAGAATGACACTGTCTGGCTGGCTGAAGTTGGGTGTACTGGAACGAGCATTTCCACTGCCGGGGGTTGAAGGCCAGAGACCCAGCAGCTTCCTCCCACACGTCAGAACACTGAGGAAGAGGGAACATAAGGTGCAGGGTCAGAAAACACCTAACATCCGCTTATAGATGCACAAAACAAGCAACAACAGGATACGGACATAGATGGAGTATATAAATACATACGTACTTGACCTACTAAGCACATTCTTGTGTTTATCTTACAAGCAATGGTAAATATTTTTGCTAGCAATGTTCTATGGACCCCACAAACAAATCCTTAAGCAAACATGTGATCCTTCCTACAAAATTATGCCAATAACTTATGTAAGTCCAGCTGTTGTTGAGTAAATATTTTTTTACAGTTCAAAGTTCCTGAAGATAGAAGTCAATGTCACGCTTGAACATTTTCATGATTTTATGTATGTAGATTTAATGTAATTTGAATTTGACCATGAAAACTGTGCATACTGTGTGTATTATGTGAGATAACAGCATACTGTTATCTATTTCTCAATACACCATTTCTCAGGAAATGAAATACACTCAAAAAAAAAAAAAAGAAAAAGAAAAAAAAAAAAGAGCACTTGTTTGAATGTGCGCGGTGTTTGTAGGCCATATTACACTTGGAAAAGTCAGCCTGTTCTGAACACCACAACTGTTTTGCTATAGGAGGTGAGTATCAACAGAATTCTAGTGCTTAAAGAGCCCGTTTTCATGCCCTCCAGTATAACATGCACACATGCCATTATTTATGACAAAAGTGCTCAAAAATGTGAAAGCTGACCAGCAATTAAAAAAAGAAAAAAAGGAAAAGAAGACAGATTCATGCTTACTGTCTAAAGTTGAATAAGGGCATGGTGACCCAGCCCAGAGCTTCAATGCTGCGTTTCTGCTTGCTCTTCTCCTCCGCACCTCCAGGAGGCGGTAGAGGGGTGGCATATAGCGTCACAGTCAGCTGTGACTCCCTTGGCAACTGGTTGATCTGGACGGGGAAGCAAACTCTACATATTGAAAAAGATAAATTATTAATTAAATAATTTAAATAACACCAATGGCAGTACGTTTTCGAAAAAAAAAAAAAATTAAATTCTCAGTTTGTTCTTCAAACCAAGAACAAGAATATAAATGCAACATTTTATTTTTACACACCTACAATTGGAGTTATAATAGTACATACACCTACATACATGCGCTTAAATATATTCACTAGGATGGAGAAAATGACAATTGTCTACTAAATTATCCCAGAACAATAACAAAACTCTTCAGTGAGGAGGCAGAGTACAAAAACAGCAACAGGAAGCAGAGAAGGAAGAAATTTAACATCTGAAGTGCTTGGTAAACAAACTTCGATAATAACATGTTCAAACATTAGGCCATTTGTTTTCAAAAAACCTCAAAGAGAGTATATTTATGGGATTGTGTAGCATGTGTGGATTGGCGTCAGGCTCACCTCTGGTCCCACACCACCAGGTGGAAGAGATATTTGCTGACCGCCTGTTTACTGGTGTGCTGGGGGGCACATAATTCCACTCCGCCATGGGTGAGAGAACAGGACAAGAAGAAATTTTCATAGCTGTGGATGCGTTTGTGAAAGAAAGAGAAAGAGGGGGAGATCAGAAATGGCAGCAAAAGTCAAACAGAAGGCAAGAAATTTGGGACATTTTATCACTAAAAATCTTCCTTTTCAGGGAGCTGCTAACTTAACCGCTGTGACCAAATTGAGCTGAACTGATCAGTTAGATGTGTGTGAATGATTAATTTAGCCTGGTTTTATGAACTGGATCAACTGATGCCTCAAAAGATTTGACTCAAATGAACGATTAGGTGTGTTCGACTTGAAGCAACACTGTGCAGACCAATCTGTATGACATGAAAGTATCACAAGAGCAATTCAAAAGCATACACAGCTATCTGTTCTCTAATCGCTCATGGTACGGTCATACACCGATGGGTCTGCACAGCACCACTTCAAGACAAACACGCCTATTAATTCACAAATCAGACATCGCTACTACCGTTTTCACAGAAAATCTTGACTTTTCAGCATTCAGATTAAAATTTCATTCCGTGACTGACGATCATTTTTTTGAAGCTTAACTCCAGTCCCCTTTCATTGCAATTGCACGAAAAGAGTGAATTTTTCAACATTTTTCCATTAGCGTTTTCCAGAAGAAAGTCATTTGGATAGTGAATAAATGATGACAGTATTTTTATTGTTGGGTGAACATATCCTTTCAATTTCAAATGAATCATCTTAAAGCACTGACTTAATAAAATATACTGTGCATGATTCAGGAGAGCATGTTCATGTCTTAATTCATTTTACTAATGACATATTGCCATTACTGTGACTTTTTTGACCATGAGAAATCCGCAAATTCCCAAATGACTGGCACTTTTACTTTATGCTTTATGTAGGTAGTTAGGTAGGTATTTGAGATCCTTAATAGATTTTATGTTAAGTCCTTAATAGAGATTACCAAGTAAAACTATCATTTACTTGCATTAAAAGCAGTCAAGATACCCACATGGAAAGAACCTATATGTGGATATATGCGCATATATGAAACCTATATGCAGTGTATATGTACATATATGCTGCATATATACTGCATATATGCTATATATATGCTGCATATATGCGCATATATACTGCATATATGCTATATATATGCTGCATATATGCGCATATATGCTATATATATGCTGCATATATGCGCATATATACTGCATATACGCTATATATATGCTGCATATATGCGTATATATACTGCATATATGTGTATATATGCCACATATAGGCAAAATTGAGGTGCATATATGTGCATATACAGGAAATATAGGTCTCCTGTATTGCTTCTTCATATCCATATATATGCCCTATACATACAAGATATGTCTTCTATATAGCTAATGGCAGGATCTGGTCATTTTGTAGCTCATATCTCATTTTTGACTGTCATACATGATGCCTAGCTCATATTTTCTATTATCAAGGCAAAAACTAAGAATTAACGAAAAAAATTATGCAAGAACTTATGTATGTGCGAATGTAGCAGTTATGTATTTAGACAATTATTTTGTGATTCCACTTGCCATGACCATATTTGGGGTTTCCTGCCGCCATGCTGACTTGGGGTGTTGACGCACTTTGCTGCTTCCCAGTCTGCATGAGACATCACAGCGGTAGGTCGCACAAAGTTTTTGCGGTGATTCAATTAAGGCCATGTTTCATGTAACAGCTGAATTCACATGATATATTTGTATGATTGTAATCCAAAACCCCTCTGTGATGTACATTCAGATGTTTCGTTGATTATTTTTCTTTACTTAAGTTACTTTTAATATCTCTCTTTCTCAGCGTTGTGCGTTGCTGCCGCATGCTGTTTGTATGCTGCACAAGTCCTCATATATTGCCATTTGTGTTATACAGAATAAAGTGAGGACCTGATGGCAAGATTTTTCGCAGTCTGTCTTTGATTACGACACAACGCAGAAAACACACCGCTACACGAACACGTGAAATTGGTCCCACATGGAAAAAACCTATATAAACATATATGTTTCAATATAGGTTTTGATATAGGTTTTACATATATGTGACATATATAAAATTGGCCGTTTTCCTATATTATATATATATATACATATATATACATATATGTGTACATATATGTGTGCATATATGTACATATAATATAGGAAAACGACCAATTTTATATATGTCACATATATGTAAAACCTATATCAAAACCTATATTGAAACATATGTTTATATAGGTTTTTTCCATGTGGGTAAACACACAAAGTTGGATCTTTGTCTTTCAAAGCATGACTTGAATATCCTAAACGAAAACTAGAAAACAAGCCTTTACTAACAGACATGCTTTATATTGGGGTTCGCAACTCCGTTAGTGGTTGTGGAAACCTTGCCACCTTTTTCCAACTTCTCTCTCGTAATCCCAATGTTCTCCCACATCATTCAACTTCAATTTAAGCACTTATAGAGACTCTTAAATGGGAAATGAACTCTCCTAAATAGAAGGAAAAACATTCCCAAGCTAAATGGAATACCAGAGAGGGAAGAAAAACATGAGTGAAATACTAATGCCAATACTCGTCAGAGGATCCAGAAAAACACTCCAGAGAAAAACCCTCCATGGTTAAAAATAATTTAACCATCTTCATGACAACATTTGAAATGGCCATTTAACACTGATCTGAGATCAGATTTGAGCCTCTTTAGATTTGAATATGAGAAAGGAAGCAGATTATATATCAGCGCAGAAGGAACCAACTGATTGACTAACTGCCAAAAGCAGATGGGATGCAGGGGAACGTCAGCCCTCCGTCACCACTGCACAGGTGCCTAGTGCCCAGACTGCCCTCCGCCTGGCCTCCAAAGGTCAAAGTTCATGCTGAGTTCCCATACATGCTTCTTTGTGATGGCTTGTTCCACAGTCAGCATCAGTTTCAGAGGAAGACAAAGAGCACTAGTCCAGGTCAATGGGCGGGAGAGACCATTCCTGTGCAGTGTGGGGGAGGGGAAAGGGCTGTATTACTTTATCACTGAACGACTGGGCGAGGTGTAGTGACATTTAGGGTTGGTCAGCATCTGTCTCCATGCTGGTGGGAGTGGTTATCATTTCTAGGTTAGGACAGAGGGTAGAGAGGACTGAGAAAAGAAGGAAAGGCATTCTAAAAGTTCTCTCTGCATCGTAACGCCAAATAATCCTGCTGGATTACCAAAAGGGATCAGCAATGTAGACAGCTGGTGTACAGCTGCATCTCTGATGCCTCCATTTCCACAATAGTCAACTTTCCTGTGGTCTAATTTCTAGAGTCCTCAGAATTCAAATCTAAAAATGCAACATTCAGGTTTTTTGATGTACATTTAAGACATTTATTCAAATTTCAATTTTCATTTGGGTCACAAATAAGACCATGAATGTGATCAACAGATGCTAAGCATGCAATCTGCTGAGAAAAAAGAACTTCCTGTACAAATACAAACTATTACATTACTATTACAATACAAACTGGGCTATTAAACCTAACAATAGTGAAACTATGCCAAGATAAGAATTTTTTTTTTTTTTCTGATAAATCCACCGGTCAATGTTCAATGTTAAATCCACCAGTTCAACGGTCAATGTTATTTGAATTTAATGTTGTGAATAATTTTCTACTTTCAGTTTTTGGTTCCTGGAGATGGGGCAAATCGCAGGACGTAAGATGATACCATGGAAAGGCTGTTATTAAAACCTGTCATTCCGGATTACTATTCTGTTGAAGTTTGCAAAACAAACAAGAATTTTTACTACTGCAAATCTGAACTCGTTCAAACTAACAATACAACCCACGTTCGTATTCACCGGCTACCCATTTTATAAGAGGGACAATTTTTTAGCGGTACCCACATTACATTGTGCTACATGATACAGTGCACAGGTGACAAACACTGGAGTGTTACAGTCTACACTTTTTTGAGGGGTGGGGGGGTAGGGAATCTCATTTTCACCAAGACTGCATTTATTTGATTTAAAAAATAAATAAATAAATAAATAAAATAAATAAATAAATAAATAATTTTTTTTTTTTTTACTTTTTTTTTCCCCCTGTGATTGCAAAGCTGAATTTTTAGCAGCCATTACTTCAGTTTCAGTGTCACATGATCCTTCAGAAATCCTTCTAATACGCTTATTTGGTGCTCAAGAAACATTTGGTATCATCCATGTTAAAAACAGCTGTGCTGCTTAATATTTTTGTATCATCATCATCATTATTATCATTATTATTATTATTATTATTATTATTATTATTATTATCATTATCATTATCATTATCATTATTATTATTATTATTATTATTATTATGAAAAAAATCTAACCATAGTGTATAATTCATGCTCGATTCACAGGCTGATTAAGCCAAACCAAGAAAGACAGAACTACCTGGCAGCCCACGTGATGGGAATACGGTGAGCCGCGTAAACACTGAAGGAAAGGACGTTTGTGACCATGCCAGCTTCCTGTATGGGGGCTGTGGATCTGCTGCTGTGTGGCATGGTGTGGAAATTAGCATTGAAAGTGCTACAGTACAGCTCCACAAGATCCAAGATGGCTGCAGTCAACTTCTCTACAATTATCACTGTAAAGGACAAAATAGGTTCTTTTGTTTACATACAGATTATGATGCTAATTATTCATAATTACTACACCACTCTCTGGAATGCTTGATTTTTTGTAAATCTTTTGCATGTTATGCTCCTAGAATGTTGGATGAAGTAGCAGCAGGAATTCACACTAAATGTTAAAGTTAAATGCGTCCAGCACAAGGCCGCATCCTTCCTGTTTATGGCTATCTTTCACAGATGTCATAGTAACAGGATGCTATATAAACACACTCTTCCAACAAACATGAAACACTTGCATACATCCTCAACAGTGTTACCCCAGGAAGAGGCAAACACTAAAGGTCAAGTATAAACCTATAGGGGCTTTTTCACCAGAGGAACCTTTTCATAGTTCCTAGAAATATTGGCAGAAATATCCACTTTTTGGCATGTTCGAACCGCAGGAACTAGGAATGATTTTAGTTCTAGGAACTCCTTTGGGGGGAACTAAATTAACTCCTACTTCAGAGTAGGGTCTAATCCAGCACAATAGGAACTACCAGTGACAAGTGTACGCTGATTGGCCAAACGCACCCACCATTTTTTTTTTTTTTTTTTTTAAATCCTTGTACACACAGATTTTAGCCTATATATTTACTCCACAAACTAGCTCTATGTACATGGAAAGCAGTGATGGATGGACCTCTCAACCTTTACACCAAGGAGAAAATCCAATGCAACTTTGTACCAAGCAAAACATGATTATGTATTTCTGCTCAGCTAGTGACACTGAGCATCAACCGCACGGCAAACGCAAATACCTTTTCATATATGTATACATTATATATGTACACTTTAACATATTTGTATAATAGTTCCATCTACTAACGTATTAAACATTACTGTTAATCATATCATAAACTAATGGAGAATATGGCGGGTGCCAGTGTTTCGCATGCGTTCGGCCAATCAACATACACTTATGTCACTGGTAGTTCCTATAGTGCTGGTTTAGACCCTATACTTAAGTAGGAGCTAATTCCCCAAAAGGAGTTTCTAGAACTAAAATCGTTCCCAATTCCTGCAGTGTGAAATCCGGGTACTTCCGTCAATAGTTCTAGGAACTATGAAAAAGTTCCTCTAGTGCGAAAGCCAAGAAAACGGCCCTAGGGGAACTATCATCTCGGGGAACCACCCTGGTGGCTAGTTCCTGGAACTATCTGGTATACTATACTATACTATAGATTTTCATTGCTTAAAATGGTAAGTTGGGTCTGGAACAAGGACAAAACCATCAAATATGTATAAAAGGCATTTGTAAAGTACCTAAATAAAGGGATGGGGAACAAGTCTCTAAATCTTAATATAAGAAATGTTATATATATATATATATATATATATATATATATATATATATATATATATATATATATATATATATATATATATATATATATATATATATATATATATATATATATATATATATATATATATATATATATATATATATATATATATATATATATATATATATATATAATGTCCACAAAAATATATTATATAAATATATCTCTTTACAAAACTAACACAGACACATACTTCCATTTGTGTTAGTTTATAGCTTTGATTACTATTATTCTAAAATGTCATAATATATAAAGGTTGGGTTTAAAAAGGATAAATGCTTCATTTGACAAACAGGAGCACCATACCTCTGTTTTCTCTCTTCGCCAAGACACTGACATCCTATAAAGACAAACAGAAAAAGACATACCATTTCTGCAGTGAAAATGAAACTTGTAAAACCAAGAAAGAAAAAAAAAAAAAAAAACATGCACAGTGTACTTCTAGCAGTTTTAAAGGTTAGCGGTTTAAGCAATGCAGAGAATGGTCTAATCATTTGAGGAACTAGAAGCAGCAAAATCTGCAGTTTTGCAGCACTGCGTCTGTGCTCACATGAAAGTAGCCAAAAAAACCGAGTATATGCATATTATATGCTTATCAGATATCTAAAATGTTTCCCAAGTTATGTTTCTGACTAAGTGTTCAAAAGGTACTACCTTCTGCACTTTAGGCTGTAGTCTGCAGGGGCAAGCTGGCAGCTGGTTTAGGGCAGCAGTGATGTCAGGTGTTTCAACAGCTGCTAGAGAAGTACACAGGGCCTTCACCGACTGCACTAACCGCTCCACATGCAACGGTAACTCCACCTGCAAGTGAGAGAAAACACATTGAAACAAATAGAACGAAGGATGAAGGCATTTCAAAAACCATAATGAGCATGTATATTTAAAGGTTATTTTTTCACATTCAAATACTTAGTCACCATGAAATAAAAATTTATTATTTTTATGGATTATTGTAGTATTTATTATGAATGATTCATCCAGGCACATTATTATTAATAATAATAATAATAATAATAATAATAATAATAATAATAATAATAATAATAATAATAATATTATTATTATTATTATTATTATTATTTTTATTTTTAAAAAATTTTTTTTTAAAAGCATGTGCCCTTGTAAACCGTTTCACTCAGATATACATCACAATAGGGGAGAAAAGCTAACTGGTTAATTTGTCCAATGGCAGATGATTTAACCTTTCAATAAAATACCTTGCCCGTTTAGTAAAAATTCCATCTCTGCATCACTGCATTCACAACATTTCAAATCCCTCAAGTTCTCGCCATCTCCAAAAAGCCAAGCCAATGTTGATTCTTGTTTTATTACAAGCTCTGTTGTGTTCTCTGTTTACCAACAGACGCTCCTCTGTTCTGAGGTTTTTTTTTTTTTTTTTAAATGGGTGATTTAGGGCACTCCCTGTCAACCTTTCTCGCTCGTTGTGACAACTAACCTTTGCCACTCCCACAACATACACGCGTCAGTAGCCGGAGCAACTTTTCTCTATTAATGGATATGAGGAGAGATGCACGGGCGAGTGACACATGTATATAATTTCCCATGAAAACCATCCCGCTAGGTCTAAAACAAACACTTATAATAGGATTACCATAGTGAATCAGGGTAAGACAAAATGAAGGACTGATGATGTATTGACTCATTTAAATTGTTGAATTTTTGGGGAAAAGGGTACATAGTGTACCTTTAACACACTATCAAACTATCTTCAGATAAGCAATTTTTGTAACAAGCTTACCTCCGATAAAAGGAAAGACTCAGCCTCATTATGAAAGGTATCCAGCAGAAGAGTCAGTGCCTCCCTGTCACACAAATGAAAGATTATTCATCAAACAGTGTGGAAGACAACAGCCTAAACTTCATGACCTCATCTTCATTGCTCTTACCTGGTCACAGTCTGTCTGATTGGCCTCTCTTGCAGTAGAATACTGTGGTTCATGGTGGATGGAGTATCATCATCCTCGGGCTGTTAATCAACAGCATTCATTAAATAATGCAAACATTTAAGAATTAAAACACCATTAGCATCTACACTGTTATGAATAAAAGGTTCACAAATGGTGTTGGGGTCTATGGATACATGAAGAAGCTTTAATATCCATGAAACAAAAGGTTGTTTAGAAGATTAAACTATTCTTCACACTAAGGAAACGATTCTTCAATATAATTGCTGTGAAAACTGATACCTTTATTTTTAAGAGTGTAAGTGCAACATCTAGGTGTAAGGTCACATACCAGGTGTATGCATTGTACTCTAAATAAAGGCAACATGAATGCCGTGAGATTTAAAATAAACGGTTTTTGACATTTCCAAACAAGCTTGGGGAATTGCATGATGGAAAACATGCTTGGTGCAATGTGGACTGCATTTTTAAAATGTTCAAGATTCAATCAGGTTAATATTGATTGCACTCATTCAAACCTGTAACGCAAGGTTTTATACAGATCAAGAATTGAGTACACAAAGAGTGCAGACTTGTTAGAGATAAGAGGTCTAAAAAAAATGTTTCCTACGGGTGTTTCCTGCAGTTTTAATGGTTTTTAACAAGAAGAATACATGTTGTTGGATCACTAATCCATCTGCTGTCAGCTTTGGTCTTACCATTCGGGCGAGCTCCATGCTGACAGAACTCCGTTTGGTAAGAATGAGTTGAATGTCCCAGTCAAACTTCAGACATTGCTGGATGTACTCAAAACTCGCCAGAGTCTCAGTGCTTAGCAGAAAGAAAACAAGCAAAAGCAAACTTGAGTTTTATGGGGACATAATTTATAAACTTATATAATACCGTTCTAAAGTTTGGGTCAGTAAGACTATATTAAGAGATTAATACATCAGCAAGGATGTGCTGAAGTGAGTGATCATGAGTGAAAGTGAAAGACATTTATACATTTTATCTTTCAAATAAATTTCCTTTTGAACTTTCTATTCTGAAAATCCTGGATGGGGGGGCGGGGGACATGTTTCCATAAAAACATACAACATTGATAATAATGGCATCAGCTTTGCCATCAAAAGAATACATAACACTTTAAATTATTAAAATATAAAATGGCTTTCCAAAAACATTTCTGAAAAAAAGCTTACCAACCCCAAACTTTTGAACAGTAGTGTGTGTATTTAAAATGAAATATTTGATACATTAATATGAAATGAAAATCTCACAAACCATTCTTCTAAATGACAATAAAACACTTTAACAATCATACAAAAACTGAAGCATGTGCCCCACTGAACCACTGGCATTGTGGTTTGCTGGACCCAGAAAGGGCCTCTATGAGTGAAGTACGTTATTGTTCTTAAACTGATGCTCATGTATTTATTTTAAAACAGTCATACAATGTGCCTCTTCCTCAAGGCCCTGCACAAGCACATGGTTATCAGGAAAAGACACACTTCCTATCACACAGCAGCTGCACCCACAGCAAAAACATTCAACAGAATCACACCTGCGGTTCGTCACACAGACACACTCAGTCTCAGCTCTGTCTGTTTTGCCTTTTAAAAGAAATACAACCAAATTTACCGTCAAAAATGTCAAGTGGCCTTTAAAAAAGAAAAACAGGAAAAGCATACGAATGAGTGATTAGTTATGCAGTAAAATGGTGGTCGTGTCATGGGGAAACCGAATGCGGTTATAGCAGTCCACAGACATAAGCACAGCTTGTTTTTATGAAACCACAATTGAAGGGCCACAGTTATATGACGAGGAACTTTTAAGACCACAAACCGCAGATCTTCAGTTTAGCTTGTTTTTTTGGAATCACCCCATTTCCACCCACAACTCAAATGGACTTACAAAAGAACTGCTTGTGACTTGTATTTCATTATGCTATTGGACGGGAATGTTTTAGAAACACACTGCAAACTGACAAGCAGCTGGGGGTGTTTTTGGCCATAATGCTTTGGGGAGAAAATCCGACTGCTCACTCGTGTTGAGCCAATGTGAGGTGGACATGAAACCCCTGGAAGAAAAATGCAGATGTCCAAAAAAATACTGTTGTCAACAGAATTTACAGGAAGAAGCCTGGATTATGAATTATTCCCAGACATGAACATCAGGATAGTCACAAAGATCCATTGATCATGACAAATCAGAAGCAACCACTGCATTTTAACCCTTATAGGGTCTTTGGGGTCTGCACAGACCCCAAACGATGTTTGCTCAAATAAAAAATAAAAATAAAAAAAAATGTTCTCTTTGTCCAAATGACATGAAACTTTGTACAGTTGTTAACACTTTCTATATCTACAAAAAAAAGAAAAAAGAAAAGGTCACACTCAGGGTCTTCGGGGTCTCCACAGACCCCAGGCAACAAAATGTAATTTTGTAACAAAATAATTGTTTTTTAAAAAACAAATGTAATTTTACTCTGTTTATTAATGTTTTTACTTCATATTTGTGTAGTTTTTGGAGGATTTGTCATAGCTTTTAAATTTATATAAATAAATAAATATTTTTTTATACAAAAACAGTTTATGTAAAATTCACTTTATAAAAGACCCACATTTCTAACTTTCATTCATGGGGATAACATGGATAATTTGACATGATTTAATGTAAGATTTTTGTCCATCTTTTGGAAAATGCAGTTTTAAAAAAGTAAAAAAAAAAAAGTTTTTCCAAAAATGTTGATTTTGAGGATGAATTTTGTCCAATTTGTAAGCGGGGTCTCATCATAATGTAACAATATGGAAAAACTGATTTTTTTCAATTACAAAAAAAAAAAAAAAAAAAAAAATACTAAACTTTGACAAAAAGTAGCCTTTATTGTTATAGATGTGATTTCAGAATATTTAGATATGAATCCAACTGAAAAATACTTATGAAAAGATGTCTTTCAGTCAGTCAAATAGCACATAGCAAATAGTGGAGCTCTGCAGCAATTACTGGTAAAAGTGATAGTTTTTTTTACTTTTAGAACTGCATTTTCCAAAAGATGGGCAAAAATCATACACTAAACCATGTCAAATTATCCATGTTATCCCCATGAATGTAATTTAGAAATGTGGGTCTTTTATAACGTGAATTTTACATAAAGCTGTTTTTGTATAAAAACCTATTTAAAAAAATATTTTTTAATTTATTTATATAAATTTAACAAATATGATAAATCCTCCAAAAACTGCACAAACATGGAGTAAAAACATTAATAAACAGTAAAATTACATTTGTTTAAAAACAAAAAACAAAAAAAAAACAAACAAACAAGTATTTTGTTACAAAATTGCATTTTGTTGCCTGGGGTCTGTGGAGACCCCGAAGACCCTGAGTGTACTTCCCAAACGAAGACCGCACAAGGGTTAATCACGATCCAAACAAAGATGTTACACACATGTAGCATGAGAAGCTGTTTTTGATTTGAATTAGATTTAATTTCAAGATTTAAAGCAAAAACAGAATGGTCTGACTGTAGATTTGTGAAATTATGCTACATAAGACACCTGCAAAAAACAAAAACAGCAGACGGGCTGAACGAAAATGCAGATTCATTCTCTGACAGTAGGTGGCGCTTATGGAACAGCAGTGGTTTCTTTGGTTGCGGCTGTGCACAAAGCAGCGCTGTGCTAATTAACACTACTTTAAGAACAAGAAAATTCCATCAAAACTATTCTGAAGAAAGCCAGTTTCCTTTAGAGATACATTCACATAAACCCCCATCCCCAATTCAATATTTGATCGCAAACCGTGAGCTTGCTGTGATTGGTACAGTATTTGCTCTGCTGACGCATCGGTGTTCTTTTCTTTGCCTCCATCTTCAGCATATCCCATCTCTGGCTTGTATTAACGTCCTGTTTACAGACTTTGTAATATTTACACACAAATGACATTTTTGGAAATGATTACAAAGCAGTTTGTGTGCAAGTCTGGAATAGAGATTGGCCAAAAAATAAATAAATTGTGCTTTGGAGCATAAACTGGCTTGTTCTGATATATGGCCGGTCAACCGGTTCATCTCTAATAAAGACGACTGTGGGATAATGTTGCTTTACCTTATAAAGAGACCATAAAAAAGCTCAGAATGAGTAATATTTTCAGAGTAAGCCTTCATCCCAAGGCTGCTAATTGCACTTTTTATGTAGGCTCATTTGCCAAGCTAAAGACGAAGGCTAAATTATACAAGTCTATGGAAGTTCTATGCATTTCAATTGCAAGCAAACAAAGCATCAAGAAATGAGATTCAGTAAAGTCACTTTTGGTGAATCCTTAATTCTTACTTTTTGAGGAACTCTGCCTGGCCACATATTTTCAGCAGGTAGTCATCCACATCAATCATATCCAGGTCATCATGGGAATAGCAGAGGGTCTGATAGATCAGCAGGTCTATGGTTGAAGATCCTTTTGGGAAGAGAAGAACAACACTGACATTACTTAACTTGCATGATGAGAAACAACTATCCAACAGTGTTGGGGAGTAAATAAGTAACTACATATTGTGTAGCATTTCCAGTTACATGCAACGATTTCCAACAAGTAGAGGTAATAAACCGATACACTTGTTTTAATTGTCATCTGTATTACAGCTGCATTACAACTAAGTGAACTGAGGAAATTTTATTAAGATTTATTAATGTTTTTGAAATAAGTCTCTTATGCTTACCAATGCTGTATTTGTTTGATCAAAAATACAGTAAAAACATGTATATTGTGAAATATTACAATTTAAAATAACTTTTCTATTTTGAATAAAATTATATATTTTGAAATGTAATTTATTTTTCAGCAGTCATTACTCCAGTCTTCAGTGTCATATGATCCTTCAGAAATCATTCTAATATGCCGTTTTGGTGCTCAAGAAATATTTCTTAATGTTAAAACAATTGAGAAAACTATGATTTTTTAATTTAAAAAAAAAAAAAAAAAAAAAAAATTCAGGATTTTTGATGAATAGAACGTTTAAGAGAACAGCATTTATTTGAAATAGAAATCTTTTATAACATTACAAATGTCTTTACGGTCACTTTTGATCAATTTAATTCATCTTTGAATAAAAGATAATTTTTCAAAAAAAAAAAAAAAAAAAAAAAATCTTACTGACCTACACAACGGTAGTATATGTAGCATTGGAAAGTCTGATCAATTTTCACAAATCCTTTTCTTTAAATGATTCAGTTTAATGAACCAGTTCAAAAACGAATCACTGATTTATTTGTATCATTGTGCAGTCTACTTTGTTGTAGAAAATTTGTGGATTTTTTTTTTTTAACAATTTATAAAAGATAGTATAGTTTTAAACTTATTAGCTGTATATGGTTGTAAATTCATATTTTCAAATATAATACTGTGTCACACAGATACTCATTGTTTTTGTGCAGGACAAACATTGCTGATTGTAAAAATTTCATTAAATGATATGGTAGTTATCTCTTAGATACTGACGCCTCAAATAGCTTCAATTAAATTAGCTTTTATAGTATCTGACTATGTTTTTACATGTTTAGCTTGACTGTTTAACCACTTTAAACAATAAAAGGCTTAAAACACAATTTTTCAAAGTAACTTCCCCAAAGCAAATGCTTAATTATGTGATAACAAAAGGCAGTGAGCACACAAAGAAACAGAATAAGTGTCCAGTATGCCTCAAAGGTATTGATTTATCTTAAAGCAAGATCAATAAGAGGTCATCAATTAGTTACAAGTCTCTGCAGCCCTTCCTGGAAATGGACACGCTGCCAGATGCTCCCTATACAGTAAATTAGCACCAACTGATCTGAATACATTCGATGGACAAAGGCAAGAAGATGTGAATTTTCCCTTGGTTCATAGCAATGTTCGTCACTTCACTGGGAAGATGTAGGGGAAAAAAGCAGAGGTAGGGATGAACCAGAAAAAGGTTAATCCACCCTTCCCCCCGTCCCAAAAATGACACCCTAACTGGGCAGATGTACTGCACTGTAGTCACAGTGGGAGCACATTTTTGGAGAAACACCCCTGTCTCACTCACACACACCCACACCTCCACTTCCATTTCCTCCGTACTTTCTCAATAATGAATTGGGCAGTTCTGTTGAGTCTTGAGAATAGGCTCTTAATATTTTTTTTGGATGTGAATGGACCCAGATACACTCATTTTAAATTGAGACCACAGAGAATGCACATGGAAAGAGAGAAACAAGACACTTGTAAACCACAATTTCCATTGACAAAACGAGCCATTTCTTATTGTTACTGCTGATTATTTTTGTTAAAATACTTCATTCCAGTTTAGTATACAGAGACAAGTAAACCCTTTTGTCAGTTGACTCCCGCCAAAAAGCACAAACATTGCGGTTCTCTGTGTGTGTGTTTTTTAAAAAACATTTCTCTGTTTGAGCACCTTGACATAGCAACGCTGACTCATGAGTTGACCAATGCAGTGAGTTTGAGTGTAGCACCATGCGTTTATATTCACTATATTCATTGTCATGCAAAATTTCTGACTTTTGCCCCTGGTTTCACAGACAGGGCTTGAGCCTAGTCCCAGACTAAAATGCATGTTTGAGCGGTTTTAACTGAAAGCAACTTGCACCGACATATCTTGAAATATGTCAATGCCATTGTTTTGTCTGAAGATTCACAACAGTAAAGTTTTTTTCTAAGGCACATTTATAAAAGCTACTTAAATGTCCTAATTAATCTAAAGGCCTAATCCTGGCTTAATCTAAGAAACCAGAGGCCTTAATATTTTATTTTTCATAGAAATTTTTAAATTGCCAGTTATTTCCGGGGTTTCCATTAATATGAGAGTCTTGTCAAAGGGCTGATCAATCAATTAAAATCCATTGATTTATTTTTTTAAGTTTTATTTTGATGGTCCACTTTAGACATTAAGCTATATGTAACTATAAACCAAGTAGCTTTGCAACTACATGTCAACAAACTTTCATTATTAGTTATTAGTAGACTGTTAGGTTAGGGTTAGGCGTTTAGGGTTTGGGTTAGGAGGTCGACATGTAGTTGTAAAAAGTTAGTCAAGTAGATGTAGTCTATATATTGACAAAAAAAAAAAAGTGTTAGTAGACTGCCTGCTTAATATCTGCTAATTCTCTAAAAGTTAGTTGAAATGTAGTTGCAAAGTTACTCATAGTTAGGATTAGAATGTCTAAAGTGGACCATTGAAATAAAGTGTTACACTATTTTTTAATAATAAAGTAATTTTATAATGTTTTTATAATTCACTTTATTTTTATTCATTCTTTTAGTAATTAAATTACACGATTTAATAATTAAATGTAATTATCGTTCTATATTATTTTGTATGTATGATTTTGTTGCATTTTTTCAGGCACCAAGGGAAGCACTTCCTAATTGCGTTGTACATTGTATAATGGCAATAAATTCTTTCTATTCTATATTACAAATTAAAACATACTAAAATCAAAGTAGATTTAGGAACCACAGCATAATCTATAATGTGAAACATGGATATTCATTGGAAAGATATTCTTTAACTGTCTGACTGAGCAGACAGTGTAAATATAATCACTACCCAACCCTTGAGCTATGCTTTACAGGCCCAAGAAAACATTTCCATGCCCTATGAACTATTTTAAGTTGACCTGCATCATTTTTAATAACATTTAGCAGATTTCACAGCTGCTTATGACACAAAAAGAGACCCATGCGAGAATGGCACCACAGACAACATTCATCATAAACTGGCAGACAGCCATGATAAAGGGCATCTGTGAAGCAAATCATGCAAGAACTAGAAAAACAAAAGATAAACAAGTGCAGTGAATAAGTGAGAGTGAAAACATGTTCATGACATATTTCTCGGGCCCCTCTCTAATCTCGCCATATGAGGCCATATCGGTGTGTGTGTGTGCGTATGTGTATGAAAGAGTTTGTGAGAGTTCCTCCAAGGCGGGTGAATGAAAAGCTGCCTCTTTTAATTGAGTACACAAAACAGATGGCTGGCAGAACGCCCATTCAGTGTAATGCTATTAAGAGAATTCAGAGTTTAGAGCAGTCTTTCCAATGAGATTCTGTGGCCTTGTTCAAAAGTTTCAGGATGTGGAACAGAAAAAACAGCTTTACAATTTTAACCAAGCTCAACAGAGTAGATGCAGAATATATACAATTATTATGATCTGAATTGTTAGAAAATAAATAAGGTCAAGTACACACTATAAAGTTTCAGGAGTGACAACCGCATTCAAATGCGGGAGTTAGTAACCAAAATTAGCATTCCATGTGTATGAAACACGACTCACTCCCGGGACTGCGATGATTAACATCATGGTATCTGTAGCAACTTGCTGGCGTCTCGCGTGTTTGGTATCCGCTATTCTGACTAAAGAAATCTTACAGTGACAAAAGACTCATCTGGTTCAGCAATTTTAACTAAAACAGTTGATGAAGGAGTCATGTTTTGCTTATGATTGGAAAGGCTGCTTCACAAAGTGAGCTCTTGCAGTGTTGCCATATCCACTTATTAAAAGCGTTTTTGGTCTTGTTTAAGCTTGGCTCATAAAGCGATCAAGTTTACAGAGTTATTCAAGGTCACGATATTTTGGAAACCCTTGGAGTTATTTCAGTTTATTGTAGGCTCGTACCACTCTCCCTGTGATTTTTTTGCATTGCACATAAAGAAGAGAGAAACATTTCTTAAAATATAACATTAACTAGTTAATTTCGGTTCCGTACACACTGGATATTATTAGGGGCCAAGCACCGAAGGTGCGGAGGCACCTATTGTATCCGTTAGATTTCTTTTTTTTTTTTATTATTCTTCTTCTTCTTCCGCTCTTGAAGTCTATGACAGCACATAGAACCGTTTGCGGGAAAGTTATGAAATTTGGCCCACAGTTAGAGGACAGTCTGATCTATGTCCATAGCAAATTTGGAGTCTCTAACTCAATCCCTCTAGCGCCACCAGCTGTCCAAAGTTGCATTTATGTTTATGTTAATAACTTTTTGTGAAAAACCTACTTTTTCGAACTCCTCCTAGGCCGTTACTCCGATTTTCACGAAAATTGAACCAGATCATCTTCAGACCATGCTGACAAAAATGTATGGAATTCAAGTCGATTGCTCAAACCGTTTTCGAAAAACACACGAACGAATTGTACGTAGTGCTTGCAAAAACAGAAGTAAGGCTGTATCTCTGCAATGCTTTATCGTATTCAGACCAAACTTGGTACATGGCATCACAGGCATGACCTGAGGCACCATGCAGTGTTTCGGCGCAGCGCCACCTACTGGTGTGGAGATATGAAAAATTGATATTTTTGCTTATAACTTCTGATGGGTTTGTCCAAAAATCATAAATTTGGTCTCGTTGGATTCGGGGAATCATGCCGAGTCGAATGATATCCAATTGTCCCACTTCGGCCATTTTGGCCGTCGGCCATTTTGAATTTTGTGCTAAAATGCTGTATTTTACGAACGCATTAGCATATCATTACGAAACTCGGTATGGGTCATCAACACAATGCCCTGAAGGAGCCTGAGAAGTTTCGGACCAGCGTCACCTTGTGGTCAAAAGTTATAACAAAATTTACATAAATGCTAATAACTTTTGAATATATTAACCGATTGTAATGAACTGGTCTCTGTAGATTCCTTGGGTTATGCTGAGAACATAGATATCAAATTTGCCATAGTCAGCTAAACGTCCTGTCCGCCATATTGTTTTTCTTTAAAAACCTACTTTTTCGAACTCCTCCTAGACCGTTGCTCCGATTTTCACCAAATTTGAACAGTGTCATCTTCAGACCATGCCGACAAAAAGTTATGGATTTCAAGTCGATATGTCAAACCGTTTTCGTATACCAGAGCAAAGAATTTGAGGCATGATGCAAAAACGACTCTTGAAGCTGTATCTCTTCAGTGCTTTGACATATTGACACCAAACTTTGCAAGTGTCATTGTCACCTCACTCTGACCATACCACAACAATTTGGACACAGCGCCACCTATTGGTCGAAAGTGATGAACCAGTAAATCCTCATTTTTGATCATTTTTCAGCTCTTTTACCTAAAATGATCTTAATAGGTCTTTAATTGCTCACTGCTGCAGTTAGCCTGATCCTCCCAGTCGTGTTGGCTTGCTTCTTGTGCCGTTTTTGTGCTTGGCCCCGTAATTGCTGCTTGCAGCTATATTTGTAAATGTGGTTATCATTACCTGCATTTTTCAGAAGTTAATTTGGTTGTCACTCCTGTAAATTACTGAACTGTGTGTGAACAGAACAGGATTAAGCACTAAAAGGTGAATTGACAACTGGATTTAGTTGCAGTGTTGATGTGGCTAAATGAATAAACTTAAGTTCTTACCATCACAAGAGAAAGTGTGCGGTTCTCTGAAGTGGTAACTGTAAACTGTGACCTTTATGCTGACCCCTAGGCCCTGCTGCAGTTCATCTTGCGCCACGCATGGGCTCCAAACAAAACCCGCATTTTTTGAGTAGTCGTTGCATGGGTATGCTGATCGTAGCCTGATGAAAACAGTAAAGGATCTACATAAGTGCATTTGAATGAATATTCTAAAACAAATATTGTATACAAACAGGATTTATGTATATAATTAGATACGGAAGTCAAGTATACAACTTTGTAACTCACAAGTCAAGTACATGACAGAAGGCCGCCACTTCTTCATCCCTCTCTTCAGACACCTGAAAGAGCTCGTAACCAAAGCCATTTGGTCTAGAACCCAGAGATACCTAAAAGGGTTTAAAGATTTTTTTTTTTTTAAATAAACATTCCTTTATCTAAAAAGCAAAAATAATGATAAACATTTATGGTATCTTGAGAGAGTCTATGAAAATGTAAAAAACTTCCAGGAAATCATAAAAAAAAAAAAAAAAAAAAAAAGAGATTCTACGAATGCTCACCGGATCAACTGATACTCTGCGCTGGCTTCTAGTGCTCTTCTGCCCCGGAATATAGGTGCGGGGAGGAACTTGTGGAGGAAGGGTGTTACTGCGAGCTACTGCCTTCCCTGATTTGTCCCCATTTACTCTCCGGCTTCTATTAGGTGACAGAAAATCCCCATTTAGCTTGCTCAGGGAGTCATTGAGGTTGTCATAGTTCAGAGCATCTCCGGGCGAAAGCTTTGGCTGGTCCACCTCAGGAGTGAACAAGTTGACATCCCGTGGGGCTGAGCTTCGATGAACAATAAACGGATCATTCTGGGGGATAGGATTCCTGGGCGGTACTGGTGGTGGAGGCTCATCTAGGGATGGCAGCCCTTTTGACAACAATTGCGATGTTCCTTCAAAGTCACTTTCCCATTCGTCCAGGATGTAACGAGGCTCCTTACTAAATCCGTGAGACTCACCGCTGGAGCGCGATAGGTTCGACACTCCGGGTTGAACGTGGTTAAGCACGGGGTCAGATCCGGACACACCTTGCTGCAAATTATTCCAAGGGGGACTGGGAACACGTCTTGGCAGGGTGGGCTCGCTCCTTGAGGGCGATGACTTACTGGAGTCAGGGGGTAGCGTATTTGCTGGGCTTTTGTCCTGTCGGTGGCGGGCGAGGGCGTCATACTCCATCTGCAGGGCCTCTGCCAAGACCAGCTCCTTTTGGCTGAGGCCGAGAGATTCCAGACAACCCCAGCGCTGCTCCCGGTCATTCTGAGTCTGCGCCGCAGACATGTTCCTGTAGGGGGTGCTGCAGTGCACAAGGAACGCAGAAAGGGGCTTGACGACACTACGAGTTGCACAACCGGTTCATTAGGCTCTGTTAGGAGATAAGAGTGAAAGAATAAGAAGCATGCTATTGATGTGTGTCACTCAGAGATTGCAACATCTGGAGCCAGTATAAAAATTTGTCATCAACCTTACACGTAGAGACGTTGGTCAGAAAAAGACTAGCAACTAAACAAACATCCTGTTGACTCTCAAATCAATGATTATAAATAGCTGGATATATTATGAGCAATATCACTCAAATTGGCACTCCTGTCCACTGGCACTCAGGACACAAAATAAGTCGAAATCAGTAACTTATTGGCTTAAATAAATAAATAAATAAATAAATAAAATAATAATATTGGTCATTGGTGGTACACAGCCTTGGCGGTATATAGGTTGCCCATTATAGCAAACTCAACAAGAAGAATGATTTGAGGTCAATTAGGGATGCAACAGTATTCAAAATAAATATAATTCTATACTATTGTCTAAAAAAAATAAAAAAAAATAAATAAACTATTCTAAAATTTAAACCACAACATTACAATGTACAGTATAAAAAAAAAAAAAAAAAATGGATATTCATTTTGAGATTTGCTAAAGATGACTTAAATTTACTAAATTAATGACAAAGACAACCATTTAACTAATGAGCCTCTTGAACCACATATGGATCAAAGTGCCACATGTTCAGTCCCAGATGTGAGATGAGTTTAGAGAAGCTCACATGTGTGACTGACTTTGATAGTCTTCAGCTCTGATCATCTGTCTTTTATTGTCTTTGCTTGCTCAGCAAAAGACAGAGCCAAGCTGATCTCTCTCTCTTTCAGCACAGTCATCAGTGCAGCACAGGTTCTTCTGCAGCACAACAGTTCCTCCGTAGTGGGGGGTGGGGGGGGGGGGCTGTTCTCGCTCCTGCATGGAAACTGATGTGCCATATTAAGAGGCCTGTTCCTGTGGTGTCACAGCTGGACAGATGCTAAGCTTCGAATTTAAATCGACCCGAAGACCTGCTGAGTGCCGCTAAAATGGATTTAGTGTTCGATCAGCCTTACAACACACGTAGTGCGACACAGCTGCTGCCCCATAGAGACGCAGAACCATTGGGTTTAATGGTCATCTAGTCCTGCATTATGGTAAATGGGTTCAGATGGGAAAGTAAGGTCAAATAACTGTTTTCCAAAAGGATTATAATAGTTACAACATGAATAAATTGTAGAGTTATCCTAGATTCCAAAGTGGTTAAAAGTATACCACTTTGTGTAAAATTATATGGGTTTTAACTTGTGGTTCAACTAAAAGGTTTAAAATGATAATTCCCATAAAAATGAAACTTCTGTCATCATTTATGCACCAAAATGTCAATCCAAACCTGTATGTCTGTTTCTTTAGCACAAGAGATAATTTGAAGAATGTTTTCACTGTTGTCCATAGTATAGTCAATGGGCTCTAAAACAACACCACTGGACCCCATTAAAGGGTTAGTTCACCCAAAAATGAAATTTCTGTCATTAAGTACTCATCCTCATGTCGTTCCTTCGTTCATTTTCTTAACACAAATTAAGATATTTGATGAAATCCAAGAGGTTTTTTATCCTCCATAGAAAGCAACAAAACTACCACATTTATGGTCCAGAAAAGTAGTAAAAACATCATTAAAATAGTCAACGTGACTACAGTGGTTTATCATTTACGTTGCAGCAATTCCAGGTTCTATGTCAGAACACCAGCTCAGTACACGCATGCGACGTGCTGCTCACGTGAACAGTGTTGGCCAATACCGAGTCGGCGTTCTGATGTAGAACCTAGACAGGCTGCAATGTAAATAGCATAGGAGAATGACGGGGAGAGATGAATTTGTCGAATAAAGTCGTTATTTTTGTTTTGTTTTTGCGCACAAAATATATTCTCGTCGCTTCATAACATTAGTGTTGAACCACTGTAGTCACTATTTTAACGATGTTTTTACTAATTTTTTGGACCTTGATTGTGGTAATTTCCTTCCTTTCTATGGAGGGGAAAAAAAAAGGCTTCCCCCATATCTTCTTTTGAGTTCCACAGAAGAAATAAAGTTGTAAGGGTTTGGATTGGAATGGCATGAAAGTGAGGATATGAAGACAATTTTCATTTTTGGGTGAACTATCCCCTTAAGTTCATCACCATTTGTGACCTGTTGGTTCCTTCATAACGTGACAACAGTGGCAGGGGGTCTGTTTCTCCACCCACAAACACAACTGTAGGAAATTCTCACACCCTACGCCAGAAGAGTGGCACCAGAACAAAAGACTGAAGAGGAAGCAGAAAGGCATCTGTTTGACAGACATTCCTGGACCCTTCCATTCCTGCACATTTTGACCCCATTTTGCATCCCAAAAATGCAAAAACCAGTGTGCCTCTGGTCATCTGAGGACGTTCATCTGAATAAATAAGGTAAAACAAATAAAATGATTTCCAGATCAACAGAGGAGAAGGCAGCAGCGGCCTCACTGTGACGTGTTTTAGGCTTTCTGTCAGCAAATCATCCAGTCAATTGTTTAATTTCTGCTGAACTGTGTACATACATATGGAGATCAGGGTAAACAGAAAGGACTCAGCACATTACACCATTTCAAACCAGGTGTGATGTGATAAGTTAACAGCAAGTCATCCGTCTGTCCACACTGAAAGTGAAAATTTTGCTTGATGCCACATTTGATGCCGCAGAAATACAAACTCAGCGGTAGGGTTGTCAAAAGCACAGACTTCAGTACTGGAATGTTAAAAATGTGACAATGCCAACATTTTCCCCTAGCATTTTAAGTGCTGTTCAGTGGATTCTTAAACACCTCTGATTGGCCATTGTGTTCACACGCTCAACAGATATGTCTGTGATTGTCTACAATGATCATCTTCAAAAACATGTTGTAAATAGACGTGTGTATCACACAATCGGTGTAAGGTGTCAAAGATATCCATTTACAACATGTTTTAGAAGCCATGATCATTGTAGCCAATCACAAACGTATCTGTTGAGCACATGAACACAATAGCCAATCAGAGGCGTTTAAGAATCCACTCAACAGCACTCAAAGTGCTAGGGGGAAATGCTGGTACTTATGACAACCCTACTCAGCAGACAACATAACGGCCTGTTGTTTGACATGTTGCGAATACAAATTGTTAGGACAAACATTCAGATTAACATGGAAAATATGTTTAGTTAGGACACCGTGTTGGTCAGTTAAGCATATAAACACCTGCGCAAAAACACTTCCGAAAAACCAGATGTGTTTGTACACAACATTATCAGGCACCAACAGATGGACTGCACAAATATAAGTGTATCTCCTTCTAGATGGCCTTTTAGGGGCTCCGCTTCATTCCCAGAAGCTCCGGCCTCCCGTGGGCTTCCTATGCAGTCTCATGACTGAGCTTTGGCCGGAGGGGTGCAGCAAGACAGGAGGGGTGGCAAGGAGGGTGGATCTGCATTGTTCCACAGGGACCCCAGGCCAGCCAGATACAGGCCCCCGGAATCAATCCCCTGCTGGGATATAATCCCATTCAATCAGGGGTGGCTCCCAGATTGGTCGAACAAAGGACAGGGAGGAGTGAGGGCAGCCGCGTCACGTGAGGCAGGGCCAACTCAGACACGTTCACACGGCTCTGAGAGCCAAAGACAAAGAGACCGCTGTCATCCCTGTCCCCCATGTACACCCCTCCCCCAACACACCCACCCATAAACAAATATCACACGGCTCCCTTCATGCCTAGGGTGTTCGCTTATGGTAGTTCCAGCTGATCAGGGCTTGTGCGCCGTATGCTGAAGTCTTCCATCATCAATACGCCTCTCTTCCTGTGGCGTTCCCACCCTAATATTGCTTCAAAGACCTCTGGGCTAGCTGACTCGACTCTGATCTGACAGGCAGATGGTGGCGAGCTTGCCCACATTCAGCCAATGAGGAAACATTAAGCCTCTTCTTTGGCATCCGGTGGGAAAGTCAGAAGAAAATCAGCACTGACATTTGACAAATACAAAAAACTTCAAATAAAGTAAAACCAACCATTAACACCAGACAGCCAATTTAGAAAAATGGAAACAGTTTTGATGAAAAGGCCAAACTCACAAACCGCAAAACCCACAGGAAGGCGACTCAAACAAACGCATGGCACGTCTAACCTGTTGCGAAGATGACGCCTGGCCAAGAACGTCTTTAGAGTTCAGACACCACAGTTCTACGCAGTTTAAGCAGATTTTTGAGCTGATAAAATTTTAAGTGTTGCTTTTTTTACCCCCTGTCTGACAGGTCTTAGGTGCGCGGGTGGCTTCAGAGATACAACACGTGATATTTTGCACACTGATAGACCTGAAACAAGTAAATGTCTGAGACTAATTCCTGATTGTCGTGTTGATTTGAAGAACGCAGACTATGATCATGCTGAGGACATATAAACCTGGAAGAAAACATAAGGTCTTAATCAAAGATGAGTAGCATTTCTCTCTCCTAGTCACAAAGCATTACAAAACATCAATGCAATTCTTGTTCGGTGATTCAGAAAACATGCTGAATTTTAAATATGAGGTTTTCAGAGACTAAACCCAAATTGTGGTTACAGTGTCATTTACATGCACTTTTACACATCTAAACGCTGTATGGCAGTATAAACACCTTTCCTGTGCTTTGAGTTGCATAAACCTCCTTGTGAGCATTTTGCGTCAATCGTTATAATTAATGCAAATATCTTTAAGAATAAAAGCCTATATCTCTCTTGTAAATGTAAATAATGTTAAAAATAATTTATAAATACATTGACTTCTTAATTTTCTGTTTTAGAATACATGTACATTACCTTATTGTAACATTTTAGATTTGAAGTTACCTTATGTGACATTATATAGTTTGTCTTTTTTATAAACACTAACTATAACTTAATGTCATGGAGTCATGAAGATAAATATCAATGATATTGCACTTATAAAATAAATAATTAAAAACAACAGACACCATTATGCTCATTTCTGTGTACAGCATCCTCATATAACAGTTTACAAATGATTAAATCTCAACTAAATGAGGTCTTTAAAATATAACAAACCCAACAACAATAAAAACAGTAATCTTACCCAACTAACAACGTTTCCTCTGAGCCACTGATAGTCTCTTTTGAATATAAATCTATTTGAGCTCAGAAGCTCAAACTTGTCAAGTTGATAGAGAGTCGTTTTTGAAACAGAAACCAGCGATAATATGAGTAACACCGCGGCGGTCAAACGCCTCTGGATGTTCCGTGCAGCTATTAAATGTTATCGCGACAGAGTGTTTCGTTCTCAGGTCGGGAGAAGCTCATACCAACACAAAGATTTTAAGAAAATTTACAGCCACTGCGCAAAAACAGCTGGTCGTATATAAACAAGAAGCGTTTGTAGCAGCGCTCTTCGCGATAGTGAATGAAAGAGCACATCACATACCGTGTGCATGGCCTCTTGAGCGCCTGTGTCATAGTCCTCCTCGTTTATTATCAGTCTCAATCGTTGTTCTTTGATAGATCGTGATCAGGCGGCCGTTTCCGGTGTCCAGTGGCAAAAGATCGTGTATTGATCAGGGCCAAGTGACGGGCGCGTCTCTGTTAGTCCATATGAGACGCACGCTCTCCCTCTGTTTGTCTGACCGGGTTTGATTGGCGACTTCGCACTGAGGATTTCTGCTTCAAAGCTCACTCACATCGCCCAGTTCTCATTGGAGAATGTGTAACGACAGGAGATTTAGGGTGAGAGCAACAATAGCAGACTCTAGTGGACAACACGGTTAACTGCATACCATGATGCCTGACATAAAGCACTGCAGTAGAACGTAAGAACTTATTCTTTCTGCTAAAACCGAAAAGGTTGTGTAACAATACTTGAAAAGGAAGAAATAATATAAACATATTAACTTAAATATGGCGCAAACTAATCCTACATAGATATATATATGTGAAAGCAAAACATGAGGCCTACTTAACAAACAAGATTAAACAAAATGGGAAAAGCAGCTAAATTAATCCCTAAATACATTTTTGTGCGGGTATATCGGACATATTAAAAGTAAAAAAACAGAGTAGATGATTACTTATCTGTATTAAAAAAATACATATACAAGAAAGGTCTCAAGTCGAGCACAAACTTTGATAGACAACACTACGAACAGAAGAAATAAAGCTCCAAGACCCCTTAGCTAGCTGGTCAGAAAAACTACCTAAGCTTGACATGATTAACCCTAAAAATAGTACACATATTGGATTAAATCCTATGATTAAATCCCTAAATCTGGGGTTCTCGACTCTGGCCATTGAGGACCACTTTCCTGCAGAGTTTAGCTCCAACCTTGTTCAAACTCACCGGGTTATAATTTTCTAGTAATCCTGAAGACCTTTATTAGCTTGTTCAGGTGTGTTTGATTAGGGTTGGAGCAAAACTCTGTGGAGTTGAGAACCCCTGACATAAATAGACAAATCCTGACCAAATAGGCTACGCTCCGTGAAAATAGGGAGAAAAATGCTTGAAACCAGGAAATGATATATTCTGTGAACACTATACATTAGATAATGTCACTTTCTTGTAACATATATAATACTCAAAGACAAATGCAAGTCGTATTTTCTTTAGCAAGAATGTAATGGTGTACGTTTTCTCAAATGAAACTGTGGCGCCATCTTGTGGTAAGAGCCCTTTGTCAACGCCAGAGATTGCTCAAACCCTTAAAGGGTTAGTTCACCCAAAAATGAAAATTCTGTCATTTATTACTTACCCTCATGCCGTTCCACACCCGTAAGACCTTCGTTAATCTTCAGAACACAAATTAAGTTATTTTAGTTGAAATCCGATGGCTCTGTGAGGCCTCCATAGGGAGCAATGGACACTTCCTCTCTCAAGATCCATAAAGGTACTAAAAACATATTTAAATCGGTTCATGGATAGGACAGTGGTTCAATATTAATATTATAAAGCGACGAGAATATTTTTGGAGCGCCAAAAATGTTTTTAGCAACTTATTTAGTGATGGCCGATTTCAAAACACTGCTTCATGAAGCATCGGAGCATAAATGAATCAGTGTGTCGAATCATGATTCAGATCGCGTTTCAAACTGCCAACGGCTGAAATCACGTGACTTTGGCGCTCCGAACAACAGATTCGACACACTGATTCATCTGTGCTCCGATGCTTCCTGAAGCAGTGTTTTGAAATCGGCCATCACTAAATAAGTCGTCATTTAGTTTTTTTTTTTGGCGCACCAAAAATATTCTCGTCGCTTTATAATATTAATATTGAACCACTGTCTTCACATGAATCGATTTAAATATGTTTTAGTACCTTCATGGATCTTGAGAGAGGAAGTGTCCATTGCTCCCTATGGAGGCCTCACAGAGCCATCGGATTTCAACTAAAATAACTTAATTTGTGTTCTGAAGATTAACGAAGGTCTTACGGGTGTGGAACGGCATGAGGGTAAGTAATAAATGACAGAATTTTCATTTTTGGGTGAACTAACCCTTTAAAGTCACCATGAAATCAAAATTGCCCATTCTTTTTTAATGGAATATTACAGTATGATTTATCTGTGCACATCATTATTGTTTTTTAATTCATGTGCCCTCATAATTTTTAATCAAAATCGCTTCCTCTCCCTCTTGCAGCAACATCTTTTCTCTGATGATGCGTTTACTGGCGTGAGGGCGGGACAACCTGTCACTCACATGAGATCACAGCAATAGCAAACAACAACTATCCAATCAATTCCTGATGGACAAAATCAAGTCCCGCCCTACTTTTTTTTTCTGAGAACCTTTTTTCACTCGGATATACTTCCAAATAGGGAAGAAAGGTCTATCATAACTTCCGTTTCAATCTGACTTTAATCAGTTTGTCAGCAGTGTTATTGTTATAAATAGTTTTTGTTAATTGAAATCACATTAAAGGTGCCCTAGAATTAAAAATTGAATTTATATTGGCATAGTTAAATAACAAGAGTTCAGTACATGGAAATGACATACAGTGAGTCTCAAACTCCATTGTTTCCTCCTCCTTATATAAATCTCATTTGTTAAAGAACCCCTGAAGAACAGGCAAATCTCAACATAACACCGACTGTTACGTAACAGTCGGGATCATTAATATGTACGCCCCCAATATTTGCATATGCCAGCCCATGATTGAGGCATTACACAATGGCAGCCAGTATTAACGTCTGGATCTGTGCACAGCTGAATCATCAGACTAGGTAAGCAAGCAAGAACAATAGCGAAAAATGGCAGATGAAGCGATAATATAAAGTTTTAAAATAGTAAAATTTTTAGTGATATTTGTAAATTGTCTTTCTAAATGTTTCATTAGCATGTTGCTAATGTACTGTTAAATGTGGTTAAAGTTACCATTGTTTCTTACTGTATTCACGGAGACAAGAGCCGTCGTTATTTTCATTATTAAACACTTGCAGTCTGTATAATGCATAAACACAACTTCATTCTTTATAAATCTCTCCAACAGTGTAGCATTAGTTGTTAGCCACGGATCACAGCCTCAAATTCATCAAGAATCAAATGTAAACATCCAAATAAATACAATACTCACATAATCCGACGCATGCATGCAGTAGCATGACAAACACTTTGTAAAGATCCATTTTGAGGATTATATTAGCTGTGTAAACTTTGTTTATGCACTGTTTAAGGCAAGCGCGAGCTCCGGGGGCGGAGAGCGCGCGATTTAAAGGGGCCGCAACCTTAATCGGCGCATTTCTAATTATGCCCCAAAATAGGCAGTTAAAAAAATTAATTAAAAAAAATCTATGGGGTATTTTGAGCTGAAACTTCACAGACACATTCAGGGGACACCTTAGACTTATATTACATCTTGTAAAAAAACATTCGATGGCACCTTTAAAAAAAAAAAAAGTTGATAGGCTAGTAAAACTAAAACTGAATTAAAAATAAAGCTAAACAGAAATATTAAAAAACGAATAAAAATGACAAATGCACCTTAAAAGTACTAAAACTTAAGATAAAATTAAAAATGATAAAAATAAAAGGTAATTCATAATATTATTTATACTACACAAATATACTAAGATAACACTGTTTGCTATTTCACATGCGTCTGATTCTTTAGATGGCTGAAACAGCTGTTTAAACATATTGATAACAGAAAATGGTAATTAATTGCGATGGTGAGTAATCGTTGCTACACTTACACTTAGTTTACTCTGTTTTACTCAGAAAATAAAAGACAAAAAAATAAAAATTTCCCCTAAAAGTGTTGTGGTCGTGTTGTAGGCTACCTACAGTATTCCTTTCAGATGCTAATGGAATTTTGATACAGTCCTGTACTTTGGTACTGAATAATTACAATATGCCAATACCACGGTAAGTGTCCACAAAACATACCGTTGTACCAGGCCAAAACCATGTACTATTTTAGTGGTTTTTTAAGCAAAATAAACATGACGACCGTCAATTTTAGTTGTGATGTAATGCTCTTTGTGACCACTAGAGGCAGCATATGTGCACCAACAAGAGTACACGTGTGCAGTCAGTGCACAAATCAGCAACTGCAGGGAAGTTTGACCTGTACATTGCGTGACCTTGACGTAAGCTACGTTCAAACATTGACAGCAGGGTACTGAGCGCTTTTACTTTGTATTCCGAGCATCACAAAGAAGTTTGTCAGTGCTTGGCAAATGTGTATGTAATGAGGGAACAGCAGTGCAGGCCTTTGTCTTCAAGGTTTAGTATGCAGGATTGACTTTTGCAAACTGAAGAGCCTGGAACAAACTGCTGGCTGCATGCGAGATTAGATTTACCAGCTTTCAGTATATTTGTCCAATGGACTTTAAACTCCTTAGAGACATTTTTTGTGCATAATTCTTTAAATAACATTGTTTTGTGAGCTGCATGTATTTTTTGAAGGGCCACAGGCATTTGAAATATCATTTATCGTTAAGAGTAGTGTTTTAAATTACCATAGGCCTGCCACAGTGTGTCTCCGATTACTCCTCAATATGTAGCTGGATCTTTACAATTAAAATCAGCATGAAATGGATATTGCAATAGTCTTTCGTGTAAAAAAAAAAAAGAAAGAAAAAAAAAGTGTTTGTGTAAAACATCATAAGCAGATCATATCTTATAGTTGTCATACTATGTATATTTGTTTATATTTGTACATTTCTGATGCTTATCATTCATTCCACGAAACCTGTACAGAGTCCCTCTGACTTTTTTCGGTATAATTTATCTATTGGGTCACCAAAATATATATTTTAAAAGCTTTTTGTATTAATTAAAATGTCTACTTTAATAATGTTTAAAAACATTTTTTATCTTTATATTAGAAATAATTGTTTTTTTTTTTCAGTTGACACCACCTATTTTGTCATGTCCCTCAAGGCCTTCTATGAAAGTGTACTTTGGGATATGAATAATAAAATGATGATGATTTGCCATTCCCATAAATATCCATCTGTGCTTTTTTGCTGGTAATGTTTTTTTTTCTATAAGTAAATTCATGATTATTCATTAAAATCACATTATTTATTTCCGTACCTCAGTAACCCCTCAACCCGGTTACACAAACCATTCTCCCCCTATAAAAATAATGAGCTGATACTTATGTGACATCATTAATAGGAAGTGACATCATAGAAGTCGTCTGAACAACATAAATTATAACATGTAAACTAAATTATGTTGTGAAATTGTGTAGACTCAACCCTGATACATCAATTAAAGATAGAAAACTATTACTTGTGAAAATTATCTTTATTATTTCAACATTATTCATGATTTCTTAATGTCATGCATGCCATGTGCTCTCCATTTATTCACTAGATTTAGAGCAGTGGCCAATTTGGGCAAAAAATCACAACCCCATCACACCTACATTTTTATTATTATCATTATTTTAAGTTTATGAAAAAGTAATTTAAAGTTTGTTGAACTCTGTCTGAAATGTTCAGAGCACTCATAAGAATACTGATTTTAGTAAAAATTTTGAAGTTAACCCTTTGATCAAAAATGATGAGTTTGCTGTCACAAAAAGTGCCCATTTCAAGCATTAGTATAGCAAAAGTGTGTGATTTTATGTAACTTTTATATTTGCAATTTCTGAATTAGTGTGAGGGACATCTGATTAATAGGAAAATGTTGATTTTATGACAAATACATTTTATAATAATATTCAAAGAGCTCCCATAGTGTCCATAACTTAAAATAATAGGGATTTGATGCCTGAGATGGGAAAATATGTTTTTCTGGAAGTTAAATATGTTATTCATGTTGTGGGGTGTTCAGAAAAGGAATACATTTTGGTAAAAAATCTAAAAATGTGCAAGTCCAAATCGTACAGGTTTCGTGGAATGATTGAAATGCATTCAAGGGGATATTCTGTATGGCTAGTGACTACATGTTTGTTGTTGAACTGGGCTAGTGTGTCACTATATTGTAATGGATGATGTAAAGTTCCCAGTCAAAGAGCACTGTGTGTTTGGAACAGAATGAATGAGGAATGAAGAATGACTGTGTCACAGCCTATCATGATAAATAATATTTTTTTATTATTATTAATCCAGTGCGCTGGATATCTATTTCTCTCATTAAACAACAGTAAACTACACTATACCATTCAAACGTTTGGGGTTTGGTGAGATGTTTTTGAAAGAAGGTCTGTTGTTATTCTAATAGATGCGTTAATCACGTGATATTAAACTGATGCTTCATTTGTATGAAGTTTTAGTAGTGCAGCACGAACGCAGATGATCGGAACACCTGTCCGGCTGGAATCGGAGGCGCGCCCACAGGAGCGAGCGTGGGAAGTGAGCGCGCGCTCTGCTGAAAGGGGAGTACAGGCAGAGCGAAGCAAGGGAGGATATTACCCGCGCCTTTACCGCATTACAGTGCGTATGGGAGAATCACACTGCATCGTATGTGGTCAAACCGGCAGCGATACAGGTAAGAGGGGCGATGTTATCACAGCGCTGTCAGGGTTAATGAATTACAAGCAACTGGCCTTGTTCCACAGGGGATAAAAGCAGACTGGATTTGTGTTTCTTTAATACGGCCGCTGCTGCTTCAGTAATCCTCGCGCATCCCGCGTGCTTCAGCCTCTCTGCGCATCTCTGAGTGATGCGGTCTTATTTCTGCTGCTCTGCGCAAATGTTCACAGCCGCTGTGTTATGAAGTACCCCGCTATATTTTACTAAACGGCAGATAAATATAAACGCAGCTTCTTTTAATGTCACCAGCCATATTTAGATCAATAAACTCGGGCGTTTCGAGGCTGTCAAGTTAGTTGTTTTGAGGCCGAATGTTGGACAAGGATGCTGTAGGGAGTGAAAGTGTCATCGACCCATCCAGGGCGCTTCTTTTAGCTCAAGGATATTGGGCGAACAGGGCGAACATTTGCTGTTTCATTACATGGGGAACCTTCAGGGCACTTTTGGTGGTAAATAGCGTTGTAATGTAATTCATTTTCTCTTAGGATGTTAGCTTGGCCTGTGTGGGGAAAATAACTTTTGGAGTAGCCTACATATAACGTTCAGTTTGAAAATCTTATGAATATAGTCGATAAACATCATAGGCTTACATATATGTTTTAATGAATTGTGTCTTATATTGGCTTTGATGACAGGATGAAAAGTTGTAGGCCTTAAATACATGTCGTCAGAACATCTATCTGTCTGTCTGTCTATCCGTCTATCTATCTATCTATCTATCTATCTATCTATATATATATATATATATATATATATATATATATATATATATATATATATATATATATATATATCTATATCTATCTATCTGTCTGTCTGTCTAACTCCCTCGTTCTATCTATCTATCTATCTATCTATCTATCTATCTATCTGCCTGTCTGTCTGTCTGTCTGTCTGTCTGTCTGTCTGGCTATCTGTCTGTCGTTTTATCTATATTATTCTGTCTGTCTCTATCTATCTGTCTACCTTTGTCATTCTATCTATCTATCTATCTATCTATCTATCTATCTATCTATCTATCTATCTATCTATCTATCTATCTATATATCTATCTATCTATCGTTCTATCGTTCTATCTATCGTTCTATCTATCTATCTATCTATCTCTATCGTTCTATCTATCTATCTATCTATCTGTCTGTCTGTCTGTCTGTCTGGCTATCTGTCTGTCGTTTTATCTATATTATTCTGTCTGTCTCTATCTATCTGTCTACCTTTGTCATTCTATCTATCTATCTATCTATCTATCTATCTATCTCTATGATCTATCTATTTATCTATCTCTGTTGTTCTATAGCTGTCTGTCTGTCTCTCACTATCTATCTATCTATCTATCTATCTATCTTTCTGTCTGTCTGTCTGGCTATCTGTCGTTTTATCTATATTATTCTATCTGTATTCTATCTATCTACTATCTATGATCTATCTATTTATCTCTGTCGTTCTATCTAGCCGTCTGTCTGTCTCCCACTATCTATCTATCTATCTATCTATCTATCTATCTATCTATCTATCTATCTATCTATCTATCTATCTATCTATCTATCTATCTATCTATCTATCTATCTATCCATCTGTCAACCTATCTATCTATCTGTCTGTCTGTCAGTCTGTCGTTCTATCTATATTACTATATTACTTGATCTGTCTATCTAAAAAATGGTGATTTTAACAGTAAAAGACTGTAAAAATGTTAAGATAAAAATCTGTTAATTGGTTAACAGCAAGTTTCCTTACTATATACAGTGATTAACTATAATAGATCTAACCTTACATTTAATGTACTTTTTTTTTTGATAAATTCACAGTTTTGGAAGTAAAAAAGAACAAGTCATTGTATAATTTACAGTGAAAAAAAAACATAAATTGACATTCCCAGAATTCCCTGCATGATCACATTTGATGTATTTTTCATTTAAATAACTATATGTTTCATCTTAGTTTTTTTTTCTTACCAGTTATGTACATTAGGGTTTTATGTTACATCTAATGTTGTTAAAGGAATCTTTATTGCATTACTTTAGTGTCATGTGGTACCATGATGGTGTTTAGTGTGTGCACCTTTTTATATTTTAGCATCTACCTTCTCAGCTTGTGATGAACTTTGATTCATCATGTGATTTTCTCATCACCACCTGTTTTTGGTGGTTGTCTATTACAGTGGTACAAAACAGATATTAGTTCTTCAATAGGTTGGTATATTAACATTATATCAGTTAATAAAATGTTTTTTTTTTTTTTTTTTTTTTTTTTTTTTTACTGTAAATATAAGTTAAATCTGCAAAACCTAAAAATGTTGCTACTGTATTTTTTATGGTAAATTTTGGTAAACCACAGCTGCCGGTTTTTATTATAAATAATCTATCTATCTATCTATCTATCTATCTATCTATCTATCTATCTATCTATCTATCTATCTATCTATCTTACCAAGTATTCTGATATATCTGACAATCTAGGTCTTCTCTTGCATAGATGTGATTGTAAACAATTCTGTTTGATCATTAAATTCTACAACTGTATATATGTGAGCCTGCAGGGACAAAGTTTCCATTTTTAATCTTTGACTGCAGCTGGGGAAACTCAGAGCAGCTGAATTAGCCCACTAACCGAACTCATTTTTTTTTTCCGTCATGAATTAAAGATGCAAAGCTGCCCACATCAGATGATATCTGTGGCCATGTGACCTGGCCTGGTCCCATATTCCCAGTGAACTGGACCATGGTCTGAATGATCCAGAGATGTGCATGTCATCCCCCATTCAGCAGTCTTTGCCATATTGTTTTGCAGTCATTCATGGAGGTATTTCAGTTTAGAAGTTAGAATGGAAACATGATAACCATTGGCAACCCAACAACGTTAGTCTATCCTGATTAGAAATGTCTAAAGAGTAATTTAATGAGAACAGTGTCCGATTAAATCTGAGCTTTTTCAGAGCAAACGGTACAACCTGCATTTCAAATGGTAACATAATATACATATAAAAAAGTGAATGGAGATTGAATCAAAGTTGCATGCAAAATGTATGTAATATGAAAGTTTTAGAGTAAACATTAAAATGAATGCTTGTGCTATTTTTGCACTCTTTATTTACATTTTTTATAATATAACTCAACTGCATCAAACACAATTTGCTTCTAGTTCATCGTACATTCTCTGTAAGCTGCAGTGACTTCAGCACACCACAAGATGCTGATATTTTACTCATTTTCTATTGCTAGCTTTGATTGTATTACACTTTAACCACCAGGAAACATTAGTATTTATAGTTTAACATGACACATTTTGAGATTTATTAAGCTGTTTTTTATAATGTTGCTGTATTCTATATTTTGTATAGGAATAGCTTTGAGGATCATCCACAAATGACCACATGCTTTTACCTCACCAACACCTATAGAGGTATTTTCTGCCATATGGCAAATTTTGAAGAAATCCTTTTACTTGGCAACATGTTAGTTGTGGCTCAAACCCTGTGGATACTCCCACTGAGCCTGCAATTAAAACAGCATTAGAGAAACCTGCTATTCTCTCTCAGCACCTTCTGCCACTTAAAGGAAACTTTAAATAGGGGAAGCTCACATTTTTTGTCAAGTATATGTAAATAACTCCAGTTTGCTCTCAAATATGAATTAAAGATGAATAAACAAAAGATTAATTAGGTTATTTGGAAAGATTGATTGACTTGATGCATAATATGCGATGTATCTTTAATGACTGCATTGAAATAAGGTCAAGAGATAACGTACAGTACGTAATTTAATTTCTTCCCCCAGCATTCCCATCTTTCCCCTCCTCTGCAGCTCAGATTCACCTACTCTCAAGTTTCCCACACTGCAACGGGATGCTCACCTTTTACTTCTCAGGGTTTTGTTTCCAGATGTGCTATTTTTAGCTGTGCAACAGCAGCTTTCTCCAGAGGGGGGCGAGGCAGGGTGAGAGAGGTGCGTCTGGAAGTGGAGTTTGGCCCGGTGCCGATTTGAACTGTTGTACACTGGATGGAAAGGAGAAGCTGAAAGGAATCTCAATCTCTGTCCGTCTCTGTTTCTTCCTTAGAGAGGATGAGAAAATGCGAAAGACCGAAACAATGGGGTCATCTGAAACATTTGGTTGTATTTTAGAGCAGAATGTTTTAGGAGATGGCTCCAGGGCCTTGTGTCTGTGTGCTTGGATGAAGCGCTAATGGAAGATTGTTATAGCCCCTAAAGTGCTCTTCATTTGGATTCAGCTGAGTCAAGGCAGTTGATAGATATGGATTTCAGACTGGCCTAAAACAAGGAGGACAGATTACTAGCTGCATCTAAATAGTTTTTTTTTTTTTTTTTTGTACAAGAATAACTTTCTCTTAGCAATGAGTAAAGAGGTCTTTCTGAGCACATTAGAGTACATTAAAGTCGGCATGAAATGGAAGTTGCAATAGATTTTCTTCCCTGTTATGACGTAGATATCAGAGTTAAATGGAAAATGTAGGACAGGATTTGATTTTGTACATTGGGAATTGGTTGGATTGTAGGAAATTGGTTAACTAATGATGTGCATGGATAAATCATTTTTAATAAGTAACTGTAACATTTTGTAAAAAAAAAAAAAAAAAAAAAAAAAAAGAATTGTCAATTTTTTGATTTCATGGTGACTTTAAACCTGGACTTATTTACAGAAATTAAGGATATTAATTGATGCTTTTTTTCTATTGGATATTATATTCAGATTAATTAATCTAATTAATCACATATATCAATATTTGCTGATCCCCCATATTAAGATAATTTAAGATATCACATTATTTTGTCAGATGAAATCATTAAACTTTATGTGGAAGTGGTTTTAGAAATTGATAAATTATTTGTTTTATTTTCAATATCAAGCATATCTCTGGCCTACAGTTCACACTGAATCATTTTGTGATCAATTTGTCTGTCCAAGGTCACATTATTAAATGCATAACAATATATATATATATATATATAATTATATGTATATAATTGTGTAAAATCTTATATCTTAAATATTCTGTGAAATATAGGAAGTATTTTATACACACACACACACACACACATATATATATATATATCATAGAATATTTATTTAAAATACAAAGTTTTAAATAATTACTTAAAATGTAATTATTGTATATCATTTAAAGGTGCCATAGAACATATTTTTAAAAGATGTAATATAAGTCTAAGGTGTCCCCTGAATGTGTCTGTGAAGTTTCAGCTCAAAATACCCCATAGATTTTTTTTTATTAATTTAACTGCCTATTTTGGGGCATCATTAACTATGCACCGATTCAGGCTGCAGCCCCTTTAAATCTCTCGCTCCCTGCCCTCCCAAGCTCTCGACTATAAGTGCAGTTATACTGTGCATAAACAAAGTTCACACAGCTAATATAACCCTCAAACGGATCTTTACAAGATGTTCGTCATTCATGCTGTATGCATGCATCGATTCCTGTGAGTATAGTATTTATTTGGATGTTTACATTTGATTCTGAATGAGTTTGAGGCTATATGCTCTGTGGCTAACGGCTAATGCTACACTGTTGGAGAGATTTATAAAGAGTGAAGTTGTGTTTATGAATTATACAGACTGCAAGTGTTTAAAAATGAAAATAGCGACGGCTCTATTGTCTCTGCGAATACAGTAAAAAACGATGGTAACTTTAACCACATTTAACAGTACATTAGCAACATGCTAACAAAACATTTAGAAAGACAATTTACAAATATCACTAAAAATATCATGTAATCATGGATCATATCAGTTATTATTGCTCCATCTGCCATTTTTCGCTATTGTCCTTGCTTGCTTACCTAGTCTGATGATTCAGCTGTGCACAGATCCAGACGTTAATACTGGCTGCCCTTGTCTAATGCCTTGATCATGGGCTGGCATATGCAAATATTGGGGGCGTACATATTAATGATCCCGACTGTTACGTAACAGTCGGTGTTATGTTGAGATTCGTCTGTTTTCCGGAGGTCTTTTAAACAAATGAGATTTATATAAGAAGGAAGCAATGGAGTTTGAAGCTCAACGTATGTCTTTTCCATGTACTGAACTCTTGTTATTCAACTATGCCGAGGTAAATTCAATTTTTGATTCTAGGGCACCTTTAATACATATTGTAATAAATGTGTTCACTGACTGATTTTGATTCTGGGCTGCTCTGTACCAGTGTCCCTCATAATTTTCATGCTACAGCAGAGATTCTCAGTTAATATCATTATAGAGAACATGAAGTAGCCCATGCATCTCACTGCATGACTCACTCCTGTTTCCATATTAAAGCTCTTCCTGTCTGATGCACTCTGAATATTTTATCATGGATCAGTAGGTAAATATCCAACAAAATCATTGAATGTGAGACATTGTCCATGTTGTATTTGCCACACCTTCACAAGTGCTGTCTCTGACGTCCTCTTATGTTTTGTTTGATCTATAGTTTCGCTCACCTCTGCCTTTCCAACAATGACCTCAGTGACTTATGATGGTGTTTTTGATGTACAACATCAAAGCATTTGCAGTGCATTGTTTGCATCCTTATTCTTCTTGTTTCAAAGCATTATATGCACTTTGGGAACTATCTATAAGTGTAACAGTCCTCCACTGGCTTTTTACTTCTCTGTGTCTACGCTATCTCTCTCTGTGACTTTTAGCAGGGCGCACATGGTGCCCTACACCCGCAGGGAGCCCACTGGCTCTGTGAAGCCAGCAGCCCTGCACCTGCACAGGCTTCTGAAGCAATGGGTCATTCGTTTGCATCAGGGTCAGAGTTTTCCCAAAGGAACTGCTACTAATAGATTAAGCACATGAATTAAGCATGGGAAATACAAAAAAATAGTGTCCATGACAATTAGTGAGGACAGTGATGAGACTAATGATGGTGCATGTGTGTGTATATATGTGTGTGTGGTCCTGATAAATATATACAGTACAGTCCAAAAGTTTGGAACCACTAAGATTTTTAATGTTTTTAAAAGAAGTTTCGTCTGCTCACCAAGGCTACATTTATTTAATTAAAAATACAGTAAAAAACAGTAATATTGTGAAATATTATTACAATTTAAAATAACTGTTTTCTATTTGAATATATTTCACAAAGTAATTTATTCCTGTGATGGCAAAGCTGAATTTTCAGCATCATTACTCCAGTCTTCAGTGTCACATGATCCTTCAGAAATCATTCTAATATGCTGATCTGCTGCTCAAGAAACATTTAATGTGTACAATTGTACAAAATATTTGTGTACAATATTTTTTTTCAGGATTATTTGATGAATAGAAAGTTCAAAAGAACAGTTTATCTGAAATCTAATCTTTTGTAACATTATAAATGTCTTTACTGCCACTTTTGATTGATTTAATGCATCCTTGCTGAATAAAAGTATTCATTTCTTTAATTTCTTTTCAAAAAATAAAAATAAAAATTCTTACTGACCACAAACATTTGATTTCTGAAGGATCATGTGACACTGAAGACTGGAGTAACGATGCTGAAAATTCAGCTTTGCATCACAGGAATAAATTACTTTGTCAAATATATTTAAATAGTACACAGTTATTTTAAATTGTAATAATATTTCACAATATTACTGTTTTTTACTGTATTTTTAATTAAATAAATGTAGCCTTGGTGAGCAGACGAAACTTCTTTTAAAAACATTAAAAATCTTAGTGGTTCCAAACTTTTGGACTGTACTGTGTATGTATATATATATATATATATATATATATATATAACAATAAATAAGTGTAGTTGTTATTATTTGGATTGTAGCCCTTCAGATGGAACATATGTTGACATTGGGATTGATGCAGTTGACCTGTTTTTTTTTTTGTTTTAATTAGTGGAATTGTTTTATTTTTATTTTTTTCCTAATTAGTGGTTTGACTTATTTTAAATAAAGTAGTTAGACCAATGCGGCGAAGTCTCCATTCATTACAAATATCGAAGCTGGACAATGAACCGTAACATGAACCACATTCTTAAATGGTAAATCCTTAAAGAGTCAAAAGTACATGATGGAATCAAACCATTTATCAACATTAAATAGAGGTTGAGTTAAGTATAGCTCAGATTTGTTGAACAGAACATTTGTGAAGTAAAATGAATACAAAAAGAAAGAAGCCTTCCAATGATTGTCATTGTGAATCATTTAAAATCTTTTCAGTATAGAATCGGATGCTGCTTTCTTTAACAAAACACAGACATCAGAGAGGCTTTCGAATCGCATGTGTTGACACAGGTTTTACATTGTACATAATAAATATGATGTTGAAAAGGGCTACAGTATACCTTTAATGTGGCTTCTCGTTTGATTTACAGTATTGTTTATGGCTGAAAGGGGAAAATCTTTTAACAGAAGACTTCTTCTCTTTAGTGCAGAGCCATTGAACTCTTTGGGGATTTGTTTTGTTAAAAGTCATTGAATGACAGATGTTTGAGGTCCCGAAGTCAAAGAATGCTGGAGATTGGATGGTGAACATTAGCTAAAAAAAAGCTAACCATTAACTAGACCGTGAGAGCAGTAGTCGGTATTTGTGAACCTTTGTTGAAGACACACTTACAATGAAGTAAACTGTACTGTACTTGATTGGCTGGTAATTAATACAATAGGTTAGTTAAAGGATTAGTCCACTTTGAAATAAAATGTTCCTGATAATTTACTCCCCCCCATGTCATTCAAGATGTTCATGTCTTTCTTTCTTCAGTCGAAAAGAAATTAAGGTTTTTGATGAAAACATTCCAGGATTATTCTCCTTATAGTGGACTTCAATTGACTCCACTGTTGAAGTTTCAGTGCAGCTTCAAAGGGCTTTAAACGATACCAGAAGCTGTATGACCTACGTTTTCCCTTTTCTACTTATGGAAAAAACATAACTGGCACTGCATTTGTTCTGTAAGTTGAATAGGGAAGGCGTAGGACAAACAGCGTAAGTTTTTTGAAGAATACGGAAGACGGAAACACTCGCAAGGCGATCATTTGTGTTTATAAAGCATATACATTTGAATTTTTTAGAAAATGACTGATCGTTTCGCTAGATAAGACCCTTATTCCTCGTCTGGTATCGTTTAAAGCCCTTTGAAGCTGCACTGAAACTATCATTTTGACCTTCAACCGTTTGGAGTCAATTGAAGTCCACTATAAGGAGAATAATCCTGGAATGTTTTCATCAAAAACCGTAATTTCTTTTCGACTGAAGAAAGAAAGACATGAACATCTTGTATGACATGGGGGTGAGTAAAAGGTGCCTCTACACATGTTTCTGTTTGATATGTCATTTTCTTCTATCCAGTATGGTCCTAAATATTTTTAAAAAACATATAGAAATGCATTTAAATATTTTGCTGTCATTAACAAAACCTCAGATCACATAACCTTTAATGTAATTAGCAGGATTGCTGCCATTATGAGTGAAAAATAAGCCCATATTTTAATTGAATTGTATATTTGATTAAACAGTTTCATGCCAAATTCAAAGCCATATGGCCAAATCATTCTTTACCAGATTACAATCAGTTAAATTAGCCTAGAAAATCAATAACCCTCTGATCAAATTAGCAATGGAGTCATCTGATATGACACATTTTCACATTTCAGCTTGTTTAAGGGTGGTTGGGGGAAGGGGAAGTCTTCATTAGCTCTGAATATCCCTTGGGATCACAGACAGCCAGCAAGCAAGCCCTGGAATTTCCCCATCAAAACCTGCCCAGGTGGAAACACCTGTCGCCGTAAACAATAAAGAAAACATGACACATGCCTTGTCTTGTTTTCTTGTGTGAATGGAAGTATGGACAATAACAAGCATCTTTATAAATGGTGATGGGATCTGAGGTCAAGGTGTGAGGTTTTGTTATTACTTCCAGGTGCACTTGAAGTTGTTAAGAATAGAAAACCACATTTAGCCTACTATGGAACTGCCTGGCAGCTTCAAATTGGCCTCTGTGTTCTTATTAGTGTGGTTTCTGATGTGTTAAGACTGGCGTTGAGTCACTTGGGACATATAGCTCAGGGATATTACAGATGATTCTTCATTTATGTCAGCGGTCTTGTACTGCCACTCTGCAATTACTGTGAGATTGAGCTTTCTGTATCTGTGTCATGCAGTCTGTCACAAAAGGATGATGTGAAAAAATGAAGACTCATTCCTGTCAGGAAACCTGAGCCTCAGGGCTTGAGGGGAGGGAGGTTTCGAGAGAGAGAGAAGAAGAGAGGACTGTTTGTGTCCTCATATGTCGTTTGGAGGGGTTGGACGCACAGTGGATGAGGTGTCATTCTGTGAAACTGTTGCTTGATAAGGGGATTTCTGGTGGATTTTAAACTGTCTAAAGACAAAAAAAATGTGTTTATGTATTAAATTGCATTGTGCCATCACAAGCTACAGTAAATTAATGTGTTTTAATATATTTTGATATATTGATATTTTGAGTATACAGTACTACAGTACCCTAAGTTTTTGAAGGAAGTCTCTTATGAACATCAAGATTGTGCACGGTTGCGCACCTTCAGAAAGGAAATGTAAATAATGCACAGGTTTGAAAATTTTACAGTTTAAATCCACATTACAAGCCTTGTTCAAAAAGTTGTGAAACTACAAGGTTCACTTATTTATATATATTTTAATACATGTACCGTATTTTAACAGTATTTTTAATATACATATATATATATATATATATATATATATATATTATTTTTTTTTTTTATATTTACTTACTATACAATATCATGGTTACAGGACAGACCTTTTAAATTTGTCCTGTACTGACAAATATAACATAAAAATAATAGAATTTTAAAGGCACAATATGTACATTTTCACCACTAGAGGTCGCTTATTCAAAACAAAGGCGTAGCTTGATGACGCTTTGATTTCGTGGAATCATGGGATGTGTTGTTTTCACGTCTACAGCCGGTGGAAAAGAATTGGGATGGGATTCGAGCACAAATCATGTTTATGGATGAGATTATTAACGTTACTGTAGTATGAAGCAGAGCAGGGCGAGTGCTGTGCGAGCAGAAAGGAGGCCGCTGGAGTGATTGCTAATGATAGACGAGAACGACACGCGGCTCGAGAGCAGCAGAACTTTTATTATGTGGGGTAAAGCAGCACTGTTTATCATGAGACACTTAATGCACACTGCAGTTAGCTAGATCGATATTAGCCATGGTAAAACATGGTACTCGCTGTAAATCAAGAAAACGAGATTTAAACAATAAGACTCACTATGTTGAGCTATATAACATGATTAGTTTTCTGTCGAATGTATCCATTTAAACAGTTGCTCACCGGTCTAATAAAACACATGATATATTAAAGGTGCCATCGAATTGAAAATTGAAATTACGTCGGCATAGTTGAATAACAAGAGTTCAGTACATGAAAATGACATACAGTGCGTCTCAAACTCCATTGTTTCCTCCTTCTTATATAAATCTCATTTGTTTAAAAGATCTCTGAAGAACAGGCGAATCTCAACATAACACACACTTTATAAATCTCTCCAACAGTGTGTAATGTTAGCTTTAGCCACGGAGCACTATCAAACTCATTCAGAATCAAATGTAAACATCCAAATAAATACCATACTTGCGTGATTAGACATGCTGCATGACGAACACTTTGTAAAGATCCATTTTGAGGGTTATATTAGCTGTGTAAACTTTGTTAATGCAGTGATAGAGGCGAGAGCTCGGGAGGGGGCGGAGAGTGCGCGATTTAAAGGGGCCACAGCATGAATCGGCGCATTTCTAATTATGCCTCAAAATAGGCAGTTAAAAAAAATTATTTAAAAAAATCTATGGGGTATTTTGAGCTGCAACTTCACAGACACATTCAGGGGACACCTTAGACTTATATTACATCTTCGTTCGATGAAAAAATGTATGATGGCATCTTTAAAGCGTCTTTTGTGTTTCCATGGTTTCTACAAAATAAAACCAAGGGTAATGTGGGTATGATGTCAGTGATGGGTGTCCTGGTTAAAATTGCTTATTTCTCTGGATTTAAACATTCTTGGAAACATTTGGGATAATGTAAGTACACAAATTAACAAAATATATAACATTGTTTTAGTGGTTTTTGGAAATTTGAATCCAAAAATCTTACATATTGTGCCTTTAACTTGTAGAGTTGATGTCATAATGACAATGTTTCTCAGATTTAAGAAATAGTTAATTGCTTTAAAAGGGGAAGATCTGATGGTATATCAGGGGACGTGCATAACCTAGGGACACATTAACTAAATGTAAACTTAAGTTGTATATATTCTGAAATAGAAATATTTTATACTAATCCACTGTAAAAATTGCATCATCTATTCATCATTCAAGTAATTTTTTCCACATATGAGGGACCCAAATGGCATCATTTGACAGCTGACAGGGAGAAGCACGACTGAGTTGTTCAAAACAATGAGAAAAAGGCGAGAAGCGAGTGAGAGACGAAAGTCTGTCACTATGTCTCCTTTCTCACTATCCATCCTTCTTCCCTCATTTCTCCCGTTATAAGCAGATGGACAGTGGGGGCCAGGGAATGGAGCTCCTTGGAGTCTGGCGTGGTGTCCATTGTGGGCTTTTGATATTTAAACTCACCCTCCTCTGCCCTCAGGGGACGCCCGATTGTCTCCATTGTTCAGTAAAAAGTGGGCCAAGAAAGAGAGAAATAAAGAGGGGGGATCAGATTGACATAAAAGGGGAGGGAATGATTGGTAAGATAAAAAACAGAAGAAAACAGTCTTTGACTGACAGTTTTTTCTGGTTCAACCAGATTTGTACCGAAGTGTGTTTTGTGGAGTGCACCAAATATGTGATGTGATGGACAGGAGCACAGAGAAAGCACGGCAAGGGAGTTTTCCACCATTGTGAGAGGATTTTTTTGATGTCAGCAAATAAGGAAGATGAAAAAAGTGTGTGTGTGTGTGCAGCGAGTGGGCTGTCAGGTACTGAAATAACAAGCAACTAGACAAGCTGCTAGACAATAAATGAATAAATATAGATCCATTTAATCCTGTTTTATAAAATTACAAATTAGTATTAATTTCCCGACACTTTCCTGATATGCTTTTACCGTTTCGAGATTATAAACACTCAGTTTGTACAAATCATTTCACATCTCACCTCACCTCAGTGCTCCGTGACACGAACAGACAGCGCAGATGCATGGGAGAGAGAACGATTTTCTGTGCCAGATGTATGCTGTGGGGTTTTTAGGGAAAGACCAGCCAAATTGCACACGCTCCCATCTGTACCTTTTGCCGCTAACAAAGTAGTGAGTGAACGCAGGCCACACAAAGCAGTATCAAATATGATATTAGCCTCTGAGACAACAGCTCATGCTAAATTGGCCTGTAAAGGCCCAATAAATCTGCAGAGCCTGTTTATTTAATATAAACCTACGATTTTTTTTTTGTTTGAAAGAGTCAAAATGAGATTATGATGGATGAGAAATCTTATCTTAAAATGAATCAGCACTTTAGGAAATTTGAATTCTTAGGCCTGCGGGTCTTATGAGATATTGAGAACCGAAAGAGAGCAGCAAAGAAAGTAAATGTAAAATTTATTTATGAGTATGTCCATGTGTTAGGGGAACCTTTTTCGGCTTTTATATTTTTGCTTTTAATTTTTAATCAACCAGGGATTTGTTGGCATACACATTTAAACATGCCATCTGATAAACTGTTAGCGTGTAACCTGCATTGACATGAACTGAGCTGAATGAAAACAGCAAGTCTTTAATTATTCATTTGTTCATTTGCTGAATGAAATCATAGACCTGTTAGCTTATGAATAACTGATTGTCAGTATTTGGCGTCAAAATAGTACCAGACATTACAAGAATAATATATTTATATTTATAATATAGCAACACTTTAGTTTAGGGTCCAATTCTCACTATTATCTTGCTGCTTATTATCATGCATATTACTTGGATTTTGGCTGTTTATTAGTACTTATAAGCAGTTACTTAATGCCCTGCATGACCATTCTGCATCCTTTAATCCTACCCAATACCTAAATTTAACAACTACCTTACTAACTATTACTAAGCAGCAGTAACTAGGAGTTTATTGAGGCAAACGTCGTAGTTAATAGTTTGTTAATAGTGAGATTTGGAACTAAAGTGTTGCCATATTGATTTATAATTTAAAAAGCTGTATTTTTTGCATTGCATTTTGCATTGTTTGAAGCAATGAAGAAGTGCTCAACAAATTAATTTGTCCAGAATTGATGTCTTGGCAATAATATTTTAGCTGTTTTTCTACATTGGAAATGATAGCTCTGTTGTGCCCCACAAAATACAGGTCATATTGAACTCAGGCCAAATAAGGGCTATTCAGTCATGTCATTTAAGTTGTTTAGACTCCTAGTTACATGCTGCAGCTCCTCATTTATGGTGTTTTAATTGGGTCACCATGGGCTAGTGGCTAATGTGTTCAGACAGTCCTATCCTGAGCATTGCTAAATGGCTAATCTCAGCAAAGGTCAGGAAATGAGGGTTTGTTAATGTCGAGATGTCCATCAACCATAAGTCTCAGTTTCTTCTCCATTGTATCACTCTTCCTCATCTCCTTGTATGGCTGTTAATTAGACTAGCATCTCCTTTTAAGGCATGCGAATCGATCTGTTTGTCATTGTGATTGCTTGCAGATGACACAGATTGCACTTTATCTCAGTGAGGTTACGACATGCAGTTTATTTTTCCTTCTCTAGGGCCGTAACCCAAAGGTCAGTGTCACCACGGCTGTTTTGAAGGTCATAACGTGCAGAAGTGTCACACTGTTTTGCCTTTTGGCTTTCATGTGGGTGAGTCACCTAGAAGGTGACTGTGTTTATAACCTAATGCATCGTTGTAGATCAGCTTCAAATGTCAGGGTTTAATTCAGATTGGAGAACATTAAATTAAGGTTAGTTTCGATTGCTCAGTTGCTTGCTGAGATGTAATAACCAAAGGTGAAGGTTGTAGACGTGGGCAAGCTAGCATGGGGGAGAGGGATGCCATAAAAGATTTATGTTGACACAAGACATTCAAATTTATGTGTCAATTTAGAGAGTAATTTTTCGTTAATGCAGTTTTTAGGGATCTGTTTAATAGATCTGTTCTGCATGTCACTCTCTATCAAGCTCATTGTACCTGAAGCTAAAGTGTGTCTGTAAGAGAATATGAAATATTCTCTAGAGTAAAATATCTCCAAAATATAACACCAATAGTAGATGTATTAGCTTATGATTCTAACTAAATACAGCATTAAACACCATAAACTCACCTTTTAAAAGAAAAGAATATGTGTTTATATTGACATGAGGGTCAGTAAATAATGACCAAATTTTCATTTTTGGGTGAACTAGCACTGATTCTAGAAATAAAATTGCCACAAGGATTTCCTCTGCCTGCTACATGTAGGTCAAATGCAGAGATTCACCTAATGCTCACAGAAACGCAGTAACCTGCTTGTTGTATCACAACTTATGCCATTAATTACTGCTTCTTTAAATGAGCCTAAAATGTGTGTTCAAAAGTGTTATGGTAATATTTTTAAGATTCATGCATATCTATTCCCATATTCGTTCCATCTAATTAGCTGAGATGTGATAACCTTGGTTTGGCACAAGTGTTTTGTCCCTAGAAATAATAACCATGCCTGCAGGTGTTTCTCAGAGGGGGGTGTCTGTAATTTGACGCATCTAAAATAACCTTATGGTAAGCAGTGACTCTGTTATCCCTGTCTTTTCCCACGGCTCTAAGAAGGATATGAGACTGCCGTTGTGAAAGCTCTTTATATATATAATATAAATACAATGCTCAGCGTAAATGAGTACACCCCCTTTGAAAAGTAACATTTTAAACAATATCTCAATGAACACAAAAACAATTTCCAAAGTGTTGACAAGACTAAGTTTTATATAACATCTGTTTAACTTATAACATGAAAGTAAGGTTAATAATATAACTTAGATTAAACATTTTTCAGTTTTACTCAAATTAGGGTGATGCAAAAATGAGTACACCCCACAACAAAAACTACTACATCTAGTACTTTGTATGGCCTCCATGATTTTTAATGACAGCACCAAGTCTTCTAGGCATGGAATGAACAAGTTGGCGACATTTTGCGACATCTATCTTTTTCCATTCTTCAAAAATGATCTCTTTTAGAGACTGGATGCTGGATGGAGAGTGATGCTCAACTTGTCTCTTCAGAATTCCCCATTAGGTGTTCGATTGGGTTCAGATCAGGAGCCACTGAATCACTTCCACCCCGTTCTTCTTCAGAAATCCAACAGTGGCCATAGATGTGTGTTTAGGATAATTGTCATGTTGGAAAAGTGCATGACCACCAAGGGCTGGGAGTGATGGTAGCGTCTTCTCTTTCAGTATAGAGCAGTACATCTGTGAATTCATGATGCCATCAATGAAATGCAGCTCCCGACACCAGCAGCTCTCATGCAGCCCCACATAAGGACACTGCCACCACCATGTTTCACTGCAGGCACCATGCATTTTTCTTTGTATTCCTCACCTTTGCAGTGCCATACAGTTTTGAAGCCATCGGTTCCAAAAACATTTATCTTGGTCTTATCACTCTAGAGTCCCAGTAGTCTTCATCTTTGTCAGCATGGGCCCTGGCAAACTTCAGGCGGGCTTTTTTGTGCCTGGGCTTTAGGAGAGGCTTCTTTCATGGACGGCACCCATGCATGCCATTGCCATTGCAGTGTACGCCGTATTATGTCATGGGAAATAGTCACCCCAGTTTGGCTTTCTACTTCTTTAGATAACTGCAGTGAACTTGCATGCCGATTTTCTTCAACCCTTCTCGTCAGAAGACGCTCCTGTCAAGGTGTTAACTTCCGTGGATGACCTGGACGTCTCTATGATGGTTGCACTTCCATCTTTTTTTAAATGTTTGTACCACTTTTGCTACAGTATTCTGACTGATAAGTAAAGCTTTGCTGATCTTCTTGTAGTCTTTACCTTTTTGGTGTAAAGAAATAATTTTCTTTCTCAGGTCTTGTGACATTTCTCTTCCATGTGGTGCCATTGCTGACAGCATGAAATGGGAAGGGGTTTTAACACCCTTTTATAGTCAACTGTCTGATAGTAAAAAAAAAAGTGATAGTAAAGACATTCATAATGTTACAAAAGTTTTTTTTAATTCTAAATAAATGATGTTCTTTTAGTCATCATATAATCCTGAAAGAATATATATAGGTTTCAAGAAAAATATTAAGCAGTTTCTTCAAAATCAGCATATTAGTATGATTTCTGAAGGATCATGTGACACTGAAGACTGGAGTAATGGCTGCTGAAAATTCAGAAGTAATATATTAGAATTTAAATTAAATAAAAAAATAGGTATTTTTCTAAAATTAAAACATAATATTAAAATATAATATTTCATAATATTACTGTTTTACTGTATTTATGATCAAATAAATGCAGCTTTGATCTTTTTTCTTTCTTTTTTTTACATTAAATTAGATAAATTGACCTGTACTTTCTTTGTATGTTCTTCTCAGTCTGAAGGATAATACAATAAGTTAATTTACTGTAATTAGTTCCACAAGTCTGTATAATATCCAGACAGAGACACATGTCCTTGCAGTTGTATTGTCCTTCCTTGATCCTTTATACAGTAGATGCTGACACTGTTTTACAAGGGGCTGCAAATCTGAATAAAACCATGTACATTTATTTAGTCTTTTTGAAGGACCCTCAGCAGACCCTCTGAGACCTGTATAGAGTTACAAGTCGCTATCAGTGTTTTCAAACAGAACAGGTGTCCATTGGGTCCCACTGGGAGGTTACATCATCTTCAAGGCCTATTGTATTAATTCATAGGCTTAAACAGTGTGTTATGTCATACGTAGAAAGGAAGCTTTGAATTGATGTAGGATATCTTTTGGATTAAAAAAAAAATCCACTTCCCTTATCTGTGCAAGTTATTGATCTAAAGCAGATGTTATAATCTCTATGGCACAGATGGCTTGTCTTGGTTTTGTAATTACATATGCAGGACTGTCTTGTGGTTCTGCAGTCCAGCTGCTTTGCCCCATTGTATTCTTAGTCGTTGGTGGTGTGTGTGCGTTTGGGGGATACGCACGCGCACTGGCAGGAGACCAAAGCTTTCCCTCCCTTGTCCAGACTTCTTGAGGGCAGATCGGGGCTCCGCCAGCAATTAACTGAAGAAATGACAACACCTCCTGTTGATAGAGGCTCCTGAAGAACCGAGGGGGAAGGGTCAACGTGCCTGCGTGCGACAGCCGGCGTTTGACTGACAAGCAAGGAAGGGCTTTTTGTTAATTCTGATTCAGCCGTCTGTCAGTGTAGATGTAAAGTAGGTCTGGAGACTAAACTGAACCGCGACCCCAGGGTTTAACACACTGGATGTCAGACCCGGGGTTGACTCTTCTACTGACACAGTTAAACGCTCAGAGCCCTGATCGGTGGCGTGTTTCCTCCTCATCCATATGTTTTCGATGTGTCTAGCCCACAAAAGTTTGCTTTATAGGTCAAGTGTGCATATGCATATTGACAAAGATCTGGAACAGTGTTTCCAATTTAGCGATTTTGTCACTAGATTAAGTGACTTCCCTGCCCCTTTTAAGACTTTTTTCCAAAGTTTAGGGATAAATCTAGCAACTGCTTGGACAAACCTTATCTAGATTCTTATTTTGCACACTGATCTATATTCATATTTTTATAAACCAATGAATTTGCCATTATGATGTCATCTAGTGACATTTACCTACCAGTTTTAGCTACTTTCAATTGAAAGTAGTTGTCAACACTGAACTGGAATCTCACATTTAACCTTTATGCTGCACATTTAGCGTGTGTTTTTTCCTGACAGGAGAAATTGTGTGGAAGTCATGAGGGGCTTTTGTACCGGAGGAACCTTTTCATAGTTCCTAGAACTATTGGCTGAAGTACCCGGATTTTGCCATGTTCACACCGCAGGAACTAGGAAAGATTTTAGTTCTAGGAACTCCTTTTGGGGGAACTAAATTAGCTTCTACTTCAGAGTAGGGTCTAAACCAGCATTATAGGAACTATCAGTGACATAAGTGTACATTGATTGGTCAACCGCATGTCAAACACTAGCATTTTTAAAAAGCCGTGTAAACATATTTACTTCACGAACATGGAAAACAGCAATAGCGGCATATACCTGCAGGGTTGTGTTTTTTTCTCCACCTCAATGATATGTAGTACTGAAAGTGGTCATAGGAGATTTTGTCTCTTAGCCCCACTTTTTGCACTTTCATTCACGTAAATTATGCATTTACATTCCATCTTTGTTATCATGAAAACACGTTTGCAAATGCCCTGCTTTAAGACGCCACTGTCGGCCGATTCAGAGTTCCTATTCCTGGTGCAAACCGTGACCAACAAGAAACTGGTGACCACCATTTTTGAAATAGCAGCTAATCGAGCTAATAGCAGCTCGATCGTAATCTCCATCTATATACAAATTACGGCGAGCCGTGTTTGGATGCCGATGTAGGTTTGCAAAGCCATGAGCATCAACAGTAGTGTAACATTCACGATTGTTGATAGAAGGCTTGTTCGAGATGCATCGGAGCAGCGCGAACCGATTCGGCGGGTGCCGCGGGTCCGCGGGAGCGTTTGTAGAGCATACGACTTGTGCTTTTGGATCGTTCTCGCGGAGCTTTGATGTCATGCGCCGATCGCTATGCGAGAAGCCGATGCATCTCAAACGAGCCTGGTGTATTTGTGTTTGGCGCTGCGGCGCTAGCTTTGCTGTGAAATATGAGACGTATACAGTGACGCAAGACCTGGCTCTGTGGTGGCTCTCTAGCCTGTGGAAAGGCAAACTGGTTCTTAGAAGGCTCGTCAGTTGAACCAACTCCGAACTGGCACTAGCACTAGCTCTGAACTAGCACCCGGTTCGTGCTGGTGGAAAGGGGGTACTAGTGGCTAGTTCCTAGAACTATTTGGTGCGAAAGCCCCTATTGATGGTCATATGATTGGATCGCATCGTGTAAGAATTTATTTAGGGGCTGTTTACACAACACCATTTCAACAAAAAACTGAAAACTGGCCATTCATTTACGTCAACAGCAGTTTGGCGGCCTCAAAACAAAAGATTTTGAAATTAGGTTTCAAAGTGCAAGTTTTTGAAAACGATACCATTATCCTCTCCATGTAAACAACAAAAACGTGAATTTGTGAAAATGGTGACATCATGTGCAAGCGAATTACATTTTCATTCTATAGCTGCACAATGTTTCTTTACAAAGTAACGTCGCCAACTACTGGCCTGGCGTGCATAACACAGCGTTTTTAGTATTTTTCCTGGATCTTTGAGAACAGGGATCTTTTTGACAATGTTGTCGTCTGTTCATGAAAAAAGCGAAGGTGTACTAAAAATGGAAAAGTTTTTCCATTTTAAAACACATAGAAAATGTTGATGCTCATACAATTAAAAAAATTGGCTTGAATATATGAATGTACACTGTAAAAAAAATCCCAGTAAAATTTACGGTAAAAAAACGGCAGCTGTGGTTGCCAGAACTTTACCGTAAAAAATACAGTAGCAACGTAAAAAAAAATCTGTTAAATTTACAGTAAAATAACGTATTTCATTAACTGATATAATGTTAATTTACCAACCTAATGAAGTACTAATATCTGTTTTGTACCTTTATAATACACTGACAGTCACCAAACACAGTGGTGATAAGAGTCACATGATGAATCAAAGTTCATCACAAGCAGCTTTTCCACAAGCTGAGAAGGACAACACTAACATATAGAAGGTGCACACAGTGTCATTCACACACACACACAAAACACCATCATGGTAACATGCATGAAATTTTAAAAATGCAATAAACATTAATTTAACAACATTAGATGTAACATAAAACCTAAGAAGAAACAGAGTTATTTCAACGAAAATATATCAAATGTGAAGTGTCACGCAGGGAATTGTGGGAATGTCAATTTACGGTTTTTCACTGTAAATTTTACAATGAATTGTTATTTTTCACTTCCAAAAACTGTGAATTTAACGGTATTTTACCGTAAAATTACATTAAATGTACCGTTAGATCTATTACAGTTATTCACCGTATATAGTACGGAAACTTTCTGTAAACCAATTGACAGTTTTTCACCGCAGCATTTTTACAGTCTTTTACTGTTAAAATCACAGTCATTTTTTACAGTGTACATGGACAAACTAAAAGTAGTGTGAAAATATTTTTATTTCAATGATTTATTTATTTATAATCCAGGCTGAATATTTGTCATTTGTAATGCTATATTTGTATTTTTATACATGCAGACCTTATACAGGCCTGATTTGGGTGCTGACAGCATATAAACAGTAATTACTGTAGATAAGCAGATATTTCACATCATCAGCTTTTCCTGTTATTTTGTACAAAATAATATGGCAAAACATTCAGAATCTGTCTTTGTTAGTTTTGACCCTGACAGGAATGCTGCATTGGCCAATCAGCATAAAGGACCGGTTTCATAAATATGATGGATGTAGCATAATTTATAGTGAGGTCATTTCACTTCTTGACAAACTGCTTCCCCTCTCTCTGTGATTCGCTCTCTCTGTCTTTATGTGATTGTTGAGTCGCTCTTCAGAGAAACCGTCTACATGACCGAGAACATTCTGATCCAAACACTCTAATATACACCTCTAATATCCCTGCTGTTCAGGGTCTTCATTGAATTACAGTGTCTGCCCATGTTCCTGCTTCGTCTAACCCCTGTGCCAGCGGCTTATTGGGGGAAACTCAGACAGCCAGGTACCCTGCTGTTAGAGATATTGTGTTTGTGTCAAGGCTGTGGCCAACCTGACATCTGCTCTGTGGTTGGACAAGGGACATAAGCTTAACCTATGACCCTTCAACTATTTAATGGTTTACATAACCGATGATGTCACGACCCTGTTAATGAGACACTTTCTATTTATGAAGCCACTCGGTCAAGCTGTATTGTAGATGTTTTAGCTGTCTAAAGTGTGGTCACATTTACTGTTGCTCAGTGAAATTTTGCTGGTGAAATCTATTTCATTAGTAATCTGCGCATTCAAAAAGTATGAGAAACATGTATGGGGTTAAAAGTTTCCCATACAGATTTCATTAATGTTGAGGTTGGTCATGTGAACTCACTGACCAACAAAAGCTGCTTGGTTTGAAATTGACATACATTGCTACATTATTGTGGACAGTATTTTGCTGAAATATCACTAATGTAACCACACCTTTGCATTTTTGTTTTAAACATTTTTGGATCGAAGTTAAAGCAAGGAACATATGAGCTGAAGGAGAGATTTTCACTTTAAATTGCCCAAAGGAAGAGCTTCAGGATATATGGAAGCGAATCAATATAATTGATCCGAATAGAATTTATGTTGTTTCGGGTAATAAAAACGCTTTTTTCTTTCTTTGATTTTTTTTTGCTCTTTATGTGGCTGTTAAATAAATGTAAGAAGAGAGTGAATTGAATTATGGAAGAAAGGAAGGACTGTCTCAAGAGTCGCAAGACTAATGTGGATGTATCTGCTTTGCCTTCGGCAGCAGCTGTTCTAAAGGACCGCCATTAATCTGACCCTCTGACCGGCTCTGTACACAGCAGGTTGAGTGGAGAGGGGTTTTCAGATCAATGGAGGGTGGGACAGAGAAGGACAGAATGTGTGTGTGAAGAGGTATGGACCTGATAAACGAAAGACCAGCTGTCCCCCAAGAGCTCCCAGACCTCATCAACAGGATCAGCGAGAACTTGAGACACACTTTTATCATATTTGTACTTCCTACGGGCTCCTTTTGCATTAGGTGTCAATCTTAAAGGGATGGTTCACCCAAAAATAATAATTGTCATCATTTACTCACTCTCATATCATTCCAAATCTGTAGGACTTTCTTTCTTCTGTGAAACTCAACAGACATTTTGAAGAACTGTGTAAAACAACATTGATCACCACTGATTTTTATTCTATGAACAAAACAAAAAAAATATTTCACAAAAGAAAAGTTGTACTGGTTCGGAACAACATGGATGGATGTACATTTTAGCTGAATTATCCCTTTAAATACATTTAGCAGGCTCTAAATGGACGAATCAGAATAGTTAACATCTATTTAAAGTGAACTCGCTCTATTATGGGGTTAGTAGGTAGCAAAGGTATAAACTTTGTTGATGTAGGGAAAACTGGCTCATTTGTAATGTATAATGCCTCTCATTGACTGAGGAAGTGATATATCACATAAACAGATGGGAGGCGTAGGAACTACATACAGTATTCACCTGGATACTACTTCATCTAGATGACTTTAACACTTTGTTGACCTGACCAACCACTGAGAGCAGGATCATTGCCAAGTGCCATTAGCTAACATGCATCATGCATCTTTCTTAGGCGTGATGTCTTTGAACAAGACAAAAGATGTCCTAAAAAGAATTGTTCATTCAATTAATATTTGGTTATTTATTCCTAGAACTGACATTGTACACAGTTTGGAGTCAGTAATATAAGAAATGAATACTTTTATTCAGCAAGTATGCATTAGATTGATCACAAGCTAAAGTAAAGACAATAAACAAGTAAAGATTTCTATTTTTTTTTTTTTTTTATTTCTATTTCAAAAGTTTTCATTAAGACATCCTGAAAAAATTGAAAAAAAAAAAAACCCTGAAAAAAATCACGATTTCCACAAAAATGTTAAGCAGCACAGTTGTTTTCAACATTGATAATAGTAAGAAATGTTTCTTGACCACAAAATTAGCATATTAGAATTATTCTGAAGGATCATGTGACACTCAATGAGTGCTGAATATTCAGCTTTGCATAACAGGAAAAAATTACAGATTGTTTGCACATACTGTTTTTACTGTATTTTTTAATTAAAAAAATGTATCCTTGGTGAGCGTTAGAGAAATCGTACCTACCCCAAACGGTAGCGTATGTCATCATAAACTATTCCTTTAACTGAGAATAAATACCAGTAAAGCTGCCATTATGTTCATCTGGCTATACAGACTGTTTTATGGTGTTTTGACGCACAAACAATTGCTCAAAAGCTGCTGGTTTACACGACCGAACATGTCAGAGTGGGATTCACTCCAATGGGAATCACATGGACCCGATTCAGCTCATTACTGACAGCTTTTGTACATGGCCTCTCTCATAAATTTGGCAGCTCCCTGCCTTCCCAAGTGTGCTCTTCAGACCTCTCGTTAGTCTCTAATGAGCCGCCCCGTTGATTACTGGGAAAGGAGAAAAACAAAAAAGCAGAGGAACATCTAGTTTGCCTCATTCCATCTTTCATTTCCCTCCGACACCGACAAAGGATGCCTTACTTTGCTCAAACATCCATGATGCTCCACTGTTGCTTCCCTTTGTTTTGCTCATGTCCTGTCCTGGAGTTCCACAAACAACAAGAGCCTTTCTATCTTTCTCAAATACATCCATATTTCTCTGCCTTTTCTTCTCCTGTCATCTCTTTCTCTTCTTCCACCCCCTCTCCTGCTCTTGCTCTTTTTAACCCGTGCCCCTCCCTATCCCTCTCCTTTTGTGTCCCGCAAGCTGGTTTAAATATTTAAACAATGCAATTAGCGTTACACCTGATGCAATTGAAAGACGGGCCCTCTGTGAACGTATGCTTTGGCACGGCAACACAGCAGGAATGTCTTTGCTCATAGTCTTTAATGTCAGCGTCAGATGAATACAGGATTCTTAACCTCAGAACTAGTCATTGAATTAAAATCTCTGGGTGTCACTTTACTGCTGATCTATTACAGACTGTACATTGGGTTTAGTACCTTGTTTGATCTGTGAATAGAATCAAATAGAATAGAATAGATCGAATTTAGTGATGCAAATTTAGTGATTTGTCTTTTCTCCATCTCACTGCTTCCCCAGAGCGATTTAGATCAGCTCCTTGTAATTTCTGTGCCAATCATGAAGAACTGAAACAAACCTTTTATTTAGTCTTACTCCCTCTGTTTTGCATCTGCCAACACGGAGCCCCCACAACAGACGTCAGTGGAAAGGAAAAAATGTTAAACATTTCTCGTAATAAGGGAAACCCATTCTGTCCTTCACTGTGCTTGGACTGTGAGGTCACAAGCAAATACGCTTCAACAACAAACACTGTTTAATCTCGACATTTCTTGTTGCAAACTGGGGAATAGTGAAGTTGCTGCAGTGTTTAATCTCGCTTTGCATTGAAATGAGGGATTGAGCTGTTATCTTTGCATTTGTGCTCTCTGTGAAACTCCTGCTGATAGATATGCGGTCACAGAGGAGACCCCTTACCATAATTTAATGTGCTTACCATAGAGAACTAAATACCTCCAAATTGCAAATCCACCTTGGAGACACAGGATCAAGGGTCCTTCTTAGAGTTAAACTGTCAATCACCTGCAGTCCTTGCCTTGTAGATGGTCTATGGTAAGCTATGGTAATTTGGCTTGACGTGTCTGCTTCATTTAGACAGGTGAGATTTTCTTGAAAACTTTCTGATTCAGTACTACTTTCATTCATATATTCCATGTATTCTTTAAAAACGATCATAAAAATGTTTAAATATACCTTGTAATGCCATTTTTGGAGCAATAACTGGCAATGTTTCTTCAGGTCCTGTGACAAGGATACGCTATAAGGTTCTTTATGCTTTAGCATTGTCATTCGGCCCATAATTCTTTCTATCCCAGCCAGGCCCCATAAATCTGAGCGACTGCCCTGTATGATGGTACAAAATGGTACAAAACTGGTTCTTTGCCACTTATGCCATGGAACTGCATGATTACCATATTCATACAGCATGGTATACATTACTGTTAAAAAGTTTGGTGTCAGTAATTTTTTTTTTTCAAAATAAATTAATACTTTTATTCAGCAAGGATGCATCAAAGTGATCAAAAGTGGTAGTAAAGACATAATAATGTTACAAAAGAATAAATGCTGTTCTTTCGAACTTTCTATTCATCAAATGGTTCCACAAAAATATTTAGCAGCACAACTTTTTTCAACATTGATAATAATAAGAAATGTTTCTTTTAGCACCAAATCTGCATATTAGAATAAAAAGATGCAGCGTTGCTATCACAAGAATAAATTACATTTTTAAAATTGAATACAATTTTAAATACTTGTTTTATATTTTTATATGTGTTTCACAATATTACTGTTTTTACTGTATTTTTGATCAAATAAATGCAGCCTTGGTAAGCATAAGAAACTTCTTTCATAAACATTAATACAACTCCCCAACACCAAACTTTTGAATGGTGCCATTATCATGGTATTGCCATTACATAAAATCAATAACCACATTTTTAAAAAATGGTGTTCTATTGTACTTTTTGGTGTACATTTATAATAACAGCAATTTTCCATTGTGATCATATCTGATTATAATAATGACAAACCACTAGATTGGAAAATGACGTACTTGCAGTTGTTGCTGTTGTCAGATTTTCCATCAGCTCATTTTAATTAGACTCATCTCAGAGGGTGTTTACTTTATTAGATATTATTCTTAATGATGTTGCTATGAAAGTGTTTGAACTTGTTAATTTGTCAACATGCACTGAGTAATTATTATCTTAAATGAAGGTAGAATTAATAGTTTTTCTTTTAAAGGGATAGTTCACCCAAAAATGAAAATTTGATGTTTATCTGCTTACCCCCAGCGTATCCAAGATGTAGGTGACTTTGTTTCTTCAGTAGAACACAAATGATGATTTTTAACTCCAACCGTTGCCGTCTGTTAGTCAAATAATGCTAGTGGATGGGAACTTCTACTATAAGAGTAAATAAAATTTGCATAGACAAGTTGAAATTAAACCCTGCGGAGGGTGACGACACATTGATGCCCTAAGACACGAAACGATCAGTTTGTGCGATAAACCGAACAGTATTTATATACATTTTTAACTCTAATACACCACTATGTCCAACCGCGTTCAGCATTCGCTTAGTGAGGTCTGATCGCGCTCTGACAGCGGCAGTGATGTTTCGCGCTTATACTTCAATGAGAGCGAGACATCACTGCCACTGTCAGAGCGCGATCAGACCTTACTAACGAGTTAATTTGGACTTGTCTATGCAAGTTTTATTTACTCTTATAGTAGAAGTTCCCATCCACTAGCATTATTTGACTGACAGACGGCAACAGTTGGAGTTAAAAATCATCATTTGTGTTCTACTGAAGAAACAAAGTCACCTACATCTTGGATGCGCTGGGGGTAAGCAGATAAACATCAAATTTTCATTTTTGGGTGAACTATCCCTTTAATGAACCTTTTGTTTGTTTTGACTTGAAGAAAGGGGTTAAATATCTTTATCATTCAACACTCACTCTCGCTGTCCGGCTGGCACTGGAATCTATCGATCTTCATCCATATTAGACATCTCTAATCATATACAGCGAGCATTTGCATGTTGTTGACATCGTATTGATTTGTCAGTAGGTGACATGAGGGCAGGCGAAAAGGGGTCCAGACGTACACGAGATTGAGAGGTCAAGCTCAGAGGGAAAGCCCTGGAGGAGGGGAGAGTCTTCCATCCCAGCCTGAGAAACGCTAAATTCCCCCCAGCTGAGAGCAGGCGATGACCCGCTCGGAGAGGGGGGAGGAGGGCATCACACCCGGCCGTCTCGATTTTACATATATGTCATGCGTTTGTGTTTTTTCCTTGTCGTGTGTATGCCTTTTAGTGTGAGCACGCGTGTGTGGATCTTTTTCAAAGGGGGGAGGGGTCTGCCCACATGGTGATTAATTATTCATTAGGTGGGTGGGGAGAAGTCAAAGTAGGAGGTGACAGACGGGGGAATCTGTGTTTGCTGTGTGTGAGGGAGGCAGAAAGAGAGAGGGGACATCTGAGACAGTTAGTAAGGGCTTGAGGAAAGGATGCACAGAGACATAACAGCCCCCAGAAGACACTTCATTAAGGAACTACACATGCTTTGCTTCTTGATGGCACAGATTGTAAGCCACAGTGACCTACTCCTCTAGTCAAAGGATTTTAAACCAAGCCGGCCCAAATGAAAGAGGAATCAACTGTAATAGAGATGACAGGCCAGCTCACTCCTACCAGATACGGAGACCTTTTTGCCTGAAAGGTAAATTGGATTTGTTTTCCTACGTATTCGTTGGTGCGTCTCAAAAGCAGACACTGATTATAGCGGGCTGAATATTGCCCTTTTTTGTTTCTGCCTGCATGTCTCTGTTCTCTTTCATTCATTCTTGTGTGTATTTCATCCCACATGCTGACCGCATTACGCTGGGCTTTGTTGCTCTGACACGTTTAGACTTGTGGCTTATTCTATAAGTAATGTTAAGCTTTTAATTAATAAATAAAATGTAAATATTTAAATTAGCAGATAAATTAAATATTTGAGCAATTAAATAAATATTTGATCAAATACGTATTTGAGATATTGCATTAAGTAAATATTTGCGAGATTGACAAAAGCAGTCTTAACTAGTCAAACTGCAGTGTTATTGTCTCGCTGACAATAATTGTGTGCCTTTGATCTGTGATTTTTGGTTGGTCACTGTGGCTGCACCCTATTCTAATAAAGGGCCTTTGAGACTTTGTTTTTTTAATGGGTGTCCACTTGTAGACTTGTATTATTTGTCAAAGAGCACAATGCATGCGATTTTATGAGTTAGTCATTTTCCTAAATCAGTCTGGCGCTTATTGATGAGTGGTCTGCTGCAGATAAGGACATATTGATCTCTGAGTTGGCCCTGGACTACATGCGCGGTTGGGGTCTCGTAAACTTCAGTGGCTCTGGCGATGACCTTTGTGAACTATGTTGCATTGCCCTCGTACTCGTTCTAAAGTCTTCTGTCTTTCTGCATGTCTGACTGCCACTAAATGTCATCTTTATTCCTGTCAGACTGAAGAGGAGTCTTTATTTATCCCTAAAATTAGACCAGAGCTGTCAGTCAGATGCATGTTGCGTTTAGCTGAGGATGTATGGAGCATGTAGAAGAAAACGCTCATTTACAGAAGCATGTACGCCAGCTGCCTTTGACAACCTCAAGCAAACCTCGATTTCACTCTGTGAGCTGTCATTGTCTGTTCCATGTAGATTGATACTCTGCAGTGTCTGTCTTTGTCTCAGTGTAAGTTCTGAGAGATTGTAAGCGTTTAACAAGACTTACTTACTATTTATTTCCACAGACAACAATTAGAGCACACTAATGAAAGTGTTTATGGCGTTTCTTTTCTTTTTTTGGTTCTTTTATTTGCTTTCATTCTGAACATATTTTTTTCTCTTTCTCTTTATCTGGCCTTTCTCTGATTACACAATGATTTGTGGCGGTTTTGTCAGTTTTTTATCAGTTTAAAGTACTCAACTATTAGTGTATTCAATGCTTACTATAAAAGGAGCATTTTAATGTGTAATTTTAAAACCATGAATATAAAGATGATGGTTATTTTTATACAAATCCTTTGTAAAACCCCTTCTGTTTATTCAATTCAATGCAACAATTAATGTAAATTAGTTTTATAAGTGATTTACACTAGGGCGCGATTAATCGTTTGCAAAATAAAAGTCTGTGTTTACGTAATATATGTGTGTGTTCTGTGTATAATAATTATGTATTTATAAATACATGCACATACATGTATACATCTAAGAAATATATACATGTATAAATAAATATACATATTTATATATATTTTATATTACATATAAATATAGATATTTTATATATAAATATATATATTTTTCTTAAATATATACATGTATGTGCATGTACTTATATATACATAATTATTATACACAGAACACACACATATAACGTAACACAGACTTTTATTTTGCAAACGATTAATCGCGATTAATCGTTGTGCAGCCCTAATTTACACCAAAATTTGGTCTGCATTGTTTGTATAGACAAGTAGTCCAGCCTCTAAACTCTTGCGATTGGTGAAGCCAGAATTTGCCAGATGTTGGATCCTGCAGATATTTTTAATATTTTAAAAATGTCACAGTGTTTAGTCTTTAGGAGAAGTCAAATGGCTTACTTGTTTTTTTCACTAATGTCAGAAAAATTACGCAATTACACAAAAAATTCTGTGGTGAAAGCAGTTGTTTCGTATTTACAACATAACAGTCACATGTGCAATCAGAAAAAGGCTGTTTGGCTATCCAGACTTTCCAGAAAACATCAGTTTTCATTGAGCTGATACGCGGCATGTCGACATGTCAGGATTTGTTCTGCCATGTGTATCTCTGCAACACACATGGTGATAAATGGGCCAGTGTCATTTTACAAAACAGCTTCTGTCACACCTTAGTGTAAGTATTGTTAGCGAAGTAGACCAAAACCAGATGCATGCAGACTGAAGTTCTGGATGAATGCACCTGAAAAGGAGCAAAAACATCTCAGGCTTGTGACAATGACATTATGGCGTTGTGTAATATCATCAGCGTTGTTGAATCAGCCATACAACCGGACATGCAATACAAGGGGCTGATTGTGTAGATCTGTGTGTGTATATGTATGTGTTTCTGTGTATGGGGGGCTGGAAAGCCCATCCTTTTGTGTGGGCTAAACAGGAGGAGGTTAATGTACTCACAAATAATGCACAGAGAAGCTCTTTCACTGTAAATATTTAGACTGAACGCTCAAAGACCCATCAATTCCTCCCAGGAACATTCATAATTTTCCCACAGTGGCAGACTCATTCCAACTCCAATACACACCTTCAGAATTTCAAAATTACAACCAGTTTCAGAAGAAATGCTAGCATCCTGCTTAATGCATATATCTGATATGTATATATCTTTTTATATCTATATATACTGTTTATTTATATGTACGCCGATCAGGCATAACATTATGACCACTGACAGGTGAAGTGAATAACACTGATTATCTCTTCATCGCGGCACCTGTTAGTGGGTGGGATATATTAGGTAGCAAGTGAACATTTTGTCCTCAAAGTTGATGTTTTAGAAGCAGGAAAAATGGGCAAACGTAAGGATTTGAGCGAGTTTGACAAGGGCCAAATTGTGATGGCTAGACGACTGGGTCAGAGCTTCTCCAAAACTGCAGCTCTTGTGGGGTGTTCCTGGTCTGCAGTGGTCAGTATCTATCAAAAGTGGTCCAAGGAAGGAACAGTGGTGAACCGGCGACAGGGTCATGGGCGGCCAAGGCTCATTGATGCACGTGGGGAGTGAAGGCTGGACTGTGTGGTCCGATCCAACAGACGAGCTACTGTAGCTCAAAATATTCTGGTTCTGATAGAACAGTGTCAGAATACACAGTGCATCACAGTTTGTTGCGTATGGGGCTGCATAGCCGTAGACCAGTCAGGGTGCTCATGCTGACCCCTGTCCACCACTGAAAGTTTCGACAGTGGGCACGTGAGCATCAGAATTGGACCACAGAGCAATGGAAGAAGGTGGCCTGGTCTGATGAATCACTTTTACATCACGTGAATGGCCGGGTGTGTGTGCATTGCTTACCTGGGGACCACAAGTCAGTGTGATGCTTTGGGCAATGTTCTGCTGGGAAACCTTGGGTCCTGCCATCCATGTGGATGTTACTTTGACACGTACCACCTACATAAGCATTGTTGCAGAGTAGACCATGTACACCCTTTCATGGAAATGGTATTTCATGTGGCCTTTTTCAGAAGGATAATGCCACAAAGCAAAAGTGGATCAGGAATGGTTTGAGGTGTTGACTTGTTGACAGGGCTGTTTTGGCAGCAAAAGGGGGATTATCACAATATTAGGAAGGTATATAATGCTATGCCTGATTGGTATATATATATATATATATATATATATATATATATATATATATATAATAAAATATGCTGTATACTGCAAAAATAGTAAGCTTAATATGCTATTCTGAACATATTTCTGTTGTCCTCGCCAAACTAGTATCAATCAAGCCTGATTTTCTACCAATACAATGCACTCTGATTGCAAAAAGATGAATTACTTTGTAAAATCACTGTATAAAATCAGTAATGTACTCCGTATAATTTCTTCTGCCTTTCAGAGTGGATAAATACCCTGTTATAGAATTAAAAAGCCATTTACATCTTGAGTTTGGGGCAGACATGGATGGATTGTTCCAAAACGTCTCCAATTAGTCCAGGTCTATGTCCTTTAAAAAGCCTTCTGCTTTCCATAATGAGAGATTTAGCACTGGTGACACTGGCGCTGCTCTTCTGGAGTATTAATCGTTTCCCTTGTGTTCGTGTCAACCCTAGCTAAGCTCTTCTGCCGCCTGTGTGGTGCTGAGTGAATCTAACGTAGTCTGTTGTGGCAATCTCAGCAGAATTACCATCATATGCAGCATAATTGCACCCATAGCATGGTTCAGCTGTTAGTCAGCGCTTCCAGACCTTTGCTTCTGTTTTGAAATTTAATGCAATAATCTTACAGCTCGGCTACAGTAAGATCATACTGTAAGAAGTGACATTGAGAAGAGAATTTGGAGCCAGATGCTCGAATCCCAGATGGGGAACAGTTGTTGGACCCTTGAGCATTGCGCTTGAACTGCGTGAAAGTGTGTGAGTGAGTGAGTAACGTAATGTGATGCAATTTAATATCAAGCACATTGCCTTAGTTTCATTCAAAAACATACTGAGGAACACGGCAAAGCTATAAATGTTCTTGTTTTGCCAAGATCACCAGAAGACCAAGGCTAATCTTAAGAGACTTGGCTGTGAGATTAGAGGAAGAGACTACAGTATTAGCAGCACACCATCAAAAGCTTGAATATATTTCTGGTCTCCTCGATTTTTGATCCGTTCATAGCCATTATTGCAGCTCAAAGCTGTCAGAGCATGTTTTATGGATGTTGCATGACGGACGACGACAGAAATGTGTTGCTAGCATGTAGAAATAACCCACATCAATTTCCTATGACTGTAAGAGATAGGTTGTATTACATGCCCATAAAATCCACCAAAAATGTGAGGAATAAATTCAGAATTATGATTTATACGTCTCTAAAAAGCACTGACCTGAATTATGACCTTGTGTTGCCTCATGCACACAATCACTGCGCCTGAGGGCAATAGAACGAGCTGAAGCAGACAGGAAGTTCAACAGAGGCTGGCATGGAATACTGATTCATCAGAAGTCAGTTCACTGTGATTTGCTGGTGTCTTTAGATCTGACTGAAGGGTGAATCTTGAGGCTTTAGGATTTAGCATAAACTACAAAATTAAGAAGGCACCGTAAATAGCATGCGCATATATTATCTTCAATGCCTGAATGCACCAACCGCATTGACCCTATGGCGCTTGGAACAGGTTCAATCGGAATGATTTAGAACAGGGATGGTCTCCCACAAAGCTGGTCTTCTCTCTGCTTCAGGGACTTGAAAAACAGCTCATGAACCCTTTGGATCCCATGAAGTGCAGCACAAAGTAATTAGCAGTATTTTGGGGGATTGTCTCTTTGTTTGAATATGATTAGCAAAGAGTGTAAGTGTGAAACGTGTTTCATGTGTGATTATGGATTTCTTAGCAGCGTGTTTTAAAGCTTTGTCTTCTTTGGGAAGCCTTTGTTGTTGCATTTGTACCACAAATTTCCCAACCTTTTTCCAGTACCCCTCCATCAACACCGAACTAGAAATGGATTAATTTGTTAAATATTTAACATATAGTTTGTGATTATTTACTGTATTGATAGCCCTAATTGTACAATTCTACAACACGAGGTCAGGTCAGTGCTTTTTAGAGACTTATAAATCATACTTCTGAATTTATTCCTCACATTTTTGGTGGATTTTATCTCTTACAGTCATAGGAAATGAATATATACAATACAATACAGTATATTAGAACAGAGTCCCTTTAAGACTCAAGTCATTTCACTCTTTGAAACTCCTATCGGGGCATGCGAGTGCAGCTCCCATCTCTTTGAATGGGGAAACGTCAAATTCTCCAAAGCTGTTTGCCAAGCTTTCGATTAAATTTCATATTTGAAATCACCAATGAAATCTGAGAACAAATGTCTCATGAATTTTGTTTCTAAATGCTCAAATTATGACAAAAAAACTATATTTTTCAGGCTGGATCAAGCTAATGCGCATGGGTAGTCCTAAGTCTGACTGACTGTTTCTATAGGAACTGGAGCTTCTAACGGCCACTGCAGTGACGCGATGACTTTACCAATCGGCGATTCGCTTTTATTTAGAAGGCGGGACTTATTCCGCCATATTGCGCGTTGCACTTTCTCCCATTCAAAACAATACGAGTGATGCATCGTGTTATTCTATAGTCTTTGATTGCAATTGTTAAAATTTGATTAATAGTTAATTGAAATTGTGTGTGTTTTAACTATATATGCTTAATATTAGTTAGAATTGTACAATAATTTGGGCTGTCAATACATTAATATAATCACAATAAGTTACATATTTAACAAATGGTTAAAATGAACGCATTTCTAATTTGGAAATCTATTTTATATTTCATCATTTATTATACAAAGCACACTTTTAATTACTTACATTTTTCTTTCTTTTTTTTTCTGTAGTTAAAGGTCCCATTTTTCGTGGTTTTTTGAAGCTTTGATTGTGTTTATAGTGTGCAATATAACATGTGTTCATGTTTCGCGTGTAAAAAAACACAGTATTTTTCACATAATTTACTTATCTGTATACCGCTGTTTCCACTGTCATAAAAACGGGCTGATGACTTCCTTGTTCTATGAAGTCCCTCCTTCAGAAATACGTAACGAGTTCTGATTGTGCCAGCGGTTCCTGTGTTGTGATTCGACAGCTCTGAGCGCACTGTGCCCGGAAAAGTCACGCCTCTTACCATAACGTGGAGATGCACGCGCTCAGTGTTATTGTAAACATGTCTTTAATTTTACCATATCAATTTGAGCCGGAATCAGACCCGGTGATTGGACTGTGGGATGAAAATAACAGTGTTTCGACGACATGGCGACAAACACACTCTACAAACGCAACTCTTGTGTATTCCTGTGGGCGGAGGTTAGTCAAAAAACTGTTTTAGTGACGTCATTAAAGAAGGAAGTAGAGGGATGTAGTCCAAACTGGCCGTTCGATGTAGGCGACTTCTGTTAAATAAAATATCTCGCTTGGCATTGAACTTTGAGCTTTAAAATTTTACAGATTTTATTTATACTCTAACAACAACATTACACACTAACTAAAGTTTGAAACATGGGATCACAAAGAACGGGACCTTTAATCTTTTATAGGTTTAACAAAGCCATCAGAAAATCTGAAATCTTGACAAATGCCTCTCTGGAAACTGCTGAAATGAGGTTTGAATAATCACTGATTGCGAATCACTGTTCTATATCTTTTATTGATTCCACTACAAAATTTGAGGTGCATTATTTATTAATCCCTGAGGTTAAAACATCATGTCTGCTCTTTGTCTGTATGAGAAGGGGACATTTTCTCCATTTTCATCTCATTCGTCGGTTGGCTTTCTCTATTACGAGACATTTAATGGCAGCGTGTGTCCAGAATAATCACAAAAGAATGAAAAGCCCACCCTCCTAAATTAGCTCCAGGGGCGTTTCTTGTAGTTGTTATTTTGCAGTGGATAGATTTCTGAGGTTTAATTAATGGATTTGTCAGCAGCTCGTCTCTCGGACCCCCCTCTTCTGTTGCACACTCATTCACACATAGACTCAAACACACATGCAAATTCAATCAAACGCACACGTATCCATGCACACACATGCTAACGGCCGTTTCTTATCATCTAGCGAGCGAGAGTCTCTAGGGACTATATTCACACCTATCACACTATCCTCCAATCCCTCCTTATGATAAGTGCTAACGGAGGAGGAGCAAAAGACGCGGGGAGGAGTGGGGGACCCGTGTCCCAGGAGGTGGGATGGCACAGCTACAACCATTAAGAGATCCAGAATGTATTTAATCACCACGGTAACCCCAGGCAGATGGACCCATCCAGGAAATGAGTCCCAAGCAGCTATTTTTGTAAACCATCACTCCTAACCACTGTGCATCTTCACTGATAAAACTCATTGTGTGCTTGTGTTGTCTATTTATTTATTTTTTAAAAATAACATTTGCTTGAGAACTGTATTAATTGAGCAGCAAAATTACATTAATATTAACATTATATTCTTTAATTAGTTTTTTTTTTCCCCTACTGGCCAAAGAAGCAAACAAACAAATAACATTTTTTATCTCATTTTAAGGAAAAAAAATTGTGCTGATTTGTGAGTCTTAATATCTTTTATAATATTTTCTTCTGTGGTGTAAGGATATTTACATATTTTTCAGCATGAAACTACTGATTAAAAAATTATTTTTGCAGTGGTACCTTTATTTTTAAGGAAGAGGATATTAGATTGAATGAGTTTTATCATACATCAATATAGTCAGTCCCTCATCAAGAAAAAACAGACTTTTTTCATCCAGTTATTTCGCCAATGCTGTCAATAGAAGCTTCACAGGAATCAGCATGCATTAAATATTCATAACTGGCCTGTATGTGACCTCTCAATCTATATGTATAAAACATACAGAATACAGTGTTTATGGCTAGTTTATGGTGTCTATTGTTTTGAATTCACTAAAGCTGTTCATTCAGAATTATTTTGTCTGGTATATTTTTAGCAGAGTGTTTCTGAATGACCAGAATCCTGTTCTGTGCAGTAACACACATCTGCTGCACCCCTAATGAACCTTTATTACTTAGTATCCCGGCAACAACACACAGGTGCGGTTTACACCATTTTCATTTTTATTTTCCATTTTTATGCCTGCGTAAGCCTTTGAGTCTGATTAAGGGCTGTACATTTTGTACCTTCCATTCCTGACTTTAAAAAAAAACAAAAAAAAACAACCACCCCATAACAGACACACATATGCACTAGCTTGGTAATGGGCGTAGTACACACCTCCTCTGGGACGAGCTTTACACTCAAACACATATACACACAAACACCCCTCACCCGATGCTGTTGCTATGGAGCCCTAGTGACCAGGGCGTCTACCATTGGCCACGGCAGGAACTTTGTATAATAAGCTATTGGGTTGCGTTTGTGTTCAGATGGGGGCAGGAAGAAAGTGAGAAAGAAATGAAAGATAGAAAGAAAGAAATGAAGGAACTTCATGATAGTATATGTGAATTGGTTAGCAGTGTTATGTAGGAGGGTGTGTGCTTGGTGGGATTCGTTCTTACCTATCGCTGTCTCTCCCGAGGCACAAACTCATCTCATCTTATTGAGTTACAGGACATCCACACAGCAAAACAGATTTTTAGAATGCACTTAAACAGAATAAATGAGATAAAATATAAAATCAATACAAAAGCACATCAAAGAAGGTTTTCCATTGGACTATTTACTTGAATGTGTGACCTTTTTGCGATTGGATAAATACTGAATTAAACAGCAGGAAATGAGAGGAAACAGAATGTGCTGGCGGAGATTAGACAGAATCCAATTTCACTTTAGAAAGGAAGAGACTAAAGCTGTGCTGAAAGGATGTAAGAGGGTGGTCTTCTTTAAGGGTTATAGGAGAGGAAGGGGTCTTAAATATTTCAGATGTGGGGCACAGCATGTTGTAGACATGAAGTAGGCAGATTAAAAAAACACTGCTATGTTAGAATGTGATGAACGGTGAGCAAACTAAGGAGAATATACCTTTATATATCTGATTCAGAGCATGTAATGGTGTACAAACTGCATGTTTTCAAATTTGGCTATTCTTTGGGAATCATTGAATTGTGTCAGATTCACTTGACCCTAATTAGACACATTTCTAGGTGGCATTCACACAGGGAAGAAAATATAAAGCGCTCTTAAAGCGATAGTTCACCCAAAAATGAAAATTTGATGTTTATCTGCTTACCCCCAGGGCATCCAAGATGTAGGTGTCTTTGTTTCTTCAGTAAAACACAAATGATGATTTTTTAACTCCAACCGCTGCCGTCTGTCAGTGGTATAATGCAAGTCAGCAGGAACTTGGACAATAAGAGTAAATAAAACACGACAGACAAATCCAAATGAAACCCTGCGGCTCGTGACGACACATTGATGTCCTAAGACACGAAACGATCGGTTTGTGCGAGAAACCGAACAGTATTTATATCATTTTTTACCTCTAATACACCACTATGTCCAACTGCATTCATCACTCGATTCTGACAACGGCAATGATGTCTCGCGCATATACTTCAATGAGTGCTAGACATCACTTCCGTTGTCAGAGCGCGATCAGACCTTACGAATCGAGTGATGAATGCAGTTGGACATAGTGGTGTATTAGAGTTAAAAAATGATATAAATACTGTTCGGTTTCTCGTACAAACCGATCGTTTCGTGTCTTAGGACATCAATGTGCCGTCACGAGCCGCAGGGTTTCATTTGGATTTGTCTGTCGTGTTTTATTTACTCTTATAGTCCAAGTTCCCACTGACTTGCATTATACCACTGACAGACGGCAGCGGTTGGAGTTAAAAATCATCATTTGTGTTCTAATGAAGAAACAAAGACACCTACATCTTGGATGCCCCAGGGGGTAAGCAGATAAACATCAAATTTTCATTTTTGGGTGAACTATCCCTTTAATAATATATGCATCTCTCCGATGATGATTAGATTTGAGATGGATTTGAATGATTAGTTTGAGTTACAAAAGAGTTTGTGTATGTGTGGTGAAAGTCTCTTCAAGAGATTCTTCATGTATGTATATGATGATACAAGTAAATATTCACTATTGGCTGTTCAATATCCAATATAGCCATCTAGCAATAGTTCAATATCCAGTAGAATTTGATCCTTCAGAAATCGTTCTAATATGCTGATTTGATGCTCAAGAAACATTTCTTATTATTATCAATGTTGAAAAGAGTTAATATTTTTATTAGATTTTTCAGGATTCTGAATTGAAACATCGAAAGAGCAGCATTTATTTAGAATAAAAAAAAAACTTTTGTAACATTATGAATGTCTGTACTTTCACTTTTGGTCAATTTAATGCATCCTTGCTGAATAAAATATTCATTTATGCCAAAAAAAAACCCTTACTGACTCCAAACAGTAATCAGCCGTCCTTTAAATAAGTGAAAGTATTTAAATGGTTAGTTCACCCAAAAATGAAAATTCACCCTCATGTCGTTCCACACCCGTAAGACCTTCGTTCATCTTCGGAACACAAATTAAGATAAAATCCGATGGCTCAGTGAGGCCTCCATTGACAGCAAGATAATAAACACTTTCAAATGCCCAGAAAGCTACTAAAGACGTATTTAAAACAGTTCATGTGAGTACAGTGGTTCAACCTTAATGCTATGAAGCGACGAGAATACTTTTTGTGCGCCAAAAAAAACAAAATAACGACTTTATTTAACAATATCTAGTGATGGGCGATTTCAAAACACTGCTTCATGAAGCTTCGAATCTTCACAAATCTTTTGTTTCGAATCAGTGGTTCGGAGCGTGTATCAAACTGCCAAAGTCACGTGATTTCAGTAAACGAGGCTTCGTTACGATTGATACACGATTCGAAACAAAAGATTCGTAAAGCTTCGAAGCTTCATGAAGCAGTGTTTTAAAATCGGCCATCACTAGATATTGTTGAATGAAGTCGTTGTTTTGATTTTTGCCACACAAAAAGTATTCTCGTCGCTTCATAACATTAAGGTTGAACCACTGTAGTCACATGAACTGTTTTAAATATGTCTTTTAGCTTTCTGGCCCTTTGGCTTGCTTAGTTGGGGACACTTGACATTTGACTTGACATTTGATATTCAACAGTATTCTTGACATTTATTCAACAGTGCTTCTGATCTGCTTGCATTGACACTATTCTTTAAGAGCTGCTGTGCAGCCAAAATTTATGTACCAGTTATCAATGTAAAGCTGCTTTGACACAATCTGCATTGTAAAAAGCGCTATATAAATAAAGGTGACTTGACTTGACTTGACTTGACTTGAAAGTGTTAATTATCTTGCTGTCAATGGAGGCCTCACTGAGCCATTGGATTTTATCAAAAATATCTTAATTTGTGTTCCGAAGATGAATGAAGGTCTTACAGGTGTGGAACGACATGAGGGTGAGTAATTAATGACAGAATTTTCCTTTTTGGGTGAACTAACCCTTTAAGTCTATGACTTTCATGCGATTAAGCCTTCAGGTCGTTTAAAACCAGTGCTGTCAAAAATGTGTTTATTTTTTATTTATTTTTCATCACAAGCTCTTCAGAGCATCATGACCCAGATCTTCTCCTTGCCGCAAGGATCCTCCTCGTGCCACCTTCAGTAGAGTAGGTCAGCATCTGGCAGCTTCCGGTAAAACATCCACACAGCTCTTGCCTCTTCTGCTCAGAAGGGTAGTGGTTTATGAATCCACAGCATAACTTTTATGCATAAATGTCTCATAAAGGTGTCATTTTCCAGATTTTTGCAGGTGTACATTATTTCTGAATTTATATCAGGTAATTGACAGTAATGAGTGGGAGGAAGAGGCAGAGGAGGAAGAGTTTCGGCTCTAATCAGGAAGAGGCAGGATTGATTTATCGTTCCCCTTAGGGCTGGAGATATGCCTCTTTCACTCCATTCCTTTTCCACCATCTTCATCCCTCCCTCCTCCCCCTACTTCCTCTCGCTTTCCACCTAACTACTTCTCATTCTGTTCCTCCATGGTCCCCCTTTTCTCCATCCCCTCCCTTCCCTTTCTCTGCCACCCCCTCCCTGCATCTATTCTCTCCATCCTCTCTCCTGGTATAACTAGGTCATTCTGCAACATTGAACCATCGCTCCTGCCAACCATGAGATCCACACAGCTCTGCAACCTTCTTTCTTACCTTCCCTGAAGTCTTCATAATGTATCTAATTTATTTGTCCTTTTTTTTTTTTTTTTTTCATCTTTAGGGCATGTTTTGGTTTCATTTGAAGCATAAGTGTGTCCATAGCCATCCACAACCAAGCTTTAGTAGGATGACATTGCATATTTTCTTCTATAAATCTCTGGACTGTTTTGGCCATCTGTGTAGGCCGTTATTACTATGGCCTTCTGACCTGTAAAGGCTAAAAAGGTCCGGTAATGGATAATGTCAGAGGTCAGACAGGAAGTGTATTCCATAAGGAGCAGATGTTACTGGAAAATATGAGATATTTGGGTGACAAACAGACAATAGATGTAAAACTAAAGAAGCTTGTAAACAATGCACTTCAAGGGAGGCAGAGAAAACCTTTTGTGGCAGTAGCGGCTCCTGATTAAAAATGGACTTAGCACCAGTTTATGATAAACCTTTTGTAAGCTTTATATGTAATTGTTGAACACACGCAGAACACTTTTGGCAGAGGTTGCATTGTTCAGCATAGCTCTGCTTTATGTTGGAGAACAGACATGACTTTCTTTTCCTGATTGGAATTCCTCCACAACTTGTAATACTTTAAAACAACATTCGGAGGCAATATATACTACATTAAGGCAATTCAGGGTTGCCATGTTTGCTAATTAAAAAGCCCGGTTGCTATTCAAAACCAGCCCAATCACAGCCAGACTAGCCCATTTTTCACCACAGATTTACGTTGTGGGGCGCTGTAGAGCTGGGGAGGACTCAGGCCTTATTTTTGTTGCAGAATGCTGAACAACTTTACAATTTACTATTGATTCAGTTTATATAGAGGTCTGTTTTGGATGAATATTTTGTTGGGGCACTGCCCCACCTGCCCTTACAGACGAGCCGCGACTGCCTCCTGGGAAGAGGTCTAGTGAAGTGTGAGCAAGAGACTGTTTATGATTGCGTGACTGACTGCTTGTCTGGTTTTCAACTAAAGCAGAAGTACAAACCACCTTCCTCCCGGCTTTTGTGTGTTGTTTTTGGTTTGACATGTCCTCATGTCTGTCCTTTACGTCAGAACTGTCCACATTTGTCACACAAAACTATACAACTGTTATCTTCACCATTTCAGATCTGACTATCCTGAAATGCCAGCTGTAGAGAGTCGTTTTCAGCACAATATGTCATTCAAAAGAAGGATTTCTTGTGTAGTATATTAGGCCACATTAAGTTTCTTGGCCGCTAGAAATAGCTTGTGTTGCCCATGTTATTGTCTCAGCAAGCCATATGATATATCATTCATGTTCATAGCACAAATGGTGTTAGGAATAGTGTTCAAATTATATGAAGCAAAGTATTGTAGACACCTCAGAACTGTGCAACTGGGAAAAGGTCTAGTGAAGTGTGAGCAAGAGACTGTTTATGATTGCGTGACTGACTGCTTGTCTGGTTGTCAACGAAAGCAGAAATGCAAACCACCTTTTTCCCAGCTTTTGTGTGTTGTTTTTGGTTTGACATGTACTCATGTCTGTCCTTTACGTCAGAACTGTCCACATTTGTCACTTAAAACTATACAACTGCTATCTTCACCATTTCAGATCTGACTATCCTGCAATGCCAGTAATTCAAAAGATGGATTTCTTGTGTAGTATATTAGGTCACATTAAGTTTCTTGCTCTTTCAATGTGACTACATTATCTTAAACAGTCTTCTGGGGGACTGCAAGGATGTTCTGGAGGTTGTTAATTGTTATGCATGTTATGTTGGTGTTTGGGGGGTTGCCAGGTGGTTGCTAGGGTGTTATGGCCATGTAGCTATGCATGGATTGCTACAAAAGGTGGTTGATAGGATGTTCTGAGTGGTTTATTGGGTGTTCTGAGCATGTTTCTATGAAGTTACTAGAGTCTTCTGGTTGGCTACGTACTGTCCGACGTAAAAATAGCCCACTGCCAAGTCTCCCTGATATTTTGGCCACTAGAAATAGCTTGAGTCACTCCCTCAATATAAATCTGTGGGATTATTTTGCCCATTTTATTGTCTACCAGGCAATAAAAGTTATGGCACCCCTCTCCTCAGCAAGTCATATGATATATCAGTCATGTTCATAGCACAAATGGTGTTAGGAATAGTGTTTAAATTATATGAAGCAAAGTATTGTAGACATCTCAGAATTGTGCAACTGGGAAATGTAATGGACACAGACAAGCTGTCCCCAAGTCGCACATCTCTAGCATGTCTTGAGCATGCTCACATCCACACAGTGTGTATTTCCTGTATGTTCTCCTACTCAGCGTCTTTAATGTCCGTAGAGATCAGTCTGTGCAGCGTGCCACAGGAGAACGAGCCGTCAGCAGGATTCACTCTCTATCAGCAGTTCATCCATCGCTCTATATTATTCACGTCACTCTCACTCTCTTATTTCTTTTTCACTGATCTTTCTCCTTCAATTCCTCTCTCAATATTATGTCAAGTCAGGAAATGCCTTATAGGCCTTCTGTTTGACAGAGGTCAAGCTCCCATGCCTCAGAGGTCAAGATTACACAGCGCTTGTCCAGAACTCAGTAATCTCAGCTGTGTTCAGGACCAGAGATTTTGATGGTATACTTAAGTGAAGTGTAATGCCTCATGTATGTTGCAGTAAAGCCTCATGTCTGCATGCAGAGGACAGTGAGTTTGGCTTCTGTTACTTTCTCGATTAAGTACCAGTATGTAGGTACAAACTAAAATTAGACCAATAATAATAAATGAATGCAGGTGAACAGAAATGTTTTGAAAATTATCATGAACTCCTTTTTTTTTGTCTTCACAGGTCTTAGAAGTCTCTGCCATCATCAGCCTTGACATTGGCCACATTTCCAACCCTTTTGTGTAAGTTTATACCTATTATCTTGATTGCTCTGCAGCTGTTATTTTATGGTCAGTTGTACCATTTATTGATCATTGGCCATTAAAAAGTATTTGATTACAGATTGCTGTGATTGATCTATCAGAATTAGAAATATCCCAGAGAGTCAAATTTTATTTATTTTGTTTTTTGTTTTGGTTTAGTTTGGTTTATTTAGTTTATTTTGTGTTTTGTTTTGTTTTGTTTTGTTTATTTATTTTATTTTGTGTTTTGTTTTGTGTTGAGTTTTGTTTTGTTATGTTTTGTTTTGTTTTGTTTTGTTTATTTATTTTATTTTGTGTTGAGTTTTGTTTTGTTATGTTTTGTTTTGTTTATTTATTTTATTTTGTGTTTTATTTTGTGTTGAGTTTTGTTTTGTTTTGTTATATTTTGTTTTATTTATTTTATTTTGTGTTTTGTTTTGTGTTGAGTTTTGTTTTGTTATGTTTTGTTTTGTTAATTTGTTTTATTTTGTGTTTTGTTTTGTGTTGAGTTTTGTTTTGTTTTGTTGTGTTTTGTTTTGTAATATTTATCTACTGCATTTATTCATTTAAATGTTGTTTAAAGTAGCTTACATTTTTTTATATCAAATGGCCCTGTTATGTCGCTGTGAACACTAATGGATGTTATCACATATACATACATGTTCTAGTGTCAACTTGGACATATAAGTAAACGGTACTGTAAAATCTCATGCCCTCAGGTAAAACAAGTGTAACGTTTTTCATGTCTATTGAAAGTGGAGTGTTAAAACATGCATATGGTGTGTGTAAGTGACAGCTGTAGGGGGCATCTAGTCCAGCATCCTCAGAATCTGTCTCAGTGAGGAGCAGTGCTGAAGGGGGCCCGAGGAGGAGTGAGTGGGGCGTCTGGGCGGGGAGGCACGACTCCGCTGAGGGTAATTGGCTGTGATGGGCATGTGAGTATTTATAGAATGGGAGTATGGGTAATGTGTGTGTGTGTTTGGATGAGAAGACTGCCTGGGGCTGTACTACCATCAGCACACTAGGGACATGAAGAGAGAGAGACAGAGAGATGAAACCCCAGACTGCTAGACCTTCAACCTACAGTGACACCAAGGACATTTGCCCTCACAGTGCCATTTAGTTTTTTTTTTATATATATACAGTTATGCGTCAAGTTGTTTTAATGGTTTAATGGTCATTTATGCTGCATTTAGACTGGAAGGTTATCAGAATTAGATTATTAATTTTAATATTGAAGTTTATTAATATTGACAAAATTTACTTTTAGAATGTGTGTGCATTTAAAATTTAAATTTTTTTGTTCTTGTAAAACAGAGCAACAATATTGATAACTAACCTTGCACTATACAGAGATCATCTGCATAAAAACGATATGAAATTTTGTATTTTTGAAAAATGTGGGCCAAGAGAAGCATATAAGGGGAAAACTATAAAGGTCCCAAAATGGATCCCTGGGGCACTCCATACAAGACATGTAGATGATGAGAAGATTGTTCCTAAATTTACAGAAAAAGTCCTGTTTTAGTCCAATCAGATGCCAGTCCCCTCCCACTAATACCACATGCAGCTGACTACCAAGTAATTTAGCAAAACAAGGTTCTACTAAAGCCTGATTTTTGTTGCCCCGTCTTACGGCATTACTCTATGAACACCACCAAACATAACATTATTGTCTATGTGTTTGTCCTTAGAAATAGTGAAATCAAACATCAAAAGAAGTCACTTAATGTTAATGTACATTTCTTCAAAATATTGATTTATATGTAGCTATTGCAAATAAATTAATGTGTTCTTCACCTGATATTCACTTCTGGACATATTCAAGATGCTCACTCATACCATTTATTACGCTGCATTTGACTAATTCAGAAAAGTAATTTAATGAAAAAATTCATTTTCATTCACGTGCTTCACATTACGGTAAAATATGTGCACCCTAGTTTTATCATAATGCTTATATGAGACAGTGAGGGCCTGTTTTTTCATCCATTTGAATATTGATTTATGCTATTTTCTTTTAATGTTTGGAAGAGTGTCAGCAAATTGTGCAAATCTCATTGCTAGAGATTCACTTTGTTTAGACATGCACAAATGAACAAATATATAGTACAGTGGATATTAATGACATATAATTGTGAAATATGAGAAGAATCGAATACAAATGTTTAGACTTAGGTCAGATGACCAGATATTGGATATGTTTAGATTTAGAACAGCATATGTGGCCCAAGTCAATACATAAAAAATATGATTTTTTTTTTTTTTTTTTTAATGTTTAGTCAAATGCAACAACCACCACATACAGTATCTATTAAAAGTGTAAATTGGCTGAAAGTATAAATGCAGGCATGTGTTTTTGATGTCTTGAGTTTTAGTGCAGCCATGAAATGCATCAAAACTATTTCAAAATGCATCACTTTTCTCTCTGAATGAGGTCTTCCAGTGGGTGCTGTTGCCATCATGTGTTAATAAGCTGTGATAACCGTGACCATTAACGAGTGAAGAGTCCGACACTATGCCCACTCACCTGCTCTGATGGAGCTCAAGTGGGTTTCAGGACTATTATGTTGTTAATCACTGTTTCAGTTCCACACTGAAGCCCACCTCACCCCACTCACTCCCCTCAGCCCAGAAAGCCATTTGGGTAAAAACACTTCATCTGAAAGTTTCTGTTGTTCTGCAGTAAAAATTATCATTTTTTTTCTGGTTGTTGATGAAAGGGTACTAACTTGAAACATGGATGCATCTAGACATCAATGCAAATATGAGCACACGGGCTGTTTAATTATATAGCATTAATGAATCCCAGAATGCAGTTGATGAGCTGGTGTTTGCATAATTAAATGTGAGGTCTAATTTGAAATAATTTAACTAAGGGTAAGAGTTAACAAGGGTCTAGCTGTGATTTCAAGATGCATTTTTTCTTTATGAATATATCATTTTATTTCCCTTGCATATTTGTATCAAACAGCACTTATCTTTGTATCACTTATATCACTTTGAGCCTTGTAGTGTTTGTTTTCATGTAATTTTGTTTGATTTAATGTGTCACCTATGGATGCGCCAGTTTATGTCTCAGTTCTAATTAAACCAAATAATTGTCAGTGTTATTTTAGCATTATTTAGATACTATTATAGTATTTATTAATATTTTGAATTAGTTTTAGTTTTATATTTTCAGTAATTTAGGTAACTTCTTTTATTTTAGTGAGTTGCCAAAGCAACATTTCTAATTTTCATTTAAGTTGAAGTTAAATATGTATTGCTTTTTTTTTTTTCTTTTTCTTTTTTCAATTAACAAAAATTAATTTTGATAGTTTTAGTTACTGAAAACAACACTGGTAATTGTAAAATATTGTAAATCAAGAAATAAAGTCACATTATGCGATGCAATTGCCAGAAATAATTATTAAGATATAATGTCACAATTACCTTTTTTTTTTTTTTAATAAAAGGTGAACATGGGCTTCCATAGTCAAGGAAAGATTAGTGCAGTTATTAGAAGTCATTGAGCTTTTCTTTAGTAGATCTTTTGTATCTTTTGCTTGAGACAGCGAGGCTCAGACAACCATTTAATGGTTCTGGTCAATTTTTTTTTATTTACCCCCAAAGGGAGTAAATAAATTATTTTCATTTTGCACTTGTTTTTGAATTACAGACCTTATAAATTAAATGAAGGACATCTACTCAGTGAGTGACTAACCCATGGCTTGTCTGGCCTTTGGCTTGAAGCGAACCCTGTTCCACCCCATCTAGGATGTGTGCCATGAATCATCGTTGGGGTCACAGAATGGGGCTTTAACACATGCTATTAGCCCACATGCTTCTCTGTAATCTCAATATACTACAGCTCACCGAGCACAAAGCACTTCATCAGATGTGTCTAAATCTCTATTTGCTCCATTAGAATGGACTGAAATGCCTCAGTAGGATTGGGGGTGAGACTGGCAATGCTGTTGGTTTTCTTGGGTCTTTTTATTGTATTTGGGTTAGGCCATTGCTGTACCGACATTCAACATATTGGGAGTTTCTCAGACAGCAGAGCCTGCCAAAGAACTCTTGCCAGAGTTTCATCCTGGAGGCATGTATGCTATATAAATGTGTGTATGTGTATGTATGCATATGTATCAGACCTATTATGGCAAGTCACTTTTACCTTGACACCAAAGTGGTGAAAGATTGAGCAGGTTCCTGTAATTGTGCTTATGGGATTCTCGGCAGCCAAAGAGTTTTGGCTCTTTGAAAGAGTTTGAACGAGAAATAAAAGGATACTGGGGTCCCTGGGCTGACAGTGACCTCTCTGGCAGATTTTTTCTGGCTTAAGCCCATCTTCTCTCCAGGCCTCAGACTGTCTCTCTTTCTAACCACCTGGACTCAGTTATGACGGGTATGATGGTCAGGATGAAGGACGTTTTTGAGACAAATTCCCTGCATCTTTCTAGTTTTTTTTTTTGTGTACTCTCAATTATTTGTCTCTTCACATTCACAAACAGTAAATGTGGAATAAATAGTTAAAAGCAGTGATACTAATAACTGTATTTTTGAGTATTATTAGGAAAAAAAAAAACAATTAAAGAGATAGTTCATCCAAAAATTAAAATCATCCCATGATTTACTTACCCTCAAGCCAGATGTATATGACCATCTTCTTTCAGTCAAACACAATCAGAGATATATCTTGGGGGGCAAGATTTTGAAGCCTAAAAAAGTGCTCCAGGGGGTTAATAAAGGCCTTCTGAAGCAATGGGTTTTTGTATGAAAAATATCCATATTTAAAACTTTATTAACTAAAATAACTAGCTTCCGGCAGGCAACCGTACACATACTGCGCAAGTCAACTTGTGCCACAAGAGTAATTCTCTGACCCGATGTATGATGCAGGATGTAGGAGTATTGTAACCTTAGACGCCAAACAAACTCAAGCTCCTCTTCTCTTATATCGAAATCCTCCGACGTTTCTCTTTAAAATTTCTCATTTTAGGCTTCTAATTCGTGACTGGTGTTTTGTTTTTCTCTATCCTTCGCGCTTCCATGTTTGTCATTGTGTCATCGGGTCAGGGGTTACTCTTCCGCCGCAAATTGATGCGTACGACCATCTGCCGGAAGCTAGATATTATAGTTAAAGTTTTACATCTGAATATATTTCTTACAAAAACCCATCACCTTGCTTCAGAAGGCCTTTATTAACTCCATGGAGCCATATATATATATATATATATATATATATATATATATATATATATATATATATATATATATATATATATATATATATATATATATATAATATTTTTTTTTTTTATGATGGATGGATACATGTTTTAGGCCTTCAAAATCTTGCCCTCCATTCACTACCATTATAAAGCTTGGAAGAGCCAGGATATTTTTACAATATATCTCAGATTGTGTTCATCTGAAAGAAGATAGTCATATACACCTAGGATGGCTTGAGGGTGAGTAAATCATGGGATAATTTTCATTTTTGGGTGAACTATCTCTTTCCCCATCACTGATTCACACATCTAGTATTTAATGTTACAGTACAATCAGTTTTAGCCCTTCTTGACTGAGTGACATGAAGCGGAGGCATGTGTTATCGTCCCTTGGGGCAGATGAGGTACTTTGAACTCATGCAGCAGATGGTTTGTGTGCAGATATTTGATAATGATCACATCAGTGTGTTGAAAAAATATTGCACTTGATCCAATTCTCATTTTCCATCTGTTTAGTTCATTTCCAACTTTGACCTGACAGAGAACGTTCAGTTTGTAATATCTGATTAATCAAACAACAAACCAGAAGAGCAGAATGCTGGAATATCATTGTTCCAGGCTCATTGTGTTCAGTAGAGCGAAGAGAGAAAGGAGGCGGCGAGGTATATGGCGTGCTCTAACCACCGATCATGTTCCTGAAATTGCGTTTTTCGCATATAATAAAGGGTCTTGCTACCCAGACCACCCGAGGCGTGTGAATTATAGGGCCACGACTGCTCGTTTGCATAATGGCGCTAAGATAAAATATTCCAAGTAGATGGTATCTGCAGGGAAGTGTTTGTCACTGACCTCCAGACTGTGTGTGTTATTCAAGGCGAGAGAGAGAGTGCAGAGGAAAGTCTGGAGAGACTGTCAGGTTTATGAAGGCAAGATTTGACAGATGTACCAGTGCAGAGACACAGCGCTGCCAGAGCATACAGCTAAAGCCGGAGGAGTTAACGTCTGCTATCAGACCTCAGTGGTTTGCATTTTAGCCTTGTCCTCCATCTTGGGGTTCGGTGCCCCTGTCAAGGGAATTGATTGACCAGCAAAAGTCATTTTCTTTCTGGTTTAGAGGTTTGTATGGTGTTGTGTAGGTGTGATGCACTGATGCCGCATTCATCTCTAAGAGCCATTGGCTCCAGGGAATGCTAGTGTCAACTGCAAATGTAGGCCAGCTCAAAACCTCCACGCATACACAGCCCACGCCTGCAGTACACACTCACAACTGTGTATTTTAGCGTTCCTTGCAAAATCTGAATAAATAAGCCTCTATGAGAAGTCTTTTTTTGTTTGTTTTTTGGAAGGCCAGTGGCACCTCTTAAATGTCACAGTAATGTCAAAATGATTATTCAGTGAAGTTCCTTAACAAGCAGTTTTTCTTTTCACAGATCACACAACGCAGCTAAAAGTGTGCAACTAAATCAGTAGGGAGCTGAGACGGGACAGGTCAGCCAATCGGAGGAGAGAGATGTGGACGCAGGGGCGGTGGGCGGCACTGGCAGTGTTGTCAATAATCTTGCTGCTGTCAAAGGAAGCGGCTCCAATTGAAGTCCCACTGGACCGTAAGTCATTATTCAAATCATAAATTAAATATATATGGATCAACATATTTTGTTGATCCTGGAACAACATCCTTGTCTGAAAATTTTGCCCTAATCCTACCCATAACTTATCCCTAAAATCAGAGGAAAATGATAACTGATATAGAAGCACCTAACCCTGGTTGTAAGCCTAAACTTGACATAAAACTATAAACTTAAAGTCCCTCAAATCTGATTTGTTGATTGGGATGTTGTTCCACACAGCAAAAATCAACTCTGCTCAGAGTACATATGGTCCCTCTCTAAATAGTGTTAAAATAACACTAAAGCAGAGTTAAAGGTAATTAGATAATTAAGCAGTTAATTAAGTGATGATTTTGCATTAGTGATGAACACCTGCTGTTAACAAGCAAAATCACTGAAGAAAAGAGAAACACAAGAACTACAACTGACTTCAGTCCCAGCCTTATTAATTACTTAATTATCTCATTAACTTTAACTCTGCTTCAGTGTTACTTTAACACTATTTAGAGAGGGACCATATGTACTCTGAGCAGAGTTGATTTAACTCTGTGGATTTTACTGTGCAGGATCAACAAAAATGTTGATTCAGGAACGTCTATATAGGAACAGAGAATCACATGCATTCCCATCCCCCATCATATACGAACACACACATATTTAGATCTGCACAGTGTTCCACTTCAACTCTCAACATAAATTATATACTCTGCACTAAGTGTGTTTTTGATGAGGTTTTCAAATCTCTCTTTGCGGCTTAATGGGGTTATTGTTCTGCAATTATGCATTAAATAATAGACGTGACATCCATTTACAACTTTGCCATATATTTTTATGCGAGAAACAAGCTTTCAGAACCTGACTAAACCAATATTATTGGGATGTTTTCAGAGACAAAAACACAGCATTACACTAAAATGTAATGGTGGCTCTCAACTAGTTTTGCTTCAGGATCCTGATTTTACATTGGACATCAGTGCTGTGCCACAATAATTGATTATATTATAATACTGTTTTTACTAGTTTTTCACATTTCTACTACCGTTCTGTGAGACACTGGACTATATCATAGTCATACCATTTAAAAACATAATAAATGAGGAAAATCCATTATATCCGCACTGCATCTGCAACAAAGAAACCAATAAATCCACTCCGCCTTCTGTTGTCTTACCGCGTCTGTTTTACCCCTTTCACTTTCCTTCTAATAATAGCAGTCCAGGTTTGCCTTTAACTCGTATGAAAAATGATTTGAAAGCTCATACAGAGCGAGACAACCCCAGCGGCGCACAATGCTCACCAGCTTCAACAATAAAGGGAGATTCACTCTGACCAGGGGCTGTCAGCACCTCCCCAGCTCCCCTTCTCCGCCTGTATTCCCAAGGCGGCATCATTCGCTTTCCTTTCTCTTTTTCTCATTTTGCCTTTTTCTCACATTCCTTCTTTCGCATCTACTCACCCCCCTCTTTTCTCTAGCTTTCACTACAGGCTCTGGCCCTGTCTGTGTGAAACTCTATTGATCTGTGTAGACAGAGAAGATTGGAGCACTGATCCTGTCTCTGAGCACTTCATAATACCCCTCTGACCTCTTGACCTCTCTGAATGTATGCAGCAGCAGGGGCTACTGGGAAATGACAAGCATCTGATCACGCTATTAGCGACTGTGTTGTGTCTTCATCTGTACGCTTATACCAAGTAGGGGTGATCATTTTCAGACCAAGACCCAGTTTGGATAGAGAGACAAAGCAGTTACATACATATAAGATGAAATTGAGTTTATAATTCCATATTAATAAATGATGTACTTTATGATAAAAAACAAAAGCAGCACTATTGTGAAATGATTCTAGTTTAAAATTTCAATTTAATAGATTTTAAAATGCAATTTAGCAGATCTGAATTTTCAGCAGCCATTACTCCAGTCTTCAGTGTCACATGATACTTCAGAATTCTGATTTGGTGCTTTTTTAAGGCATGTATTGTCAGACCCCCCTTCAGAAAACCCCTGATCTAAAAGATGAATTGAACTTGAGATGTGACTTTTAGCATCTCTCCATTATTTCCCTAATGTTCCTTCACTCCTAATATCCCCACTCCCCAAATGTGATTTCTATTGACGAGGGTTGTCATCGGCTCCCAGCTGACCTTACACATGCGCTCACAGACACTAACACATATGTTGCTCATGACGTCCCATCCCCCGTGACCTTGCTTATGTGCTATGATTGATGTCAGATGATGAATGGCACAGAGCCAGAGATGCACCTGTCGGTATCCAATGAAAAGCACCACAGACACATGGATGCTTTCTGGTATTATTACCTGAGGATGAAGGTCATATTCCTTTAATTAGCAAAGCGCAATTCTTGACTCTTCTGATAACATACATCATAGTGATTGTGGTTATTATCGAATGTGAGCGAACCCCCCGCAGGGCCTGTCGCTTTAACCGACTGACAAAGAAAGACAGTCAAGATTAAATATGCTGTCATATGGGGAAGACAAATGCACTGATTATGATTTGCTAATGTGACAGTGATGTATTTTTGGTATGATGTTGTTGCTTATTAATATGCCTTTTCTTTTTTTGCTATTTTCTCTCCGCTTCATTCATCTGGCGGCCCATTAACAGGTAGGTTCATTTGTTTGGTTACTTTTTTTTTTTGGTATTACTACAGTGTGTTTAACATAGTGTTGTGTGTATAATAACTGTAGCAATTCAGTTTCCAGTTTAGCAGCCAATAACTAAAATAAATTTGTTTGTCTTAGAACTGTATTAAATGTTTTAATTGTTATCATCTCAAAGTCATTATTTAACATCTCCCATGTCTCCTCACTCTCTCTTTTAACTATTCCCACAATTAATCTGTTTTTCTCTTCGTCCGCCCCTCCTTGGAACTAACAGCAAAGATCCAGCAAGAGTGTAAGTGCTTCATTAACATGGATTAACTTGTTCATTAAATCAGCAGCTGGTTTTAATACAGCTTACAACAAAACTTATCTCATCAGAAATCTAAAGTATAGAATTATTGCTGTTGGACATTGCCTAATCTCTTACAATTAGAGCAAATATAGTCCACAAAAACCATTGAAAAGACCCTCAAACACAGTCTCAAGAGCACTCGCATAAGTTCACTGTGCTACTTCCGATAAATTATGAAGTCTATTATTTATTAAAGCTGATTAATATTCTAATGTAAGCCCAAGAGCGTGTCTGTTTGGCAGGCCATGTCTTTGAGAGGAAGGATTACTTCAGGGGTTTGTTAGCCGTGCCAGCATACCCACAGTTCAGCCAACTCAGCCAGCTAGAAGTAGAGCAGGAATCTTGTGGCTAATCGTGTATCACATTCAGTGAGTTTAATACAGTGAACACATAGGTTCAATGTGATGTAATGCAATAGAGTGCAACAGTGCCTGCCCACTTTTCGACGGCCTTTGTTTCAGAAGTATTTTGCCCATAAGTATGTTTTAAAAATTAATTTGAAATAGCTATAAGCCATGAACCAAACCATCCAGCTTCGAGATGGATCAAAACATTACAAACTTTGATTTGAAACAAAAAAGTATAAAAAATTTAGGCAAAAAGACAAAGTACAAGACTTGACGGTTTTAGGGAAAGAACTACAACCCCTAGAAAGCATTGTGAATGACAATCAAGATAAAAACTATGACTATTGATTTAAAGGTGCCCTCAAATGAAAAATTGAATTTATCTTGGCATAGTCAAATAACAAGAGTTCAGTACATGGAAATGACATACAGTGAGTCTCAAACTCCATTGTTGACTGTTACTTAACAGTCGGGATCATTAATATGTACGCCCCCAATATTTGCATATGCCAGCCCATGTTCCCGAACATTATGAAAGGCATTAGACAAGGGCAGAATGTCTGGATGTGCAGAGCTGAATCAACAGACTAGGTAAGCAAGCAAGGAAAACAGCGAAAAATGGCAGATGGAGCAATAATAACTGCCATGATCCATGATATCATGATATTTTTAGTGATATTTGTAAATTGTCTTTCTAAATGTTTCGTTAGCATGTTGCTAATGTACTGTTAAATGTGGTTAAAGTTACCATCGTTTCTTACTGTATTCACGGAGACAAGAGCCGTCGCTATTTTCATTTTTAAACACTTGCAGTCTGTATAATGCATAAACACAACTTCATTCTTTATAAATCTCTCCAACAGTGTAGCATTAGCCGTTAGCCACGGAGCACAGCCTCAAATTCATTCAGAATCAAATGTAAACAATATAACAGTATGCAATACTCACATAATCCGACGCATGCATGCTGCATGCATGACGAACACTTTGTAAAGATCCATGTGAGGGTTATATTAGCAGTGTAAACTTTGTTTATGCACTGTTCAAGGCAAGCGCGAGCTCCGTGGGCGTGGAGCACGAGAATTAAAGGGCCAGTAGCCCTGAATTGGCTCATTTATAATGATGCCCCAAAATAGGCAGTTAAAAAAATTAATTAAAAAAATCTATGGGGTATTTTGAGCTGAAACTTCACAGACACATTCAGGGGACACCTTAGACTTATATTACATCTTTTTAAAAAAAAGTTCTAGGGCACCTTTAAATGTGTTGATTATGTATATAGAAACAATATATACAAATATTTAAGTAGTTTGAGAACATAGGGAAACTGACTCCATGGCTGCATCTGAAATCATGGCTGCCTCTGCATACTTCCCTGCTATATAGCTGGCGAAAAACAGTATTTCGACAAAATAAGTATGTCAGAATTCACAGTACTCAAAAAAGAGTGGGGGAAAAGAACCCTACTAATTCCGATGAGATTCTGCAGTGTGCATACGATGGACACTTTACTATCCCATGAGGCCACGGGAGATGGTTTGTGAATGACAGTGAAGCGACGCAAATGACACTGGTAGGTCATGTGATAATGACAATATGGCGAATGTGGTATATCGGGATTATAACTACACACATTAATACTATATAGAACATACTTCTTTAGCGGTCACAAAGTGATTACTAATTCATAATAAGTACCTACTCAAGAGTATGCGATTTCGGACTCAGCCTGTGTCATTTGCAGTGCTTCATAAGAGTGGGCAGGCATTAAAGTGTTCTTCTGGTGTAATTTGCTTGTCACAATTTTTCTGATTGGTGGAGATTTCTCTCCAGAATCATGGGTAATGTAGTTTTTCCACAAGAATTCTGCAGTTAAGAACAATTATTTAAAAAAAAAACAAAAAAGGTGAAATAATGTAGGCTGATGGCTTCAAAAAGAAGCATATACTAGCCCTGCCATCGATTAACAACCTCATAGCTCACAGTATGTCTTTAAAGATACACAAGTTGCTGTTTAAAAATCAATTCCGCCATGGAGAAAGTGAATGATTTCTACTTCCAGAATCTGACTGTTGTACTCTATAGTCCATTGACAAAATTTGTGTTATGTAGCATAGTAGCTACTAGCTGAAGCGATATTGTGTCCACTGAATGTTGTTAGTAGCTGCATCCTACAATCTCTCACAACTTTTTGCGAGGCCCACATTGATTCTACACAATTTTTTAACACATTTTGTGTTTATTTTGGGGGTAAATTGGATTTAAGCATGGTAACATGATAAACAAAGCTGGTTAGCATGATGGCTAGCTGATAGCATATTCAAATTAGCCTGTATATTAAAAAAAAACAAAGCGGCAGGGAATTTGTATGTAATGAAAAATGAATAAGTGATGTTTTTCTATCAAAACATTGTCTTTCTATACTAATTGTCTATATTTTGTTACTAAGTGAATAGAATAACCTTTTGTTTAGTTTGTAGACAGCAGCAAGAAATGCAACGCTTGCATATGTATACATGAGATTGAGTTGAGTGTTCTTCCACAGTGCTGTTGAGATAAGACTCTCTGTCTCTGTCCCTCCCTCCACAGTGAAACAGCCCCCCACCATTGTAAAGCAGTCACTAAAGGACTACATTGTGGACCCCAGAGATAACATCATCATTGAATGCGAAGCCAAGGGGAACCCAGTGCCAACGTGAGAATGGATGAAACCTTTTTTTCTTTGTGCCGTCTCTGTCTTTTTGTCTCCATCTCTCACCATTTCTACATTTCCAGTTTGTCAGCAACAGTATATACGTCCATTTCCACCTAACTTCATCCTGTCCTTCTCTCTCTCATTCTTCCTCTTCTGTCGCCTTCTAATTAAACCCGACGGCCATTAGTCTCGACATGACAAAGACCAGCACATTTTTGTGAGAGTGACACCCAATGCCCCAACCTGACAGCGGAAATGCCAGTTTTATCCACCCTCCCTCCCGCTTGTACCCTTCTCATGCCATCAGATATGCAGGGGCGCTCACTCTGGCTCCGGTCCCTTGTGCTTGTTTGTGAAAAGCAGGCCTGACCAGCTCAACACAGTGTGGCCATTCAGATGGCCTGTTTTTGTTTGGTGGTCTGTTGGGCTTTACAAAACCTTCCACTCAGCCTGGTCCGCAAAACCATTGTGGTCTAATAATACGCTCAGTTTAGTGTTCACGCTCTCAGAATATTCAGTAGGTTAGAATAATGGCACCCGGTCAACTCCAGGCACGCAATCCTACTGTTTTTAAATTCGCAATGAAACGGAAGATCTGTTTTTGAAGACTTTGTTCTATAAATCGGATGTTGATTGGATGGATGCAGATCTGAATGCGAAGAAAGAGCAGGTTTATGAGGACGAAACGAGAAGTCTGTCCGTTCACTGGAAGATCGAGTATGACATTTTTATTAAATTTACAAATGATAAGAATCATATGCACCAATGAATTGTTCACAATGACATCAATAACATGGATTTAGAAAATAGAGTGAATTCATCCATGAATCAATTTCATGTCAACTTTGGTTTGGTTTGGTATTCATGTTCTTGTTGTTGTCAGTTTGATGTGTTTGTAAATCCCCTTATTAAAAAGCTCCAACAATGGACCTATTACATAAACAGCGTGAAGTTGGCTCAAATCCTGTTTGTGACCGGTCTCTGCAGGTTTCAGTGGCGGCGGAATGGGAAGTTCTTTAACGTGGGGAAGGACCCGCGGGTGACCATGCGGAGTCGTTCTGGAACTCTGGAGATCAGAAGCAGCGGGAAACCTGAAGATTATGAAGGAGAGTACCAGTGCTATGCCTCCAACGACTTTGGCACAGCGATTTCCAACAAAATCCTGCTTCGAGTGTCAAGTGAGGGCTGGTTAACTGTAATGTCAAAGCACAGCATGTACTGTACACAGCATGCTCATAATGCAAACTGACTGTAAAGGGATTGTAAATTCTGTCATCGTTCACCATCATATCAGTCACCATCAAGTTGTTTCAAACCCATATGACTTTTATTTTGGTTGTGTGTTGCAATATTCTTTATGTAAGTAAAGCAGCTAAAACAGCTTTATGACATTGACAAAAATGACAATATATGAGATGGCATGTGGGATTGTGTATATTGTAGTTCTATAGTTCTACTTCTTTAAAACATACAAATGCATTTGTATTTAAAAATACAATAGTGAAAGGTTAATGACATTTGTAGAACATTATGTGGAACACAAAATTAGATGATTTTGACATAGAAAATGTCCACATGATGCTATATTTCAAGTCTTCTGAAGTCATTCATAGCATTGACTTAGGAACAGACTGAACAGCCTTAGCTCTCATATATTATCTCTGTTTCAGCATATTCTAATTTTGCACAATGCAATTGGATTCAAAACATGCAGCAGTAATTGTCATTTGGAATCTCTGATATCAAAAATGCCATCATTTGAATAATCAGTCCGACATTCTGGTTTCTTCTTCATGCCAAATTATTATATGCTTTCAGAAAAATTGGGATATGTTGTCATATGGAGTCATACACTGTCAGAAAAAATGTGCAAAAATTTTACCTTAACAGCTTTTCACTGGGGCAGTACCCTGTTAAAGGGTCAACTTTGTACCTTATATACCACTAAAATGTTCGTATTAGTATGTTAGAGTTGTAATATGTACTAATATGTAGATATATGCTGTTGTGCTTTTCAGACAGACTACTATTATTGATACATTTATGGTGCTTTATTATAATTCTTTGGAGCTCTACAGCATCCCCTTTCATTGTAAGGAAAAAGCTAAAAAGAGAAGGGAGAAAGCAAGTCATACAGGTTTGAAACAACAGGATGACAACACATTTGGGTGAACTATCCCTTTAAAAGTAATACGCACACCATTTGCAATAGAGTGATGTCATTGTGATACATTCCCTGATCTGTTGAACCTGTCTCCATTGCTCAGAGTCTCCACTGTGGCCGAAAGAGGTTCTGGAGCCGGTGGTTGTGCGTGAGGGGGCATCGCTTGTCCTGCCCTGCAACCCTCCTCCTGGTCTTCCCCCTCCTGAAACCTTCTGGATGGACAGCTGTGAGTGTTGCTCATCGCTTCCTGCAATTGATTTTGTCTCATATCTTAACCTTACCCCTCCTCTCCATCACCTTGTCATTCAGTCTTCACCTTCACGCTCTATTTTAACTCTTCCTCAAACCTCCCTTTCACTTCCTTTTACTTTCTCTCTCTCTCTCTCTCTCATTCCCTCATTTTCTCAGTCTGTGTCCTCTGTACAGCAGTGTCCGTTACTGCATTAGTGCTGAGCTAATGCATGTATGCGAATCTGCACTACCTGACAAAAAGCTGAGAGAGCAGAAACAAGCATGGCACTGAAACATTTCAGAAGGCCTAGAATCAAGCAGCATAGACACATACACTACAGTGCATTTATCACACATCTTGACTGTGTTTGTCACCATTAGTACAGTGGTAAACGGCTCTTTTGAAATGTATCAGTGAAAATGAGAACAATTAAACATATGGACCTTATAGATGAAGTAACTTTGAACTTCGAAGCTCGAATTTCCATACTTTCATAGTATTGAGTATAGTACTCAGTTCAATAAAAAACTTTCTTGAACACTCTCTTCTATTTTCATTGGTCAAACAAACAGATAGACTTGCCTATGTTGTATCGAAGCCCATTTCTGCCACATAAAAAAAAAATGTTTTGGTAAATCATAATTATGACAATTGACTTGAATGTTATAATTATGACTTTTTGTGTCATAATTATTTGGTCATAATTTTGGCTTGTCACAATTTCAACTTATGTCAATGTCAATTTCGATTTATGTCATAATTGTGACATTTAATGTCATAATCATGACTTAGTATCTTATAATTTCAACTTTTTATGTTATAATTATGATTTACCAAAGCATAAAATCTTCCATCTTTCCATAATATCTTCTTTTTTTTTCATAAATGCTAGGCGCGATCAAACAAAGAAATGTTTTGATAGCTCCACAGTATTTACACTTTTTGGCTAAATTAATTTAAATGTATTCTGTATGTATACTGTAGTTATCTTTGCATATTAAAGTGGCATAAGATACAGTACAGTCCAAAAGTTTGCAACCACTAAGATTTTTAATGTTTTTAAAAGAAGTTTCGTCTGCTCACCAAGGCTACATTTATTTAATTAAAAATACAGTAAAAAACAGTAATATTGTGAAATATTATTACAATTTAAAATAACTTTGTACTATTTAAATATATTTGACAAAGTAATTTATTCCTGTGATGCAAAGCTGAATTTTCAGCATCGTTACTCCAGTCTTCAGTGTCACATGATCCTTCAGAAATCATTCTAATATGCTGATTTGCTGCTCAATAAACATTTATGATTATTTTCAATGTTGAAAACAGTTGTGTACTTTTTTTTCAGGATTCCTTGATGAATAGAAAGTTCAAAAGAACAGCATTTATCTGAAATACAAAGCTTCTGTAGCATTATACACTACCGTTCAAAAGTTTGGGGTCAGTAAGAATTTTTATTTTTATTTTTTTGAAAAGAAATTAAAGAAATGAATACTTTTATTCAGCAAGGATGCATTAAATCAATCAAAAGTGGCAGTAAAGACATTTATAATGTTACAAAAGATTAGATTTCAGATAAACACTGTTCTTTTGAACTTTCTATTCATCAAATAATCCTGAAAATAAATATTGTACACAAATATTTTGTACAATTGTACACATTAAATGTTTCTTGAGCAGCAGATCAGCATATTAGAATGATTTCTGAAGGATCATGTGACACTGAAGACTGGAGTTATGATGCTGAAAATTCAGCTTTGCCATCACAGGAATAAATTACTTTGTGAAATATATTCAAATAGAAAACAGTTATTTTAAATTGTAATAATATTTCACAATATTACTGTTTTTTACTGTATTTTTAATTAAATAAATGTAGCCTTGGTGAGCAGACGAAACTTCTTTTAAAAACATTAAAAATCTTAGTGGTTCCAAACTTTTGGACTGTACTGTATATATTTAAAAAAAAAAAAAAGAAAAGTATGAACCAATATTAAAATTGTGGCCAATAATAGTAAATGGATAACCTATAAAAGATGAAGACGTATAAATGATGACAATAAAATTCTCTGTTTTGTCTTAATATATTAAAGAATAAAACACTGAAAACTCAATTGTTTTAAGTACTACAACATAATAATGTACAGTATAAAAATAGATATTTATTCTTCAGATTTGCTAAAGATCACATTTAACAGTAATTAAATATTGAACTGTTTTTAAATTATTCGTGTTAATTATTAGATTAACTTTAAATGAGTGTTAGATGACAGCAAATCTAATCTAAATGTAAAAATACGGGAAATGAGCATGCATAATTAAATATACAATTACAACTGATACTATACATTAGAATCATCTCTAATATCATCTGGTACTGATATCATGCATTACCCACTTCACCTTTTAAGATACAGTCAAACTACTTTGCACATGAGATAATATCCATCACTAGAATTTCATGTGATCACTGTTTAGAAAACATCATTAAATCCAGACTCAATGTTGATTAGTGCAGAACGTCTTGTCTTCATCTCACACTGCTCTTTTCCCTTGAGTGACACATTTGCTGAGCCTTGTGATGTTTCAGGGCAGAAGAAGATATTCATGCCTGTGATTCTCACGCTCCTCTTGAGCATCATTTCTTCTGTTGCCTGTCGGCTATTACACATCAAATTAAGTTGAACAAATGAGTCTTGATTCTCTTCCCTTTTTTCCTCTCTCTACAGCCATTATGCCCATAGCACAGGACAAGAGGGTGTCAATGGGCCTGAACGGTGACTTGTTCTTCTCCAATGTTCTGGCTAAAGACGCCAACACTGACTATAGCTGTAACGCTCGCTTTGAGTTCACACACACCATTCAGCAGAAGAACCCCTACACCCTTAAAGTGCAAACAAGTGAGTAGAGATTTCTGATGATTCAGTTTATGTGTTATCTTTAATTTGATGTTGTTACTCTGATATGTTGCTGTGCTGATGTCTATGGTGAATACTGTGGTCCATCTAGTGGTGAGGAGGTAGTATTGCATCCCAATGAACATTTATCTGTGATAGTTGTCTTTTTGCTTTTTATTTGGATTGCCTTCATTGATTACTATCACAGTTTCAGTTAGATGTTTAAGGGACTTTACATCATTTGATTTAGTATTGTTCTGTTCTTCCCAGTTGCAATTAAGTGTATTTTTTTTTTCCTCTGTATTTGTCTGAATGTTGATTAAACTGCAACTTTATTCGCAGAGGAACCTTATAATGACACCTTTCTCAACTCCACTGATCTGTATGGTGGTGAGTTCCACACAGCTAACCTGTTTTCTGTGTGCTTCTGTAAAAGAACATTAACTGATTTAGCGCTGCTGTTTCTAACCACATACAGCAGAGGAAATGCAGAGATAGTGTGTCTGTTACATAAATACACAATGTAAAGAAGGATGTTCCACATAATATTTATTGACTGTAGAACTTACCGCTCTGTGCTTAGGTTACTTACAGTTTTTTTTAATACATCAGTCTAAGCCGTTTTTGGGGTCAGCTATTCTGTCATATTTTGAAGGAACAGTTATCAAATTTCTCTGGTAATTGCTTTAATTATCCTATATTACGTTGCTCATTATGGAGATATGGATATGGAAGTAAGGAGATTAGGCAAGAGGCAAGAGGTGCTCATTAATATTTCAGCAGCATTAATCCAATGGTAACCATGTGCAAATCCTCACATATGTTTCCAAGGATATGGCCTAAGGGTGGTACTCAATATATAAAGAAAATGGGTAAATCGCAAACCCTGTCAAAAACAAGCCATAGATCCTATTCCACCCCAAAATCAAATGGAGTATATATATATAATTTTTAATTTTTTTATTTTTTTATTCTCCAAAATTCTGGATGGTCTTTTTTTCATATTTATTTCTTAAATGGGTATATATTTTTCTATATATATTGGTATATATTTTTCTATTTTATTTATATATATTATATATTTTTATATTCTCATTGTATTATGATGAGAATTTTTTTTTTTTTTTACTATGATGTGTACATACTTTAATATTTAATATTCATTTAAATAATATTTTGTTTTTATTATTTAAATGTATTATTCATAATCTTTCAGTTTTTTGAATTAATTAATTTTTAAAGAATAACATGTTTATAAAATGTAATTATAAAATATATTTTATATATATATATATATATATATATATATATATATATATATATATATACGGTTCGCTTTGATTGATATATATATATATATATATATATAGGTTTTTATGTTTTTGTTTTTTTTAAGGTTAATTGTTTTTTGATGGATTTTAAGGTTAATTATGACCCATACATGTTCTTGATAGGCTTTTTGAGATTCACCCATAAATCCATTACGGCGATATTGTTAGGACTAGGGTTCACTGACAGACACAGGCTTATAAAGCTATCTTGGTTCTTGTCTCAAACATATAGTCTATACCAGGGCATTGTGGGGTCGCACTGACAGAGAACTGGCACCGCTGTCACCACAGACACACGTGACAGTGGCGTGAAACATGTGTTCCTGGCAGCTTCGTAGTCTAATCTCCCAGGCGTCATCCTCCCACTTAATGTCACCAACAATGGCTGTTGTCACTGCCTCTCCAAGAGCACTGTTTGCAATGCTAATAGCTGAGAGCTAATCTTACTGCTAGATATACATTACAATAGAGACTAATACCGCCATGCTCATCAAGTCTTCCTCAGGGAGAAGATTGTCCGTGTCTTCACATAACCAGGGTTTTATGTCCACAACTAACCATCTGTCTGTCGTCACAGCTCTTGATTCTTCTTTCATGCTTATGTTGTTTTTGCATAAAGATTTCAAATTATTTTACAGAAATACAACAACAACAGTGTATTATGTTGCCATTTGTTTGAAATAAGATATAACGTTCATAACGTTTTTTTTTTTTAAGAAATTAATACTTTTATTCAGCAAGGATGCATTCAGTTGATCAAAAGTGACAGTAAAGACATTTATGAAGTTAACAAAATATTTGTATTACAAATAAATGCTTTTCTTTTGAACTTTGTATTTACCAAAGTATCCGTAATTATCAATTATTATCAAATTATTATCATGGTTTCCACAAAAATATAACAGTTTTTAAAACAGTAATAACATTGCTTAATATTACTGTTTGTACTGTATTTTTGATCAAATAAATGCAGCCTTGGTGAGCATAAGAGACTTACTGACCCTACATTTGTCAGAAATTATATATATATATATATATATATATATATATATATATATATATATATATATATATATATATATTTTTTTTTTTTTTTTTTTTTTTTTTTGTACTTATGCATATTCTTATGCTGATAATGTGACATTTTGTTTTGGTTGAATTCTTTGAAAAATATAAAAAAAAGTGCTAAAAATAGCACTGATAAAAAAATGTATTTCCTGTATGAAGATGTAACATTTTTTTCACATAAGACATGTACCGTAAGTATTGGAACACTGTTTTCACCTTAGAGTAAAATAAATAAATAAAAAAGCTAATTCTGACTTTGTTTCCCACAACTGTGACTGTATATCTCACAATGTGACTTTATTTCTTAGTTTAAAATTACCTTTATTTTTTTTACTTGCTTAATGTGTGGAAACAGGCTCCTATAGTCTTACCAACACATTACTGATAATTATTAATAAATAATATTGTTCAGTTTTTAATAATATTGTTCATTAATATTGTTAATTTGCAAGTTGTTGAAGCTCTTAACTGAAACCCCTGTCTCTTTTAGTGCATGTTAACAAGTTTGTCCTTCTTTTCCACAGTACGTAATGTACCAGAAACCCAGCCTACCTTTCTGTCCCCGAAAGGCTTGTCCAGCTCCAAGATGGTGCTCAGAGGGGAACAGCTTCTTCTGGAGTGTATAGCAGCAGGAGTGTGAGTGTATACCGGTGTTATTTTAGTATTTTTATATAATGGTATAGTATTTCTTAATATTTTGAAGTAGCTTTTATTTATTTAGAAGTAGTTTATATATATTTCAGTTTTAGTAATTTTAGTATTTCAACTCAAATTTTATTTCAGCTTTATTACGACTGCTGAAAAGTTCTATATGACACATTCGGTTCCTAAAACACAAAATACTTCAGTATTAGTACGTTCTAACGTCCTGTTCTTTTTTATCAACTCTTTCCCCAGCCCAACTCCTACCATTAATTGGTTCAAAAGAGGAGGAGACCTGCCAGCAAAAAAAGTCAAGCTTGAGAACTTCAATAAAACTTTACGCATCCTCGATGTGTCCGAAGAAGACTCTGGCGGCTACATCTGCATGGCCAGCAACAAGATCGGCAGCATTCGCCACTCCGTTGAAGTCCAGGTCAAAGGTGGGCCTTATAGATTAAAAGCAACTGATGCTTCTTGTTCATGACATATATGCTCTTTCTTTTATCTGACTTCTACAATTTCTTTATTGCCCTGAAAAGCTGCACCCTATTGGCTAGATAAGCCCACCAATCTGGTGCTTGCCCCTGATGAGAATGGACGGTTGGTGTGTCGTGCCAATGGGAACCCTAAACCCACTATCCAATGGCTGGTGAATGGGGAACCTATTGAAAGTGAGTCAGCTTTAACAGTTTTAACAGTTGGAATCATAATCCACAAAGCAGGAATGCATACTTTTTTTCTGCTCTTTGTGTAACAGCTTCACTACCAAACCCAAACCAGCAAGTTCTTGGTGACACCATCATGTTCCATTCGGTCCAGATCGGCGGAAGCGCAGTGTACCAGTGTAACGCCTCCAATGAGCACGGTTACCTACTGGCCAATGCTTTTGTCAGCATCCTGGGTAAAAACAATGGAGTCAATCGCTCAAAATGTTCAGAGAGGGTATATAATGCACAGATTGTGAAATGTGAGTGTTGTTTTCTTCCCAGACATGGCACCGCGAATGCTAGGCCCAAAGAACCAGCTGATCAAAGTAATTGAAAACAACAGGACATTCCTTGACTGCCCTTTCTTTGGCTCACCGTTCCCTTTACTGCGCTGGTGAGCTTTATTGTGAAATATTATTACAATTTAAAATAACATAACATTCATATATTATAAAATGTGATTCCTGGAATTTTCAGCATCGTTACTCCAGTCTTCAGTGTCACATGATTCTTCAGAAATCATTCTAAAATGCTGATTTGGTGTTCAAGAATCATTTATTATTATTATCAATGTTAAAAACAGTTGTGCTGCTTAATGTTTTTGTGGAAACTGACATGTTCAACAGAACAGCATTTATTTGAAATCTTTTGTAACATTATAATTGTTTTTACTGTCACTTTTTATTAATTTAATGCATCCTTGCTGAATAAAAGTATTAATTTCTTAAAAAAAAAAAAAAACTTAGTGACCACAAACTTTTGAATGGTAGTTTATTTGGGGGGAAAATCTAATATACATGTGTGTTCAGGTTTAAGAATGGCCTAGGCAGTGGTCTGGATGGTGGTCATTACAAGCTGTACCACAATGGTACATTGGAGATCAAGCAAGCCCGGCCAGAAGACCAAGGCACCTACACCTGCGTCGCCAGCAACATCCTGGGCAAGATGGAGAATCAGGTGCGCCTGGAGGTTAAAGGTGAGATCGGAAGCATTAATCATTAAGTCAGACCTGTACATTTGCAAACAAACTGTGACATTTTAATCAAGAAAACTCATTATATTACTGCCCATGTGTGAACCCGTGAATGCCTTCATTTACTCTGTGTTGTGCTTCATTTCAGAGCCTACAAGAATAGTTCGGGCACCCGAGCATATCACACAACCCAGAGGGAGCACGGTTCGCTTTGACTGTCGAGTTAAACATGATCCTTCCCTTACTGCTCCGGTCACATGGCTGAAAGATGACAAACCTCTCAGCTTCATCTGGACGTAATGTCGCATCACATTACATTTATATACTATTTTTCACCTTTATATACCAAATTCACTTTTAGCAGAAAGAAGTCTTTTATGCTCACCAAGGCTTAATATATTTAATTCAAAAAAATAATTTTAATGTATTTTAAAATGTAATTTCTTCCTGTGATGTCAAAGCTGAATTTTAAGCAGCCATTACTTCAGTCTTCAGTGTCACATGATCCTTTAGAAATCATTCTATGCTGATTGCTGCTGAAACATTTCTTATTATTACCAATGCTGAATTTTTAAATTTTTTTCAGTATTTTTTGATGAATGGATAGTTTAAAAGAACAAAAGAGCATTTATTATATATATATATATATATATATATATATATATATATATATATATATATATATATATATATATATATATATATATATATATATATATATACAGTGCCCTCCACAATTATTGGCACCCTTAGTAATTATGAGCAAAGGCGGCTGTTAAAATAAATCTGCATTGTTTATCCTTTATCCAAAATATCACAAAATTCTAACATTTCATTGAAGGAAAACAGTTGAAAGTGGGGGGAAACTCACATTATGAAATTAATGTTTTTCTCTAATACACGTTGGCCACAATTATTGGCACCCCTAGAAATTCTTATGAGTAAAATATCTCTGAAGTACATTCCCATTCATATTTACATTTTTTAGCACACCAGGGTGATCATGAACATGAAATTGTCCAGCCATGACTTCCTGTTCCACAGGAGAGTAAACATGAGGAAACACAGAGGCCAAATTTCCTTAATCATTCATCACAATGAGTAAAACCAAAGAATATAGTTCTGATGTGCAGCAAAAGATTGTTGAGCTTCACAAAATAGAAAGTGGCTGTAAGAAAATAGCTAAAGCATTGAAAATCCCCATTTCCACTATCAGGGCAATAATTAAGAAGTTCCAATCAACTAAAGATGTTACAAATCTGTCTGGAAGAGGACGTGTGTCTAAATCAACCTAATGTGAAGTGAGGAGGAGAGTTTGAGTGGACAAAGACTCTCCAAGGATCACAGCTGGAGAATTGCAGAGATTAGTTGAGTCTTGAGTCTCAGAAAGCCTAAAAAAATAATCAAACAGCACCTACATCCCCACAAGTTGTTTAGGAGGGTTTCAAGAAAAATCCTCTGCTCTCATCCAGAAACAATCTCCAGCATATTCAGTTGTCAGTCAAGACTGGAACTTCAAACGGGACCGGCTTCTATGGTCAGATGAAACTAAAAAAAGAGCTTTTTGGCAGCAAACCCACCAGATGGGTTTGGTGCACACATGGATAAAAAGTACCTCATGCCCACGGTTAAATATACTGCTGGATCTTTAATGTTTTTCTGCTGGAGGTCCTGGACATCTTGTTCAGATACATGGTATCATGGATTCTATCAAATACCAACAGATTAAAAAACAAAACCTGACTGCTTCTGCTAGAAATCCAATAATGGGCCGTGGTTGGATCTTCCATTAGGTCAATGATCCAAAACAAACATCAAAACCAACACAAAAATGGGTCACTGAGCACAAAATGAAGCTTCTGCCATGGCCATCTCAGTCCCATGACATGAACCCTAAAGAAAATGAGTGGAGTGAACTGAAGAGAAGAAGCACCATCATGGAGCTCAAATCTGAAGGATCTGGAGAGATTCTGCATGAAGGAATGGCCTCTGATCTCTTGTCAGGTGTTCTCCAAACTCATCAGGCATTATAGGTGAAGACTCAGAGCTGTTATCTTGGCAAAAGGAGGTTGCAAAAAGTTTTGAATAAAAGGGTGCCAATAATTGTGGCCAACGTGTTTTGGAGAAAAACATTTATTTCATAATGTGAGTTTCCCCCCACTTTCAGTTATTTTCCTTAAATGAAAGGTTATAATTTTGTGAATTTTTTAAATGAAAGATCAAAAGGATAAACAATGCAGATTTATTTTCACAGCTGCTTTTGCTCATAATTACTAAGGGTGCCAATAATTGTGGAGGGCACTGTGTATATATATATATTATATGTTTTTGTTTTTTGAAAAATGTAAAAGTCTTTTCTGTCAATTTTGATCAATTTAATGCATCCTTGCAAAATAAATTCATTTATTTCTTTCAGAAAAAAAAAATCTTACTAACCCAAAACTTTTGAATGGTACTGACATCAAATTCCTGTATGTTTTAGTACCCGGTTGAAAAAGGAGGATGACTCCTTGACTATTCACAATGTCAATCCAGAAGATGGAGGAACCTACACATGCATTGCCAAAACTGAGATAGATGAGGACTCTGCCTCAGCTCGCCTTACAGTTATAGGTACACACACACACACACACACACACACAAACACATGCACACACACACCTTACAATAAATGTAGGTCCTTTTTCATGCACCTTTATAATAAATACTAAGTGGATATGGGCATGTGGAACAGTCACATGTCACATATCCAGAGGATATTAAACTTCCCTAAACAATTTTTTTTTAACTTTTGTAACTTATAGATCTGTCCCTCTTAAAATAAAGCATGTTTTCTTAATAGTTTGCTTGAAGATTACTACTGTTGTGCCTCCTTCGTTAGCTATTGTTTCTTATTTTATTTATCTACTAATAGTCACACTAACCCTTGACCTCTGACCTTTGACCTTTACCTCATAGAGGATGACATCTCTTCTGCCTCAAATCGTAGTGCCTCTGCAGGTAACATATCTAGGACAGTTATTTCTAATGTCCAATTAAAGCCTCTAACAATGAATCTTAACCTCTGAGAATAATTAGTGCTGTTGTAAGTTAACATGGCTAATTTAGTATACTGTTCTCTTCCAGGTCGACCCGACCCCCCTCAGGATCTTGAGCTCTCGGACCCTTCAGCACGTAGTGTCAGACTCACCTGGGTGCCTGGGAATGAAAATAACAGTCCTGTTACACGTAAGTTCAGAGTTCAGATCAAGTCTTAAATGAATTAAGTTTGTCGTCACCTTTTTCACTGCTTGTCACGCAAATATGACCTATTAAAATAAGCATTTAAAATTTGTGCTGTTGTGGTGTTTCCATTGCAAACTTCTGAGTAAATGATTAAAGATTTTTTCATAATCAGTGTTGCCAACTATTTTCAAAGGAAAGAAGCTAAAACCTGCTCGAAAAGTCACAAAATGTCACTAGATGACAGCATGCAATTAGCATATTTGTGACGTAATTGTGTTATATTTTTATTCTGCCTAATGTCAGCACTTTACATCTGTTTTTTCTTCTAATCCATGTCCACATACTGTATGTTAATATATTATATAGCCAAATGTCCTATAACTCTGTTCTCATTTACATATTTTCTGTCAGACAACGAAATGAGTATGATATAGTGAGTATGATATAAAGAGTATGAGGAGTGTGATCCAAAAAGTCGCTAGATTTGTCACTGTGTGCTTTTTTGAAAGAAGTCACTAAAGGGGTCTGGAAAATCTCTAAATCTAGAGACATTGTTTATTTTTTTAAACATTCTCTTTATTGGTTTTTAACATTCGCACAAAGAAAAATTCCAACAAAATTCACTTTGCTGATACAGTATGCAATAATATTCTTCCATACGTAAATGATTTATATTTGAACACAGGTAATGATATATAGAGACATTGTTTCTAAGTCGCTACAAGTGTATAGATTCTATCTTGACTCTCAGTATACGATTTTTACCTGAATCAAAATATAATTTTATCTTTTATTTTTTTATTTTTTTTTATTTTTCCTTTATTTAACCAGGGGAAGTCATATTGAGACTAAAGTCTCTTTTTCAAATCTTTCTTTAATATAATTGCTGTTTTTATTCTACCATTAAAATACTCAGACTTGAGTTTTCCTCTCTGTGCAGGACTGATATATCTACCTCTTCCTTTTTAATGACTAATCTAAGGAATTTAAACTCAAACAGTTTTTCCAGATCATTTCCCTCTGTTTCCTTGGATTACTACAGATTTCCTCGTCCAGTTTGAAGAGGACAGGTGGGAGCCGGGGAAGTGGCAGAACCTGTCTATATATGATGGCAACCTAAACTCCGTTAACCTGCAGCTGTCACCCTTTGTCAACTACCAGTTCAGAGTGATTGCAATCAATGCTGTGGGCCAGAGTCAACCCAGCCACCCCTCTTCACGCTATCAGACCAGTGGAGCCCGTAAGTGATCAGTTATATCGCCCTAATAGGAGAATTTGTTCAAAAATGTACATTTGTGCTTTTTATGCAGCCATAGACATTTTAGCTGGTTAGCATTATATTAAAATTATAAGCTGAGACATACTAACATATAATGATTTGTTTCAGCTCCTGATGTTATCCCAGGTGGTCTTAAAGGCTGGGGAAGCAAGAAGAACAACATGGAGATCACATGGCAGGTAAATGAATTGGCTTTATTGAAATACCTTGAAAAATGAGACAGATGTGACTGTTAGTAAACGAATGTATCTGTACATGTCACAGGCCCTTCACAACATAGAAAGGAATGGGCCAAACCTGCGATACGTGGTCTCTTGGAGAAGAAAAGCCCCAGAGGAAGAGTGGAATAACATAACTACAACCAGAGCAAAGCACATTATCCCTGATACAGACACCTATGTCCCATACGAGATCAAAATACAGGCTGTTAATGACTTTGGACATAGCCCAGAGTCAAACACAGTCATCGGTTATTCTGGGGAAGACAGTAAGTACTAACATTTCATATTTAATGACACTTTTATAGTCATTCACAGTGGTGGATCTTGTACTTAAACTATTTCTTCCATCAGAACCGTCTGCTGCACCAACAGAACTCAGGGTGTCGAAGATCAACAGCACTAAAGTTAATGTTCACTGGGTGCCTGTGGACCCCAGCACTGTGAACGGAGAGTTTAAAGAGTACAAGGTGAGTGACCACACATCTGCATGACACAAATGTTAATAATGTTATATTTATTTATAAAAAAAAAAGATATATATATTATTTGATTATTTATAAAATGATATATTAATATATTATTTGAATTTTTTATATATATACACTGCCCTCCAAAAGTTTGGAAACGCCCAAGAAAAGTGGGGTTTTGGAATTTGTGATTAATTTAAAAAAAGGGACAACATAAACTATGAAAACAAACTTTTGGAGGGCAGTGTATATATATATATAATTCATATTAATATATAATTATATAAATATGTTATTTATATAATTTATAAATATAAATATATATAATATATATATATATATATATATATATATATATATATATATATATATATATATATATAAAAAAATATATATATAATTCATATTGTATTATTCATATTGAATTGTATAATTCATACTGTGTATGTATATATATATATATTAATATATTAATATATTATTTTAATTTTTTATACATATACACTGCCCTCCAAAAGTTTGGAAACGCCCAAGAAAATTGGCATGAATCATTTTAATTTGTGATCATTTAAAAACATAAACTATGAAAACCGCCTTTTGGAGGGCAGTGTATAAATATATATATATATATATATATATATATAATTTGAATTTTTCATATATATATATATATATATATATATATATATTATACTGTACATATATATATATATATATATATATATATATATATATATAATTTATATTGTATTATTCATATTGAATTGTATAATTCATATTGTGTATATATATATATATATATATATATATATATATATATATATTGTACTGAAATTATTAAATTTGCTAACATTGCTAAGTCTCATATCTTTTATCATATTCTCAGTTGTACTACTGGCGGGAGTCAAGCCTCATAAAGGGCCTGAAAGTGAATAAGACAAAGTTGCATAAAGGTTTCTTCACCACTGCCGAACATCCCTCTGGTATCCTGACAGAGCTTTTTCCATACAGCAAATATAAGATGTACATGGTGGTGGCTAATAGAGAATATGAGGGACCACAAAGCAACACTGTGGAGTTTTACACCAAGGAAGGAGGTAGGATTCACCATGCTCTGCTTTAGTGGTGTAGATTTAGCTATGATGAGACATCAAATATGTGATGTCTGTAACAAAAAGCAGAATACGAATGGCTTTCACATTCCTTTCATAGAGCCAGGGGCTCCAAAGTACTTTAGGATTCAAAGGCACACAGACGTGGTTCACCTGAAGTGGGACAAGCCACTGGAGCCAAACGGTATCCTGATTGGATACACACTCCAATACCACACAGGTGAGCTGACCTTACACCATAGGAAGCCTCAGAAATGAGTAAATACACATTTAGAAAGCAACGAGTTACATGCCTAGTTTATCTTAAGGCTGGAATACACTACCCAAGTTTTGCCCAGATATTTGTTATCATTTTTTAAAAAAGTGCGTTTGTTCATTCTGTTCTACTCTAGTGAATGGGACGCAGATGGGAGAGAGGAAGGTCCAGAGTTTTCCAGCCAATGTTACGGAGTTCTTCATGAATCTGCCTAACCGCTTCACGCGGTTCAAGTTCTACCTAGCAGCTCGCACACAAGTCGGCGCAGGAGAGGTGTATGCCGTGGAGTCGCCACATTTCGCGAATGAAGGTCAGCAAGAAAGTCGTGTCGCTCTGTATTCTGTCGCTGTGAGCTGTTAGTGAATCTGAGAGCAGAATCATTGGGTGTTCTTGTCTGTGCTCCACCCTGTTGTTCTCTTTCCTTCTAATAATACTTTTCTGTCTCATTGTTTCCTGATGCTTTGTGGTGTCTCTAACTCAATCTGTTTCTCTCTTAACTGCTTCATTTCTTCTTTGTCTTCTCTGACTTGCTCTCACCTGTCTCCCCTCTTCTCCTCCTGTCTTTCCTGTGGTGTTGACTGAAGGCACCCCAGATACTGGCTCTACAGTTGTAGGTAATGGGGGAATGGACTGTCTGCCTGCCTGCCCGTCTATCTCTTGCCCTGCAATCTGTCTCTGCTTCAGCCTCTGTCTGTCTTTCCCTCAAATACTGTCTATCTAATACATATCTAAAAATATGACAGTGCAGCTGAGTACTTAAACTCACAGCCACACTTGAGATCAAATTTATTGTAAATTATGCTCTCAAAATTGTGGACAAAAGTTTTCTTACATTTCTTCTAAATGCATCTTTCGTATACAGATATTTTTTACTGGGGAGAGTATTTAAAATTGTTTTTGAAAAGATACATATTTATGAAATTTTGCTTGGTGCCTCAAGTGCAGGAATTGCACACTTCACCTTTAACTCTTATGTTTCCCTTGTTGAAAAACACAGCTCAACTGCACTGTCTGTTAATGCCTGTCCCGATACGTCTGCCTTCATGTTCATGTGTGCTTTCAGGGATGGGCTACACTCTTGCACTTTTGTGAAGTCACTGAATCTGCTCTCAGTGTAGATGATTAAAGTTTTATCTCTTTATGATGCTGCTAAGATGCTATTTTGCCACATAAATAAGGTTAAAGTCATGTGTGGCTCTGATGTAATTTGTGATTTATCGATTGACCCCTAATCCCTGACGGCACTTCGCTACTTTAGCCCTGACATCTTTTCCTACCACATGCCTGCTTGGCATATCCCAGCATGCTCTTCTCATCATTTTGGTTTTAAATATAGCCAGAAGCCAGAATTAAAAACTTTGTAGTTTGGGAAACAATGACCTCTGGTGGTGATGCTTTGATATAGTCGTTGTTCAAATATGGACATTTCCGAACGCTGTTACAGAAGCTAATCACAATGGCAAGCTAATTTAAAAACTGTTTGTGTAGTTAATACCAATTCTCACTGTAGAAACAGATAACCTGTTGACTAGTTAAAGGGATAGTTCACCCAAAAATGAAAATTCTGTCATCATTTACTCCACCTCAAGTTGTTTCAAACCTGTATAAATTTTTTTGTTCTGGTGTACACAAAGAAAGATATTTGGAAGAATGTTTGTAACCAAGTAGATCTCGCCCCCCATTGACTGTCATAGTATTTTTTTCCCTACTATAATAGTAAATGGGTGGCGAGATCTGCTTGGTTCCAATAACCATACACTTTATGTTGATAGTACTGAAATATAAATTTTCTCCACTTTCTCTGGTGGAAATAAAGAGAAAATTGTCACGAATACTGAATTAATATAGTATTGTATTCAAAGATAGCAGTTAAACAATAAGCCCATTGAATTGTACCTGTTGAAACGTTAGCCATTTTTCTTTATCAAAATAACATTTTTAGATTTAACATACATGTTGCAGATAGTCAGAGAGAGCAGTGTGCGTTTTATTATGTAAATGACTACTTTCCTGTGCCAATTGCTCTTTCAAAGTGGATGGAAATGATGCAAAATTATGATTAATACCCCAAAATGTCAAATCTATCAGTATTTTCATAGTTAATTAATGCTGTGAACATGCAAAACTAAGCTTTACAAAAATGGCAGAGTTTTTCTCTTTTCAATCATGCAAATTATGTTGTGTAAGCTTACAATGAAAAATAGCCTGAGTTGAAATGCAGTTATGCTAATATATGGATGAGGTGCAGCTGCGTATAGAGCAGTATAAATGGAGTGATGATGTTTGGCTGTGAATCCATCCATGACAAAAATGGCAGAATAGTAAATAAGTGTATTTGTAAAGCAATTATGGGCTGTTTTCTACTGTGTCTTCAGTAACTCCTCCAGATTGATGTTTATGTGCAGCTATGTACATGTGCAGGTCAAATGTCAGAAATGATACATGAAAGTGAGAATTAGATAAGGCTACGCTGCAGATAGTGAGTGTTGTGCTGATTAATAATTAAAAAGAATACATGTTAAATCAGCTCACCATTAGTCCGTTGCTTATGCAATGCACGCTGCCGCTTGCTTGTGCCACCTTTATTTCTCTTTTACCAAGCATTTTTTTATTTTGTGTCAGTCAGACGGAGACATACAGGTAAGAGTGCACTGAATTGTTGGCTGATTGGCTGTGTTGATCTGAAACCACATTCACATCCATTAGCATGTCTTGGTCTGGCAAATCTTAATGTCGCCAAGCACTCCGGGACTTTCTGACATGGGCTGTCTGGCTTAACCTTCCCAACATAGTATGGATTGCTCTCACTTTTTAGATGAGTTTGGAAACTGCTTCTATAGTTTTTGTTATGGATTTGGTCAATGGTACTCAAAGCATCATTGTTTCCAAGGTAAAAGCTTCAGTAAGCAAAGATGTACAATAATGAATAATTTTCATCTTCCATGGTAATGATTCTATCCACTTTGTTCTAATTGATTTTCACACATCTTCTCTTAATGCACTGACAACACTGCAAAAGTATTGTTTAAGTCAAGTCCCAGATATGATTTTATATTTCATAGTTTCAAAATGCCAAGAGATCTGAGAATACTGTTGCATTTTGCAGTTGTCTCTATAGTATTGCAGTGGTTTGTAGTGACCCTATGTTTCCCCTTGGTGGTGCACAACAATCAATTTTTAGATACCCTCTATGCAACCTCTGCAGTATTCCTCAGCGGCATGACGTGCCGACATTCATGCTCGGAAATATCACAAAGTTGTTGCACCATTTCAGTAGATATTTCAGAATGTATTGCAAGCTAAACAAACAATGTAAGCATTAAAAAATAATGGTGTCTTAAAGATGGAAATATTCTTTGAGGCATGACATCATGCCTGGTTATGTAGAAGCATAGTATTTAGATGCCTGCCATGAGCAAAGAAATTTGATACCGGCTATGTTCAGAATAGCATACTATTATTTTCGCTGTATGCACAGAATACCTAGATCTAGTAATTCTTATATATTTTTATACACATATATATGCTATATGCACTACCGTTCAAACGTTTGTGGATGGTAAGATTTTTCAAATGTTTTTGAAAAAGTCTTTATGCTCTCCAAGGCTGCATTTATTTTACTAAAATACAGTAAAAATGTTACAATTGTGATTATAACTGTTTCCTATTTTAATACATTTTAATTTATAATATTTGTTATTCAATATTGAGTTTTCAGCATCATTACTCCAGTCTTCTTAGTGTCGCTTGATCTTTCAGAAAACATTCTACTGTAATGATTTGATGCTCAAGAAGCATTTCTTATTATTATCAATGTTAAAAATAGTTGTGTTGCTTAATATTTTTGTTAAATCCATTATTTTTAATGATTGTTTGATTAATAGAAAATTTAAAAACAGCATTTATTTTTTTATAAATTTAAATCTTTTGTAACATTATAAATATATTTCGTGTTACTTTTGATTTAATGCATCCTTCTTGAAAAGGTATTAATTAATTGCTAAAAAATATTTCTCACTGGACTTTTGAACGGTACTCGTATATGTGTGTGTGTGTGTGTATTATGTGTATATGTTATATCACATTTTATCATACAAAAGTCAAAACCATTTGTTTCTGATAGCAAGTAGAATACAATAGATAATATGCAGTACGCCAGTATTCCATTCGGAACATAGCCTCTCTTTCACTCAATTTGTTTTGGAAAAGGGAATTGTGGGAATTCCATTTGATTAACTCATTCTTGTTTGTCTTTTCTCGCATCTCTTTGTCTTTCTTGTGCTGAACCCTGGAACCTCCATATAACGTCTCTCTGTTCTTCCTCTCAGCCGTTAACTTTACAGATGTCTTGATGGTCAAAACTCCTCCTCCTCCCCCTCCCCTCTCCACTGACCTAAACCCAACAATGCTTACCCCAGAACCAGCCACACCAGCCCCTACAACTGTTGCTCCGCCCAAACCTACTACCACTTCCACCACTACTACCACTACAACAACTACTACTACTACAACAACCACCACAACTACAACTACTACCACCACTACTACAACAGCTTCCACCACACTTCTTCCTGTTCGGCCCATGTCTCCTAAAACAGTGGATTGGAAAATGCTGGGTATCTGATAAAGACACAGTGTTCATTGGAAAAGCCCACAGTACAGACAAAATAGATGAAATTAGAGTGTCCTCTTGTTTAGATGACATTTATTATGTATGTTTGACTGAGTTAGCAGACCATTTAGGACAGGGGCATGATTGATGTTCGCCCTGTGCCCTCACAGACATACAATACACAGATTACACAGAATTAGTATTGACATTTGCTTTACAAATTGTCTAGCTGCATTAGAAAATTAAATGCATGATGTTGCTCACTAAACTATGAGATATTTAGTAAAATCATATCACACATATTAGCAAATAACATTTTCTAGCTAAGGTATTCAGCTGCATTAAAGACCCCATGAAAGTTTTCTTTGCTGTGTGACGTATTTAGTGACAGTAATTTACAGTAAATTTTGGTGGGACATAGCTATATATTTAATAGCTAGTAAGCTTAAGTTAATGTTTGCTTTGAGCTACAGTATGAAACTATGATTTGCTTCTTGCTATTGCTAACAGATGGTATAAAAACCCCGATATACTCATGGTGAAGTTCTTTTTAAAATGGAAGTTTGAAATGGCTGAGCAATGATATACTGTTTTTGAAACTTCCGACGGCACCCATGCTGCCAGAAGCAGTTCAAATATCTAAAATATATTCAGATATGTGCTTCTGTCAGGTGTGGTTAAAGGGATAAGGCAAGAACTCACACAATGGGCTTTTTATTAATAATAAAATAAAACAAACAAAAACTACCCCGTAGGGGAAAAACAGACCCTCAATGGCCAAGGCAGCCTGGACACAGCAGGACAGGACAGATACAGCAGTATATATTTTGACAATCTGGCGCAGGACTGAGAGCACTAGGAGAATAAATAGAAGAGGAAATTAGGAGGGTAACAAAGCAGAGCAGATGGAGCAAATAAACCAGTAATCGGGTAACAAGAAGGGCAGGTTAAAGGTGCTAAAGAGGATCTTTTCATCGACTGAGAAACCAAAGACTGTTACTGAGTTTTTGAAATGAGCGCATGCGTAAGAATTTCGAGGGAACGCCTCCCAAAACTTGTGCACGAGTATTGGAACACGAGTGTTTACCACCGGCATTCGCTGTATCGTGTTAGTGGATTCATTATGTCGGACTCACCACATGTAACTCATAATCTGCAGTTGTTACTCCTGTCTCCTGACAAAAACATTGCATGCGGCGCCTGTGGAGTGTGGAAAGTTACTGGAGCGCGCAGCCGCGCTCATCTCTCACAAGGAACATCATGGCAGTGATTGATAAGCCAGAGGGCCAATCCGCGCACGTCTCTCACAAGGAACGTCACGGCAGTGATTGACAAGCCAAAGGGCCAATCGTTTACGCGATGATCGCATAAACGATTGGCTGATGTTTTTAAGGCCCTACCTCGTGCCCAGATGATGTATATTAATATTATTCCTTTCAGTGCACCTAATAAATAGTCTTTTATCAGTTAGTAAAGACAGTTTCAAGTAATATTGCAAAAATGTATAAAACAAAACATCCTCTTTAGCACCTTTAAGGCAATAGACATCGGAGCACGTGGCACATAGAAACAAACAAAAGCCATGTGCTCACACAAAATATGATGCGAACACGCAGCCAATGAGAGCCCTCACAGCTGCACGCAACACAGAAAAACAAACCACATGCTACATAGAACACGACAACACATGAATACATAAAATAGGCACTACAAAAACTAAAACAAACTTTGTTTTGGACAGATTTTCTTCAAAATGACATCCCAACAGTTTGAACACCTTGAAGTATATCGGGGCCGTAAAAGTTAGGTCACATTTACCTTTGTTCAGCAAAATTCCTAGGGTGAAATGCAATCCTCTCAATAGGAATTCACACAATTTGGAATTTCGTGTGAGGGACGAAATATTTCCCAAACAAGACTTCGCATTGGATTCAAGTTTGTTAAAGTCTGATCACAGCAATTTTCTGTATTTACTGCAGCAATAAAAAACTTTGTTTGTACGTGGTACTTTATGCTTTGCTATGCTATTGATAACAGTTTCGCTAATGTGACTGCGCCTTAAGAGGGAATTCTAGAGAGCATTTTATTCAAAATTTGAATATACCAAAATACAGGATGATATCCATATTTTTCCCGGAGGATCGAGAAAGCCTATGCACTTTAAATGTGTATATATCTGCTAAAAATTTTGTTTATACTATATTAGCATATAGATGACCTTAAAGCTAAGTAATCGACATAAACAAATAATTTAGGTTTCATGGGGTCTTTAAGATTAAGCATATGTAATCTAACCAGTGTCTGTATCACAAAATATTAAAGTGTACTCCTCTCCCACCTGTTCTGCATAGCCCCGAATGTAAAGATCTGGAATCTGACCGTGGATGCTAACAATGACTATGCTAACGTCAGCTGGAAGCACAACTTCTCCGTTGACAACAGCGAGTTTGTGCTAGAGTTCACACTGGACAGTAAGAGCCAGATGCACCTACCGAGAGCTTATAAAGGGAACGCTACATTTACTGAGCCTACTGGTGACCCAAATCATCCTCTCATAATGTTTAATTGGGCCTCATTTTATGGAACATTTACAGAACATCACAATAAGCATTACAGGGAGCTCAGGTTTATTTGAAAGGGAGGTATTATAAAAGTTATTTGAATTGTTCAACATTTATGATATCTCCCTGCTGTCAATCTCTGGAATGTTCTTTTTTCACAGTATTTGTGTAGCTTGTTAACCTTAAAGTGTTTTTAATATCTAACTGAAGCAGTCCTCCAGCATGTTACTGAATAATATCATTTGTCTAACTGCAATACTACATCCTGCTTTGTGTCATCAGCAGTCATGCATGTTCCCTTTAGAAAGCTCTATTTCTCACTGGCGGCTAAGAACAGGGAGAGATTTGACTAAATCTATGAGGGGGAGAGACACCCTGAGACTTAAAAAGAGATGACCAAGACCTGATTGTTTGACTCTAATTGGGCCACAGAGAATTTGGGGATTTTGAGGCACCCAGCAGTCCCCTCTTATTATATAAAGTACTGTAATATACTCGATATACTGCAATATTTTAGCAGTTTTGTCTCTTTTCACCAGTAAAAATATAATTTTTAGGTGCAAATTTACTTCATTTATGCTTAAAAAGGAATAATTAGCCTAAATGTTAAGAAAATGTATCTTGTTTTAAGGATAATATTATTTATTTATTTATTTATGTTAGATATTTTTCTGGAAACCTAGACAAAGATTTTTTAATTCAGTGCCTAAACTCTTTTGAGCCATTTTAATTTTCAGTTTTTTTCATTACGCAGGTAAATGTAAATCAAAAAACGTGATTTCTTCATACTACGTCACTGTTCTGTTGTGCCTGTGCATGTTTAAGCCGGTCACAGCATGGAAAGAGACATGCAATACGTAACTAGTGTTTGACTAGTGTATATTCCTCTACAAAAGTCTCTCTCTCTCTCACTCATTTTCTTGCTCTCTCTCTCTCTCGCTTGCTCTTTTGTCCTTGAGCTATCTGTTTGGCTCATGAGATGTGATTGCTCACTCCACCCTTACCTCAACCACTGGCTTCCCAGCAGCACTTGTTGTCTGGCTGCCCACAGCTGCTTGGCTTATTGTTCATATTGGCCACCATTGCCCCATCCCATGATTATGCCAACAAGCCAGCCATATCTGATTGATGCCCCTTGGGCTTCTGTTTTTTATCTTTGGTGGAAAGGTTTCAGAGAAAGATGAGGTTAATGTTTCCAACCTAAGGTCTCCTCAAGGGGAGAGTCAGAGTAACATATTTAACCTTGAAATATGTTGTACAGGACGTACTGATGCAATAACCCACCCAGCAGGTGTAAATTTAACTGAAGCAATCTGGGTTTCATCCAAGAGGTGCATCACGGCTTTGGACTCATTTGTTTTACACTAAGGAATACTGCATTATTATGGGATTAAATTACACCAGGACCAAAACAACTTCCCATGTAGGCTCACCATACCATTATACGACGCTCCCTCTTCTTTCTTCCTCTTTCTCATCATCTCACCATGTCCTGTCAAGATTGTGGCAGCTGCATGCAGTCAGTGTGAGGCATGGTGTGTGATGCTGTCTTAAAGTCAGAGACTGGCTGTAGAAGCTTCTCAGCTCATATTAGATGTTTTGTTGATCTCAAAGCAGGACATTGTGACATTGAAGAGTTATCAGCCTATGTTGTGAATGTATTATAAATATCATTTAAATGCATTTAGCTCCTGATGCAGAGGTAGCGAATAACTTGGCTTTGAAAGACAATCAGCACCTTAATCAAGGTATTGAAGAACTAGATAAACATTTGAAGGAAATATGAGTCCTTGCAAGGCCACAAATAAGTATGCATGATATAATAGTAACATATCAACATTATCGGCCGATATTAGACTTTGCTTTTTTATTGGTATTGGGCAATATTGGATATTTAATTGTGCGTGGTTAAAGGGTTAGTTCACCCAAAAATGAAAATTCTGTCTTTAATTACTCGCACTCATGCCGTTCCACACCCGTAAGACCTTTGTTCATCTTCAGAACACAAATTAAGATATTTTTGATGAAAACCGCGTAGGAGACTGACATGGAAGAGAAGATATTGTTGAATAAAGTTGTTATTTTTGTTTTGTTTTTGCACACAAAAAGTATTCTCGGCACTTCATAAAATTAAGGTTGAACCACTGCAGTCACATATTTTAACTTTAGTACCTTTCTGGACCTTGAATGTGGTGGTTAAATTGCTGTCTATGGACGGCTCTCGGATTTAATCAAAAATATCTTAATTTGTGTTCCGAAGATGAACGAAGGTCATAACAGAACGACATGAGGGTGAGTAATTAATAACAGAAATTTCATTTTTGGGTGAACTAATCCTTTAAATCACTATTTATACATTTAGATGACCTTTTATCATCATCTAATGCTAACTTTATCTTTAAAAATGCTAATTTAATAAATGTTAAATGTCAGCTTAAGCATTATCTCAGAATGAATTTTTATTTTTCGTACTGACATCATAATGCTGTGATGTCTAAAATGGTGGATTTTTATATCTATGTTTTCCTTTAGACAAAAAAGTATAGAATTTTAGATAGATTATCAGCCACAACATACCAACATAATTAAATTAATTATTGTCATATTGTTATTAGTCAGAATTGTTATAACTGTATCCGTAGTGTAATCCCTACTTTTGCTTATCTTAAATTAAGTTTCAGAGCTGTTTTGCTGTTTTGTTTTTGTTTTTTGGCAGCTTTTCATGGTTAAATAGATGCAAGTTGGCCAGTCAAAAATCAGTATGTTCTGTTTACAAAACAAAGTTTTACATCAATTGCAGAACAAGCCCTAACCAGAATGTTGGTGTAATACACAGCTTTGCAAGCATTGAAATTAAAACTACTTTTTTTTCTTTCTTTTTTTTGAATGGATAAATGGGAATTGTCTAAAATGGATAAGTACTTTCTTTCCAGCTAGTAGCTCTTGTACCTCCAGGTCTGCACTTTTAGACACTTTAATTTAATTTAAAAATAATCCAATGGCTGCTTGCTTCAAAGGCTGTTGTATATGGCCACATTTTGGATATACAGGGTTTTGCATCAAACTCATGCCAACCCATGAGTTACACGGTGCCTGATGGTTCCTTATGAACATCGTGGAACCTCATTGGAACATCACGTCCACCTCTTGACAATGCCTTTGGGATGTGTCTCTTCACTTCTCAGCTTCCTCAGAGATGAGATGAGGTCTATGGATAATTGAGACAAGGTGCACCTCCCTCCACTCTAGACCTGAGTTCATTATAGCAAATCCAGTATGAGATATTAAGCGGCAACTTCACATCAAAGCTCTTTACAGGCGTCACTAAAGCATATGATGCCCTAATACACCAGTGCCAGACTTTGATGTGTGCTGAGCAAAGTTATTCCAGTATTTTCGCTCCCAGCTTGCTTAAAATATTCTTTTTATACATTCTCACTTAAGAGTGGAAGGGATGCAGCACATTTCCTCAGTTAATAAACATGACCTGCTATCTTGTGGAAGAGGCTAGTGTTGTGTGCTTAGTTTTGGTCGGTTTAGCTTCATGGGCTTGGTTTGATGGACACCTCTCTTGTGTCTCTCCTTGAAGGTAATACGTCGACGAAAAGCATACAAGTAAACCACCAGCCTCCCATTAAGCTGGCTGGGCTGGTGGCCGGGGCCAAGTATCGGTTGCGGGTGTATTCCCATGAGCACAACTCCATCAGCAGCGACTATGTCACGTTCGAGACAGGCAGAGGTGAGGGGTAGCCAAGACTCAAGGGAGGAAGAAAGGCTTCAACGTGTGACCTTCTGAAGTAGATAAAACTACAACAAACTGTATTTTGTTACATTACCGATGGGTTTCTTTCACTGGTAACTTGTAGAGAAGAGCATGAGTTCAATTCCTAGGGAACAAACGAGGAAAAATGTAAGCATTAAAGTGTAAAAAGGGTGTAAATGTTATCAACATCGTTAATGCTTGCTAAGTTATTTTGCGAGTTTATCTTTGAAGACATTTTTCGAAGCGTTAGATGCATTATCAAACTTATTTTTCCAGGAGGATGCATATGTGCCTCAGGTGGTGTGAGCAAGATGAAATCTCACAGCATTTTCTGTTAGAGCACACTCAATAAGATATTGATCATCATGATGATAAGGATCCTTGAGCCGTGTAAATGTCATTTTAGGTGGGATGTTTTGCTCTGTGCTTTTCGGATAGAGAAGATTGAGCTCATAATAATCCATAAGCTTTATTGTTTGTTCCTCTCACTGTTAGATCCCTCTGTGATTTTCCACACAAAAAATGGCACTATTATCAGGCCATTTTAGTTGTTTTTATATTATATTATCAGATGCTCTATTAATGTCCATAGTTTTGAAATGAAGTGTTCGAGAAGCACATAAGATGCAATGTATTGTGCGCTATAGTTCAAAAAATTGTTTTTAATTAATCATTTTATTCCATAAAAAGGAATTAAAATGATCGAAAGAAACAGTGAAGATATTATAAAACATGTCCATTTCAAATAAATGCTGCCCTTTCTCAAACTTTATGTTCATTAAAGAATCAGATATTGCACATGCAACACATGCAACTAGTCCACCCTCTTGAATTACTCTCTAAAATGTTTCACGAGATTCAGATATTAAAAAAGTGTGGTTTTTGAAAAGGAGAGTATTGGATGATGTGGTTGAACCAAGCTGCTGGCTTTACTGGGTTTCCGTTTTTATCAGATAACTCTTTATGGAGAGAGCGCCCTGTGTGCTCTGATGTTATTATCAGGATGGGTAATTCAAATCCACATCTACTCTCCGCTAATGTGTTTTTGATAAAGGATGGCTGTCAAATGACTCCTACCATGTTGCTGAAAGTCAGTGAGATTTATTAGGGTCTCCATTTGGTGTTACTGTGTTCAGCTGTTCTCTTCACTCGATAAATCATGCAGGAAGAGAACAAGGTTCTTAATGTGTAAGATGATCTGGGAGAGTTGATTTCTGCCATTCTTGCTTATGGGTATATAATGTTACGAAACTTAAACATTTTATTTTGTGCTTCTTTTTCTCCTCCCTTCCTCTGTGTGTTTGCTTGTTAACAGCCTACAAGGAGACGGAAGACATCGCGACTCAGGGCTGGTTCATTGGGCTGATGTGTGCCGTTGCGTTATTGGTTCTCATCTTGCTCATTGTTTGTTTCATCAAGAGGAGTCGTGGAGGAAAATACCCAGGTAAAGTCCAGCAAATACACAAGGCACATGTGATCACTTTCTATAAACCATTGGAATATATTAAACCAGGGTTATTTATTTATTTATTTATTTATTTATTTATGGTGACAAAAAATAAAAATTGTATTTTTTATTTTATAATATTTATTTATTTATTTGATTATATATTTATTTCATTTATTTATATTTTTATTTTTTATTTTATTATTTTTTACTTTGTTTTTTATTTTATTATTTTTATATTGTTTTTATTTTATTATATTTATATATTTAATTATTTTTATTGTTTTTTTTATTATATTTAATTATTTTATTTTTTCATCATTTTATTTATTTTATTTACTATGTGCATTTCTGTTAACATTTATAACCTTTAACCACAATACAAGTGTGTTATGTAAATTATCTTTCTACTGTTTTTATGTACTGCTGTTTTTTTTTTTTTTTTATCAGTGAGAGAGAAGAAAGACCTCCCCTTAGATGCTGTTGACCATAAAGACCAAGATGGATCATTTGACTATCAGTAAGTTTTCACTTCCAATCACTTTTACTATAAAGATAAACAGCTATTCAGGTTCTGCTATTTACAATATTGAACCTGTTGATGAATCACTTTGTTTTACCTATTACAGGTCCCGAACATAGCTCTCACCCTGCAGAGGGGAAAATGTCTTTCTCATTTAAACAAATATAACAACTAACCATTTAAACCAAACAAATACTAAATAACAAATTACATGAACACCCCCAGAACATTTGTTGATGAGGCTTTTGCTTTACTTAAACAGAAAATAAGCTTGCTAGTGTGTTATGTGTCTCAGTTCACTGACCAACAGCTGGAAACCAATGCACCAGGTTCTCAGGAAACTGTGGTTGCCATGGAGTTAAAAACTCTCCAGTGTGCATCTTATCACCATCCTCCTCACCAGCATACTGTAAATGAGTCCTCCCTGAACAGTTCTACCTCTACTCTCTAAACCAGACAGATCTCATAACCTCATACCCTGCAGTCCCATATCGGCAGGAAGAAATCAGTGTGCGACTCTGAAGAGGAGCTCACACTGCCCCAACACCAACATTCAGCACTACTTTAGTGTGTTACTTTAGTATTATTTGTATAGGCCTACTATTATAGTATTTTTTAATATTTTGAATTGGCTTATTTATGATTTAGTTAACAAAAACAACATTGGCATTTAACTGCTTTTGTCGGGATCTGTTGGCATTTAAGGCAGTGTGAACCCTTAAAAAAACAACATTTTTCTATCTGTCATCATTAGTATGTCTTGAAGGTTTTGTTGTATAAGCCCACAACTTGGTGTGGATATTACAACCTGGATACAGAGAGTAAAGGGAAGTGTCAGTAAGAGTTTCAGGCAACACATTATATGTCTGAACCAATATCCCTAGCTTCATAAGCTAATAATTGTCATGTTACTTATGCAGTGTTGTAAAAGTGCAACACTTCAAACTTAACATTTTTCAATAAGATAACAATATAAATAGTAATTATATACTTTTTTTTAAGTGATTTTTAACTTTTGTTAGCTCTTTTTCAAAAAAGCTAGTAGTAGCTAATTAGCTTAGCAAGCTAAACATAGCCTAGCTTTTCCAACACTGCACCAATGCTGAATGCAGACATATCTGTAGAAGAGTACCATGGATTTTTATGTTTATTCAGTGTAATCCTCTAAGCCACTAATTGAAAAACAAGCTTCAACAGTTTGGACTATATCATTTTTAATAAAACCACTCATGTGTCTTGGCAGTTTCATGATTAACAGCTAGTTATGTGATATTAAATGATTTGCCTTTTCTCAAAGCTAATTCTTTTTAAGGAGATCAGAAACCACCGATCTTCAGTAACTGATTAGCTTAGCAATGCTAAGATCTAAGTTATGCTAAGCTTTATGCAGCGGCTCTAGTACTAACTTCTCTCTCCATCTAACGTGTGAATGATGTGGTCAACTCCATCTTCATGAACCCTTTTCTTCCCCCTCCTCTTTCAAATTGGCGGCTGGGTTGTTAAGGAACGAGAACAGGTATTTGGTTTCAGCACATCATCTCAGCCTGAGCATGTTATTGGTTAGCCTACAGAACAGGGACTAAAGCTGTGTTTGAGCTCTTCAAAGGTGTTAAACTTCTTGGTCCCTCTATTTTGGACGTAATTCAGCAATTTTATGAAAGTTAACACACCGTGTCCTAACCTAACACAATGTGATAAAGCAACTAGTGCTAAAAGCCAGCTGCTAGGTGTGGCTAGTAACAGGATGTTTTTAGATTTGTAAATATGTTGGGATTGACTGTGATTGTATGGCATCTTGTTATGGAAGCTTGCTTTTGTCACAGAATAAAAAGGTAACTGTGACTTTTAACCCACAATTCTGACTTTATAACTCACATTTTATTTATTGAGTTTATATTTCAAAATACTGACTGTATAACTCATAATTGTGAGTTTATATCGCACAATTCTGAGAAAAGGTCTGAATTGCGAGATATGAACTCGCAATGGTGAGGGAAAAAAGTCATTTAATATTTATAAACTCGAGTTTATATATCGCAATCTTGACTTTGAAATATTAACTTGCACTTGTGAGTTATACAGTCTGACTTGCTATATTTAAACTCTCAATTCAGGGGAAAAAATGGCAGCTTAAAATTACTTTTTCTCTTTTTTTCCCACACTGGCAAGTTTATATCCCACAATTCTGAGACAAAAGTGAGACAAAACTGCAGTTCTGAAAAAGTAAGTCAGAATTGTGAGATATAAACTGGCAATTGCCATCAAAAAGTAATAATTGTGTGATAAAAAGTTGCAGTTACTTTTTTCTTAATTATTATTCTGCTCCAGAAACTAGCTTCCATATCCTGCAGCATTTTCGCTTTTAAAGGACAGCAAACTTGTCACATTGTGTCTGGTTATGAAACAGTATAATCCTGTAAACATCACCTTGCACCACTTACAACAGTGCACTTATTGCATGGTTCATAAAAAGCCGTTCATCTCCGAGAGTGAATTGGAATTTGTTTTAAAAGCTTTGGCCTGAAATAAAATGCCAAGTACTGAAGCATTTTATTACCTCTTAAAATAATTTTCTCTTTAATATATATATATATATATATATATATATATATATATATAAATCACGATTTGTTGGTTTTTATTGTAAGGTTAATATTTTAATAGCCAGTACTGTGATGTCAAGGTTAAATTAATTTGCTAAAAGGGAACCAAGGTTCTTCCTCCAATGTTAAACACCCTTGAAATGTTGTTCTCTGGAAAGAGCAGTACGCAACATTCAGTGACAGGGCGACCATGGTCAGAAACATGCATGAAACATGAAAATAATTCTGCTTTGTTCAGAGGAAACTCAATTGAATGTAAATTTGCATGCAAGGCTAGCAAAATGTATGGTTTTTCAGTTCATTGAATCTACGATACCCTTTGGCTTTCAGAATTTATAATGCACTTCCTACAATCTGAGAGGAGCGTCTGCTGGAGATCAGAGCCCTTGGGTTTTGTCAGTAATCTGCATTCAATGGGATGCCACATCTAGAAAATAAACAAAAAGCTAACAACAGATTATTTGCTGAAGGCTGTTTATAATTATGTTCACTGCATCATTTTCTTTTTCCTCTTTGATGACACAAATGTTTTGTTTTATTCATTATTTTTTCTCACTTTTTCTCCCTTAATCATTTTTTTATTCTTGGGTGTTTTCCATCCTGTTGGTCCAATGAAGGTCTCTCGAAAGGGAAAGGTATGGAAAGAGCTGCACTAATTTCAACTGCCTTTGGACTTCTCAGTAATGAACTAAAGCATTTTTTTGCCTTGCATTTTTGATTTTAATCGATTAATATATGTCCTTCTCCTTTAGTATTAATAAACGATTGAAAGTGCAAAATGCATAACATTTTTTTTTTTTTAACTAACTCATATTCTTTTATGATTTTCCAATCATTCTAAGAGGATTCATAATTCATTATTTAAACTTTTTATAGCACCAATCATATTAGTGAATTTATTAACATTTTTCAGGACTGCTGTAAATGAATTAATGCATTCATTTTAGTGCAAAATAGAAAAATAGTATTTACTGCTAAAAATGTATAGTAATATGTTGTGTTTACAAATATTAATGTAATTAATCTGCATGTCTTGTAATTAATTTTACATTTTTAATTGACTGACAGCCATGTTTATTCATTCTTTCATTCATTCATTCATTCATTTATTCATCCATTTGTTTTCTATTATATATTCTTTAAAAAACAGGAGAATGAAACAAGCCCTGTTTTCACATATTCTTTCAAAAGTGATGAAATACATTTCTCTCATTAAAAAAGAGTTTAACTACTCTTGGAAGTGAAAAGCAGGTGATATTTGTGAGTGTGAGGGATGATCAATTAAATCAAAAACCCATTTTCATTATTCCCTGAAATATGTTTGGTGGGGAATAGCAAGATTTCCTGAATGTGCCTTATTGAATCTAAAGATAAATGATTAAATGATTATCCAGTTGTCATAGTGCATGCACAGAACCGTGTCATCTGGTAGAATCATACTACTTAAACATTTTTTATGAAACATCAATGCTTTTTTTTTTTTATAGAGAGGATATATGCTGTTGGTAAAAGCATTTTTATGACCCATGGAAATGGATAATATCATGGAGCCTGGTTGTAAACCATGTTTTGTGTGGGGACAAAGCAGTTTATTTACAATATTTCGATTTAACAGCCCATCTGTAAAACAGTTTACAACAAGGTCTATCGATATTACATGAAATTAAACATGTACCTCTGTGCTAAGTCAGTGGTTTGTAAGATCTGATTAGTGTTTCTTTGTTTTCTGGTGATTCTCGGTTGATGTTGGTCCCAGCTCCTAATGCATGACATTATTACCCCCCAGCAGAGGTCTGTTTTAATATATGAGCCGCATGTGTTTGGGCATGCACAGGATGGGGGATACAAGATCTACTTGTGATAATGTAGAGCAATGAATCATTTATAGCCATGACATCATTTATAGAATACAAAGAGCTGAGAGTTTGTCTTTGTCTTTAGTATTTGTGGTTCTTTCACCTTGAGAGTTTTCTTTTCTCCTTGATGTTTCTCAAAAGTGAGATGCTAAATGTTTTCCTCAGCATGGTTTAGTTGGAATCATTGGAAGAAAAAGCAAAACTGTCAAGTATTACCAACCCAAACTTTAAAATGGTAGTGTTACGAACTGCTCCGAGACTTGGGTTGATGACCCAAACGCAGCTTTCAGTGGTCAAACAATCCAAAAGAGCAAGTGGGCAAAAGGGTAATCCAGAAAACAGGCAGAAAATCAAAAAACCAAGACACGGGAAACCAGGATAACGTTCAGAAATGCAGTGTAACAACATACAAGACTTCGCCAAGACTGACAGAAAACACAGGGCATATATATATATATATATATATATATATATATATATATATATATATATATATATATATATATATATATATATATATATATATATATATATATATATATATATATATATATATATATATCAAGGATAATGAGAATGTAATGAAGCATAATGAGTCCAGGCAAAGGGTTATGGGAAATGCAGTTCATAAAGCAGTGGAGACAGAAGGAGTGCCCTCTGGTGGCTATCATAGGCACTCCAACTTGACAGGTAGTATATAAAACAAATCATAATATGAAAAACAATCACAACTTCTGCTATAATATAATGAAAGTATTTGTGAGTTGCTTGTATTTATTTAATCATGATACATGCCTGCTTTTGAATGGTTGTCTATGGAGAAACATGTGGTGTAGTTATGACATCTACCAGCAGGGGCTAACCGGTCTATGCTAACCAGCCGAACCTTCATCCTGTGTTATGTTCTAACTCTTTTTTTCTTTCTTCCTACAGCAGCGACGAAGACAACAAACCATTGCAGGGCAGCCAGACGTCCCTGGACGGGAACGTAAAAGAGAGCGACGACAGTCTTGTGGACTATGGTGAAGGAGGGGACGGCCAGTTCAATGAGGACGGCTCCTTCATCGGCCAGTATACAGTTAAGAAGGACAAAGAGGAGACGGAAGGAAACGAGAGCTCAGAAGCCACATCACCCGTTAATGCCATCTACTCTCTGGCATAGCACCCAGAAAAGGGCACGGCGCCCCCAGCAGGTTGGAGGGTGCCACTACACGCATAAAAATAAATATATATATATATATACAGAGAGAATTATGAGTATTCACATAAAACGCACTGGAGTGCATGATCCTTCTGAACAAGGGATGGGGAGCCAGCTGGTGTTCGGAAACCTTTGTTTGAGGCGTCCCCATGCCCCACACAGACTTTAGTGTGCCTTTAGGGCGACGGGGCGGACTTTCAAGCTTTCGTGTGGCTTATGCTCTTCTTTTTTTATTTTGGAAATCTTTAATCTGCCCCTTCCTCCTCTTACTGTAGCTAGCATCAAAGAAACGGAGATACAAGCACCAGACCTGTGACATATCAACTGTGTGTCGACTCAACTGCAGAACGTCGGCAGATACGTTTATCATATTGATATTGCTGCAGTGAACGATCCTTTTTTCACCGCAGATAGATTGCGTCCAAAAACATGAAATCTGTATACAGTGCTGGCACGGTTTGCTGTGCTTTATAAAACTATGCACTATGTATTATCATTATCGTGCTTTTGGGTTAATATTGGACGTTAGAATCTCATGTTTCCGTTTTATGTTGATTTTTGCAAAGAAAAAACATCTAGTCCTGGGTATATTCTTATATATGCCTGACTGGACTGGTCATGCTTTCATTTTAATATATTTTCACTGGCTGCAACTATAAAATGCCACCAATATTTATAGGCCGAGGTTAGATGGCATCACATGTAAATGAAGAAAAAAACATTATTTTGAAGCATGGTAGTATTTTAGCGCAAAGGACAATGGAGAGGTTGTAATACGAAGAGTTAAATACACAATGATATATTCATTTTTTTTAATAAGACTTGCTTTATATAGTCCTCAAAAGAGAATATTGATGATGGAAATTTCATTCTTTCTTTTTTTAAATCAGTTTGGTGATGAGTTCGGTGTCTGAATAAGTTTATTCAAGGAGTCTGAAAAAAGTTTGGGGTGCATCAATACATCAGTGGGTTGCCATTTGAGGATTTCTAGACATGAATAACTCAATATAGCCACTGAGTACAGTAAAGAGAAGTGTAAATATTGTTTGGAGTTGATCCAGTGTTCGTTCATGGCTGAAACACTGCCCTGAAGACATGCCACTGTAACTCTAGTGCCACTTATGGTGGTTAGTTTGTTCTCTACCTGTGCTCACACATTACTACCATTCATTTATCTTCTGCACAACTGTGTACTTATTGTAAGGTTCAAAAGTCTGAGGCCACATTGAAAATCACCTAATATATGTATTTAAAGTCTACATGAAATCAAAATATTGCCGTGTTAATTATAAATGATTTATCTGTGCACATAATTTTTTTTTAAATTCATGTGCCTTTTTGTAATCAATCAATTCCCAATTGACAAAATCAAGTCCCGCTCTACATTTTTTTTTTCATTCAATGAATATCGTTCAATTACGTCCCAATAGGGAAGAAAAGACGTTCGCAACATTCATGCTGACTTTAAGGTTTAATTAATTAAGTAAACCTTTAATTAATTTGAAATGGTGAGTGAGTCTCCTATGACTCTTTAACAGATGGAAGATCCACTTCCAAAGAGCATCTTGTCTCTTTTGAATAATCTCAAATCATGCAGGAGAACATGATCATCTGTGTTTTTACACAAACTAGTTGAGTTCATGCAGCTGTAATTAAAGCAAAAGTGAAACAAAGCAAATATTAAGATATTCTGAAACTTTGGGGGCCCTATCATACACCCGGCGCAATGGGGCGGCAGGCGCGACGCAAGTGTTTATTGCTAGTTTCAGCCCGACGCAATATTATTTTTACGTCCTACGCCACGTTGTTTAAATAGCAAATGCATTTAGACCCATTTGTGCGCCCATGGGCGTGCTGGTCTGAAAACAAGGTGTGTTCAAGCGCATTGTTGGCGCATTGCTATTTTGAGGCAACTGAAATAGACTGCGGCATTGACCAACAAAAATCTGGTCTAAAGTCAATCGCACAATATTTATTTTTTTGTTATTTAGAGAGCGCGTTAGTAATATGGCGCACATACACTCTGCTTATTACACACACAGGGATGCGCAACACGCAAACATCCAAATATTAAAAATAAAAGGATTGCAATGTAAAAGGTTATTATTGTGTGCATAAAAATGCTTTGGTGGAATCTAGCTTTAACCTCGCACACAAGCAAATCCATTTCCTAGCTAGAGAAGCGTTCAGTTTTTCCACTTGCAAATTCCGCCATGTAAATAGCGAATCCGCCATGGCGCGAGCGCAACTTGCTTTTAAAGGGATTGGGAGATATGGTTTATTGCTGATTGGTTTATTGCACGTTACACCCAAAACACACCCATTACTCATTAAGAGAATATAGATAACCCTTTTAGACCATGCACCAGGCACGCTGACCATTTTAAACTAGCAAAGGTAGATTGAAGTGCACTTGCGCCATGACCATGCGCTTTGATCGTTAAAATAGGACCCAAAATGTTTTGCTGGTAATATAAAAATAACGCTAATGCATTTTCACTATAGTGAGCTCAAACTTTTGGACCCCTCTACATATTTATCTTGATTTTATTTATAAAAAATAATAGGGACTAATATATTAATAATTTATTGCTGACTGCACAATTGCTTTTTGGAGTCTGAGCTGTGATTTTAGCACATTGTGAAAGCTTCTTTGTGTAATGTAGGATGAAAACATACTTCAGAGGTCAAGGATCATGTCTGTGGCAATGTAAAATAATGAAATGTGATGTCACCATTAAAGGGAGTATGTCTTATTTGTTAATTGTGCTGCTCTTTTTAGTATTAATGTCATTCACATTGTGTTAATATATTAGAATTTATTTAATGTAATTTTTACATAACATAAAATGGAAATGTTGTGTGTTTATTTTTCTCAAATAAGGCCTTGATCATCGTGTAAATATCAATTTTTTGAGCAGATTTACTGTGTTACAGTAAGTAAATAATTCATAATAAAAAATGCTTTTTGGTGCATCCCAAAATGGAAGACTCCATGCACAGATCTGGATTTGCGTTCAGCCAGTGGTGTTGGGTATTCGAATGAGACTTGGTTTTGTGTCTTCTCATTTTAATTGTATTTAGGTGACATCGTTTGTCACTCATTACGTCCCGATTTTGCCTGGCTGACACCGTTAATAACGATGTAAATAGCAAATGCTGTAGAATTGTACCATTGTAGCATTCTGCACTGAGGATGATATCTTTTTGTAAACAACATTTGAATTGTGTTATGCAAGAGAAAATGGTTTGTCTTTTCTTGTTCATGTATTACTGCACCACAGGCTCCCATAATGCCTTTCACCTGTGACACGGCCCAGGGCTGAATATCAGGTCGTAACTTCCTGATTGGGATGTGATGTCCTATACGATGCCTTCGCAGCAAAGAAATATGTGTTAATGGAATTCATTGGATCCATCAGATCTGCTTTTTCTCCATTATACCTCAAAGCAATACTCTCCTCATTTGTCTTTCGCTGTTGTTTTCTGCACAGTAGGCCTAGTCTACCAGCTTTTGTTTGAGCAAGTAGGGACTTACATGCACAGATAACTCTTTAGACGACACGTTGTGGTGTGTTTGCTGACTGTAGACGTTCTAACAGTTTAACATCAAGGCAATTCAAAGTCGGCTTGACCCTATTTTGTCCAACCTTGCCTTGAACTTCTGCAGCCACTTTTATCGTCTTCGCAGATTGTTCCCTCCGTCCATGAGTTGTAGTGGACTGGCGATGTTCATAAAATATATACAATTATATATTTGTTGGTATATTGCTTATTCTGTCTTTCTCCCAATGTCCGATCATTTGTGTACTAATCTAGTATCCATAAAACAAAGAGGACAATAATTGCCACAGCTGTTCCCGTGACACATTTGATTTTTAAATACAGCAAAACCATATATATGTTTACTATTATTATTGTATTTTTAGCCATTTGTGCATCAGATCAGCTTTTTTAAATTGCTTATGCAGGTTAACAGTGTTTTTTTTTTTTTTTTTTTCTGTAAATCTGGCCATAGAAATGGTCAATCATTATTGTTCACCATGTATGCGTGTATGACGAAATGCTGCAACTTAATCTGCTCGAGACGCCTTTCTTTATAGTAAAGCTGTGTCATTTTCTCAACCTTCTGATCTGTCCTTGCCTCTGATTACTAAATTGTCCACTTTTTAACACCTAATATTTTTTGTAAACTTTACACAACTATTCAACTGTTTGGATCGACAATGCTTTTTAAATTCCAGTTCAGTTCCTGAATTTGAATTAACGTAGCAAACGGGATGCAGACTTGTATATTAAATATTAAAATTGATTTACATTCAAAGATGTTATTTCCATTAAGAGGTGCATCTGTTTTTGATCTTGTATTGACAGTGCAAGAGGTGAGCACTCTTTAAAGTCTACTCCAGCACATCCCAAAGAATTTCAATGAATTTAAGGTCTGGACTCAATCAATTCATGTGTGAAAATGATTCTTCATGCTTCCTACTAACCATTCTCTCACAATTTGAGCCTGATGAATCTTGGTTTGCCATCCTGGAATATGGCGATAATACGTTTTCCTAAATGGTTGTTTAAAAGAAATGTTACACACTCCATCAATTAGGGTTAAAAGAACTGTTTCCAAACATAAAACTTAAGCATTAAATCCAAAGAGCGATACATATATATATGTGTGTGTATATAGGTGCGTTCATGCCATGCTGAAATCACCTTAAATTCGAGGTTTAAACTTGTAAAAAGTGTTCACGTCCTTGTAGAGCTTGAAATTACAACTTTTAAGATGGGTCTTTTCTTAGAGCTTCTACTTGTATCGCTTCCACTTCTACTCGTGTCGCCATAGAAACGCATAATTCCCAGTAGGAGGATGTGAACACCTCTAAATAGAATGTCATGCCTTGTAATTACAATAAGGCGTGAACGTCACACAATGTAAAGTTGTACATAACGTCATGCACAAAGGGCTGAATATGTACATTATATATATATATATATATATATACACACAAAGTTTTGTCATGAAACTCTAGATGGCACAGGCTAATACATGTAGGTCCTTTAAGGGGCCTTTCACATATCGCGCATCTGAAAATGCGCTCCTGTGGCGTCTGTTGTTGCTATGGAACCATGAACTGCACTCTCCACGATGACGAAGAAGTATCAGCAAAGGATTAACTGATTTCTAGCCCTTGCATTACCTTTACTACTAGATATATTTATGGAAAAGAGAAATAAAAACCCGCCCTGTACCGCTATGATCAGCTGTTTAGCTGAGCTTTCGATGTTGTTACGGAAATGCCGAAGCTGTTCAGTTGGTTCTTGTCACATGACCTGCTGTGCGTTTGTGGCATTCTGAAAAGTTGAGATGTTTTCATCTTGCCACGGGATATGCATGCCTGGAAAAAATGAGCATGCGCCCATGTGGACCGCGTTTCTTCTATTATGAGCATGCTTGCCATGCACCTACATTTGAAATAACGAACTCGCACGGACAAAAGACGCGATATGTGAACGGCCCCTAACTCAACCTGCTCATAATCACATCGTTATCTATAGGACACAGCTGATTGGTTCCTGCTGTATCAGTAGCCAATGAGCTTGTGTGCTCAACCTTCAAAATACTTTTGCAGCGTGATTCAGAAACCCTCCACCTTCCCTAGTTCCACCTGTATAGATCTGGTATATGGGTAATTCACGTACGCTATATTGTACAGCAGCAGCATGTCTTGCTCACAGCAGCGTGTCGTGTGTGTATTGGGTTTTAGGTATAGGGTGTGGGTTAAGCGATCTACAATATGGTCATGCAGATTAAGGCATTAATATGTGCTTTATAAGTACTAATAAACAGCCAATATGCTAGTAAAATGCATGCTGATAAGCAACTAGTTATTCCAGTGATGACAATTTCAGCAATAAATGCAACCTTGATGAGCATATGAGACCTCTGTATATATAAACGAAACCTTTAATATAATACACCTATTTTATACATTTTTTGGTGGATCGCTTACTTTCTAATGGTTTTCAAAATGGCACCAAACAGTATAAAGTAGGCCTAAAAGATGGAAACAAAACACCTGAAGTTGAAGTTTTTTAAAGTGAGCATCACAATCACTGTCTTTCATTTTCATGGTAGGCTACCACTATTAAAAACAATGTAGATCTCTATTCATCATCTTCTCCAGTAAACGGCCCCTGGTTACACAGTACATTTCACTGAGCTCACAGCTCACCCCATTGATTTTGCTCATATCCGGATGACCACAACGACTTCCACAGCTTAATGTAGCCTTCTCTCTTTTACTCAGATGGCAGGAAGCACAAAAAAACAACTGGTGGAATTAATAACAGGCCTGTGACGATAAATCTGTTGTGGATCCAGGAAAGAGTGCACCTCAGACATATTTTATTTAGGAGAGATGAATACATTTTGCCTTGACCCCCCCTGAGACTGGTAAATATTAATGCCCTCTGCCTTCCGCCGTCTGAGAGAAAAGCCAGGCCTTTTAAACACCTGTCACATATATCTCTCACAGACACCATTAGCTAAAATATCAATGGCCAGAGCTTCAAGCCACCTTTCAGTACTAGATAAGATTCTGTAATTACTTCTTTAAATAAATGGGTTTAAGTTACTCTCTTAATGTAGGTGCATTGACAAAGTGCAGTCGAATGATTTATGTGAAAGCGTGGTGCAACATTAACCTGAAATTGGTTTTAATTAAATCAAATTTGATTATTGAGTAATTAAATGTTAGCTAAACAGATTTTTGGCGTGCCTGAGCTTCCCTTTAGAATCATTGTAGCCCGTTTGATAGCTTCAGAAACCCCAAAAAGATGCTCATAATCTTCAGTCCTTGAACCCTAAGAGAGATATCAAAAGATTATGAGGATGATTTGATTAAACAGGGGCAGATGCTTCTGTGGTACAAACTCATGCCAGTCGTCACATTTCAACCTGTCCTGATCGTCCAGTCTGGTTTAATCATTCAGAGTGCCCTGCATTTCAAGTCACTCCTTAATTTAGTTTTCCCTCCATCAAGGAGCTAGACTTCAGATACCGTGGCCAAAAACCTGATTGATTCATTTTGCCAATGCAGGTCTTGTCGTGGCTTAGTGTGCGATATTTTAGAGAGTCTAATAATGGAATTGAAACCATGATTCAGTTTAATTTGCACCGCAAACTTTTGAGCAAGATCATCTTCACCAAACAAAATATTTTTAAGCAACAAGAAGCCCCTAAATAACCATATTGCATCAAAATGCATTAGAAATGTAAAGTACACTTGCTAAAATCAGGGTTCTTATAATAAAAGTATTAAAAATAAATATTAACTGAAACAAAGCTGGAATAAAATATAAGCTAAATATTAGTTGGAAAAACTTAAACTAAACGAAAACTAGATATATTGCCTGGGCAAAAAATTGAAATAAATTTAAGTAAACACTAAAACTGAAATAAAAAATTAAACCTGAATTTAAAAAAAAAAATTAATTAAAAGAAAAATATATTTTTTAAAAATGACAAAAGCTCATAACAAAATTATTAAAAGTTAAACTAAAATTAACATAAAAAATTAAATACAAAAGCTAATTCAAAATATTAATAAAACTATTATTAAAATAAAAATAACACTGGCTATAATACGTCAAACATATTCCAATACAGAATACAAAACATACACATAACCGCATATCGCACATTTCTACAATTATAACCACTAATAAATAAAATAAATAATTTTTATTTGTTTGTGTGTGTGTGTGTGTGTGTGTGTGTGTGTGTGTGTGTGTGTATATATATATATATATATATATATATATATATATATATATATATATATATTAGTTTATTGTTAGTGTTGTATTTATTAGCCCCAAATTTATTTAATTTTATTTATTTATTTACTAAAGTCAAACACTAATAAATACAAAAATAAATAAATGTTTTATTTCATTCATTTTAGTGTTAACAAATATAACACTAACAACAACAAACATGAAAATAAATAAATACATAAATATCAATTAATTTACCCACAATCAATTAAGTTTAAAAAAAACAATAATTTATTTAAATAAATATTTTTATGTATATACTTTACATATAGGCCTATATTCTAAGTATACTTTACATATATTCTTAGGATTTATTTATATTTTGTGTTGACTTCTGCACATGTATGCAAGTCGTGTAAATAATCTGTTAACATGGGCATCAAAATAAATATATGCGCATCTTAAAACCTGTAAACGTGTTGTGAAACAGACCTAACACTTACTTACACTTAGCTTTGAACTCATCCATGTTCCTGATGCTTTAGTGAACCCATTTGTGTTTATTGATTATTCTGTTAGTGAACCATATTTCACATGACATCAGGCTGACTGCCCACTCTGTAAACTGCAAACATTAACTCTTTGCGTCTTTATAAGGGCTATAAAATCACCAATAACTCTGTTCTGCAAAGTCGACCACTTCGAAGACAATAGTTGTTAAATCTGCTTGTAATTATATTAGCAAAGAATGTTATAGCAGGTAAGGCTGGATTTAATTGTGTAATTCTCCTTTAAAAAGGAGGGTTAGTCAGTGTCCAGCCATGTCTCACAGCCACATGCAACTTCAAAGGTGAAGACAGAAAGACTGTCCGCTCTCTTCTGAGACTGCCATGTTTTTTTGCCCAGCATTTTGCTCTCTGGCAAAGAGTCAGTGGGATACTGAGACCACAGAGCTTCACTGACAGCTAAGCAGCTTGATGTCTGTCATCAAAGTTATGCATTATGATTTGTCAATTGTGCCATTAGCTTGGGGGTTTAATACATGTTGAGTTTAGACAGGGTCAGATGCAAGCAAAAGGAGTGGTACTGTTCTTTTCATCCACATCATTTGCATTGGAAAATGGAAATATTAAACAAATAGTTTATTTTATGTACACTACCATTCATTTTTAAAGAAATTAATACATTTTTTAGTCAGCAAGGATGCATTTAATTCAACAAAACTGACAATAAAGACATATTGTTACAAAAGATTTTTATTTCAAATGAATGCTGTTCTTTTGAACCTTCTATTCTTCAAGGAATTCTGGTTTTGTTTTCCATGAAAATATTAAGCCGCACAAATTTTTTTGAGCACCAAATCAGCATATTAGAATGATTTCTGAAGGATCATGTGACACTGAAAACTGAGGTAATGATGAAAATTCTAATAAAAACATTAAAAAATAAAATATATTAAAATATAAAATAGTTATTTTAAATTGTAATAATATTTCACAATATTACTGTTTTTACTGTATTTTTCATCAAACAATTGCAGCTATGTGAGTGTAAGGGACGTCTTTCATAAACACTTTTGAATGGTAAATGGTTAAATGTTTCATATTTAATATTGGCAAATTTATATATACAGTAATTGAATATTTTAAATGAACACAGGGTGAATTAGGACACTTTTTACTGTCAAAAATGAGTCCAATTGATCTGAATTCATCCTTATGTTCTAGAAATAATGAGCCATTTGTTAACAAAATTGGATTTTTTTTATGTGTACTTTGAAATGTAATGTTTCACCTAAACATTTTAATCCTTCACTACAAAAGGATTTTCATTCCATCACTACAAAATTCGTTTCATTCCATTTCATTCCATCACTACAAAATTCCGCAGTTGCTTACTATGTGCTCATTTACATATAAGACAATGAGTTTTAAAAAATATATGTCTGATGACACATTCTGTACACAACACACATCATAAGTGCTGGTCATCAGTCAAAGCCCCTCCTACTCAGCATACACTTCAGTTCATCTTAACTGTCCAAGTGACTGACCACTTAAATGTATATGGAAAAGTAATGCCAGCTCTTCTAATAAGGATGTCAGACCACAGAAATGAGGTAAGGGTCACACAGTCACTCTGTATAGCTATTAGCATTTTTCGGTGTCACAGAAAAACAAATAGGCCTACTGGTGGATGCTGCTGTGTCTGGTTTGTCCTCTACACTAGAAAGGCTATAAACATGCCTTGTTCTCCAACCCTTTCCTTCTGTCTCTCTCAAAAACATGACCAATATTGATCCTCGCTGATGGACGTACAGCTGTCTGTCAGGTGACATCTGTTCCAGACTCTGTGGCCTGTAACAGTGTTCAATCTCTCTGAGTGCACCATATGCAATCAGTCATTCCCTAGTCCACTAAATTAAATCCCTGCTTTTGTGTGTGTGTGTGTGTGTGTGTGTGTGTGTGTGTGTGTGTGTTTATTGTGTTTGTATGACATTCATCAAACACAATGTCACTTTAGATATGTCAACTACAGATATGGGACAATGACGCCACTGCCATCTTTTTTGTCCAGATCTAAAGATACATTAAGAATGTAATTCAAACAGACAATGACTATACATTTATATATACACAGTAAAATCCCCAGAGTTAAATTAACTCTGCTCAGAGTACATATGGTCCCTCTCTAAATAGTGATAAAGTAACACTGAAGCAGAGTTAAAGTTATTGAGAAAATTAAGCAATTAATAAGGCTGTGACTGAAGTCAGTTATAGTTCTTGTGTTTCTCTTTTCTTCAGTGATTCTGCTTGTTAACAGCAGGTGTTCATCAATAATGCTCAATCATCATTTAATTGTTTAATTATCTCATTAACTTTACTCTGCTTCAGTGTTACTTTAACACTATTTAGACAGGGACCACATGTACTCTGAGCAGAGTTGATTTAACTCTGGAGGTTTTGCTGTGTGTATGTATATATATATATATATATATATATATATATATATATATATATATATATATATATATATATACAGTACAGTCCAAAAGTTTGGAACCACTAAGATTTTGAATGTTTTTAAAAGAAGTTTCATCTGCTCACCAAGGCTACATTTATTTAATTAAAAATACAGTAAAAAACAGTAATATTGTTAAATATTATTACAATTTAAAATAACTGTTTTCTATTTGAATATATTTCACAAAGTAATTTATTCCTGTGATGGCAAAGCTGAATTTTCAGCATCATTACTCCAGTCTTCAGTGTCACATGATCCTTCAGAAATCATTCTAATATGCTGATCTGCTGCTCAAGAAACATTTAATGTGTACAATTGTACAAAATATTTTTTCGGGATTATTTGATGAATAGAAAGTTCAAAAGAACAGTGTTTATCTGAAATCTAATCTTTTGTAACATTATAAATGTCTTTACTGCCACTTTTGATTGATTTAATGCATCCTTGCTGAATAAAAGTATTAATTTCTTTAATTTCTTTTCAAAAAAATAAAAATAAAAATTCTTACTGACCCCAAACTTTTGAACGGTAGTGTATAATGCTACAGAAGCTTTGTATTTCAGATAAATGCTGTTCTTTTGAACTTTCTATTCATCAAGGAATCCTGAAAAAAAAAGTACACAACTGTTTTCAACATTGAAAATAATCATAAATGTTTATTGAGCAGCAAATCAGCATATTAGAATGATTTCTGAAGGATCATGTGACACTGAAGACTGGAGTAGCGATGCTGAAAATTCAGCTTTGCATCACAGGAATAAATTACTTTGTCAAATATATTTAAATACATAGTTATTTTAAACACACACACACACACACACACACACACACACACACACACACACACATACATATATATATATGACCCACAAAACCAGTCATAAGTCGCACAGGTATATTTGTAGCAATAACCAATATTGTATGGGACAAAATTATCAATTTTTATTTTATGCCAAAAATCAGTAAGATATTAAGTAAAGATCATGTTCCATTGAGATATTTTGTAAAATTCCTACTGTAAATATATCAAAAATGTATTTTTGTGAGTGGAAATTTTTTTGTGTATTGAAAGATGATTAAATGTGAAGTACTTTTTGGTGTTTTTTTAAATATATTTTTTTCAAAAAACAAAGAGTTTGTTTTACAAAAATTGTATTTCTAAGACTTTTCTAAGGTGTTTTTTTATTTCTACTTTCTACTTCCCACCAGTAAACAATCAAATCATTTGATGTACCCACCTTCATGTACATAAACAAAGGAGAATAAATAAAGAAATTAGGAAGCTGCCAGAGATTCCAGTGATACTATGTATGATAAATGCATCTTTCTACCTTTCAACATTAATCAGGGACATGTGACATTTGTCACCCACTGATCATTTATCAAGGAGGAAAAACAAAAAGCAGCCGTGAGTAATCTTATTACCATTCATTTGTCAACCGGGCCTGGTCTGAACGTCAGGCGGCACTCTGTGCTTAAAAGCTACAGCTTCCATCACTCATCAAGCTCTCAATAATTAATGTCACTTACAGCATCTGACCACAGAGCAGTAGACCAATACCATGCTAATGCCATGCATGGTGGAAAGGTGTTTTCTGAATTTCCGTCCTTCTGTCTGTCCATCTAAACATCCATCTTTTCAAATCCATGTCTGTGGTGGGAAGTGGGAGAAAGGGGGGGGTTCTGGTCCCTGAGGCCAAATGAAAGCAGATCAGACTGAACAGCCCCAGCTGGCACAATGGGTGGATGCCACTGGAAGTCAATTAGCTCACATGTCACAGAGACACACCTCCCTCCCCCTTTCTTCACTTGTCCGATTCTTGACAGTGTGGTGCCATGGGTGCCTTCGCCACTGAGCATGAAGAAATGAAGAGTAACTAATCACCCCACTGAAAGGAAGGGGGTCTAAAATAAATACATATGCTATTAATAATTCATTTAGGGTCCTCAAAGTCAGAGATATTAATCTTTCAAATACGCATTTCATTACTTCTGCTGTCATCTGGTGTTTTCTATGTCAGCAGATAATTGGGTTTTCTGATGTGAGCCGCCATCATTTATTTCTACCTGTTTCCTTTTTAAACTGCACATTAAATTCTTTTAATTATTTTCTGTGTAAATTATTTTTATAGACTGTAGTGAAACGTAGGCGATACAAATTGGGTAATAATTCAATAATATACAGTGGGTTTGAAATATTAAAATTCTGCTTTATCAGAAAGTATCCAAAGGTAATAAAACATCATAGGCAAGTTTGTAAGTTCATGGTGCCATGAATGATTTTGGTCACCTGTTGGGTTGAATATATATTGAATATAAATATAGATATAAGAAGTTTGCTCACCTATATGCTGCATTTATTTAACCCTCTGGTGCTGCTCACATGGCTGTCAAAAATGATTTTTTTTTTCAATAAAATGAATATACTATATTTTAGTTCAATAATGTTTTTTATTTAATATTTTGTATTTTTAGGGTATTTATGATACTAAATTATATTTATGGAATAGTTATGAATCATTTATTGCCCGTTAACCACTTTTTGAGCATAGATCTGAAATTAATCTGTCGTAAAGAAGACACAAAAAGTGAAACAAAAAAGTTATATTAGTTTGTTTATTATGAAAAATGCACAAATATACTATTTTCACATTTTATATGAAATGTATGTTTTCCAAAATATGTTTTACTCTTAAAGCCATGAATCTAAAAAAGTTGTGCTCCATATTTGAGGTTGATATCTCAAAAAATTAGCTTTCAGTAAGATTTTGTTTGGGCGCAGTACCAAATGTTACCACTAGATGAAATTCAGCTTCCCTTTATTTTCAATGCAGTGAACAATGCAAGTGTGACTTTTTTTCAGGCCCATTTAAACTTTTCGAATCATATCCATGATTGTGTGTGTGTGTGTGTGTGTGTTCTTGTATACTTGGTTTATGAGGACACAAATGTGTATAATGACATGTATTACAACGTAAACATGGTTTATGAGGACACTTCCTGTGATGGGTAGGTTTAGGGGTAGAGTTAGTGTTGTAGGGGGATAGAATATACAGTTTGCACAGTATAAAAACCATTACGTCTATTGAGAGTCCCCATAAACCACATTTCTTATTATCATCAATGTTGCAAAAAGTTGTGCTTTTTTTCCAAAGTACAGTAAAATCTAACTCGTTCTCCAGCTTTACTCTTTCTAACATGTAGCTGTCAAGAAGAGTGAATTCAAGTAGTGCGCATGGAAAGCAAGTGTCTGTCAATCTGGATAATCGTCACGCACAGGGGTTCTTTTATCTCTGCATCTGAGCCACGTATCTCCTCCGGATACGCAGTTCATAGAGTTTGCACATCACTTTCATCTGCAGAGCTTCTCGCATGGCACCACGCTGAAAGGAACTTCATCTCAGTCTACAATTAAAAGTCTTCTGGTTGATATCAGGAAAAGGGCGTCTGGCTCGGTTAAGGTCGATGTTCATTTGGAAAATGGTCAATGAGCTGAGTTTTGGGCCAAAACCGACGTCAGATGGACACAAAGCAGCTGTCTTGTGACAAAGCGGTGTCACCTCCAGGCTTCTGAGGACCTCCAAAAATGTCAGCCTCCCCAGGAAGATCAGCCAGCAGACAAGAGATGATAGCCATCTCTCCACCCCCCCTCCTCTGATGGATCAATGGTCCTGCTCTCTCATATTCTCTCTATCTAGATAATGGGGTTTAATGGGTCCTGTCCCATGGGATTCATGCACTGTGATAAGAGCCGAGGGGTGTGGTCTGTTTAGGGTCTGGGTGGCTCATCTGTTGTAGGTCCACTCCTCCTGTGGCCTTCACTGAACTGTCCTTCTTTTCATGTCAGAATGTTATTACATTTTCAATACGCACATCAGAACTGAAGAATTAATCAGACTCGAATTACATATGCAACCATCTGCACATGCTGCTTCAAATGACAAAGATTAATTCTGTTTGCATGGCTAATTTTGTAATCTATCTGGAGCTCAGTATGAACACACATTTCTCTATACAAAAGATTTTGATTATAGCCCATTGTGTTTCCTGGACCCAGTGTTAAAATGAAGAAAGTCAAGTGTGCCTTGAGTTATTGGGAGTTTAACATGCTTCAAAGCAGTTGTTTTATTCCCCAAGGTACATGATGTGAATATATTCATATAGAAATGTTCCTTTTTTGTTTTGCTATATATTTTTTTTTATTATAATTATTGTTTATACTAATTGATATAATTACCTTTTTATTATTGAATTTATAATTATTTCTTATTTACTGCAATTTTCTACTTTAAATGATGTGTTCATTTAAATTTAATTTTTTTTTTTTCTCAAAAAATGTCAACTCTCATTCATTTGCAACTACATGTGAATTAACTCTCAACTCTCAGAGTATAGTAGACTGTTAGGTTAAAATATGTTGTACTTTTAAAGAATTAGTTCACTTTAAAATGAAAATTACCCCAAGCTTTACTCACCCTCAAACCATCTTTCTGATGAACACAATCAGAGTTATATTAATAAATATCCTGACTCATCCAAGCTTTATAATAGCAGTGAACGGGACCAACGAGTATGAAGCTGAAGAAAGTGCATCCATCCATCATAAACATACTCCACACGGCTCTGGGGGGTTAATAAAGGCCTTCTGAAGAGAAGCGATGCATGTGTGTAAGAAAAAATATTCATATTTAAAAAGTTATAAAGTAAACTTCCGCCAGACTCTTTTCCATATTCAACTTAGGAAGAAACGTGACGTCAGTTATGCTTTTTTTGTAAGTTGAATACAGAAGACTTAAGACGTATGGCATAAGCGTTTTGAACTGCGAGAGGCATTACGCTTTCTTCATAAGTTGAATATAGATATTTTACTTTATGACTTGTTAAATATGGATATTATTCTTACACAAAGGCATTGCTTCGCTTCAGAAGGCCTTTATTAACCCCTCAGAGCCGAGTAGAGTATGTTTATGATGGATGGATGCACCTTCTTGCACTCGTTGATCCCGTTCACTGCCATTATAAATCCTGGATGCGTCAGGATATTTATTAATATAACTCTGATTGTGTTCATCAGAAAGAAGAAATTCATATGCACCTAGGATGGCTTGAGGGTGAGTAAAGCTTGGGGTTTACTTATAGTTAAAATGTCTAAAGCTGACTCGAAATAAAGTGTTACCCAAACTATTATTAAAAAATTCACAGCCATTTCATATTAAAAATTAATGAACAAATTAACTTTTAAATTTAACTTTGGTTTCTTACATACAATAATTAATTTGATTTAATTAAAGGTGCCATCGAACGTTTTTTTACAAGATGTAGTCTAAGGTGTCCCCTGAATGTGTCTGTGAAGTTTCAGCTCAAAATACCCCATAGATTTTTTTTAATTAATTTTTTTAACTGCCTATTTTGGGCATCATTAAATATGAGCCGATTGCTGCCCCTTTAATTCTCGTGCTCTCCGCCCACAGAGCTCGCGCTTGCCTTAAACAGTGCATAAACAAAGTTTACACAGCTAATATAACCCTCAAATGGATCTTTACAAAGTGTTCGTCATGCATGCGGCATGCATGCTTCGGATTATGTGAGTATTGTATACTGTTATATTGTTTACATTTGATTCTGAATGAATTTGAGGCTATGCTCCGTGGCTAACCGCTAATGCTACACTGTTGGAGAGATTTATAAAGAATTAAGTTGTGTTTATGAATTATACAGACTGCAAGTGTTTAAAAATGAAAATAGCGACGGCTCTTGTCTCTGTGAATACAGTAAGAAACAATGGTAACTTTAACCGCATTTAACAGTACATTAGCAACATGCTAATGAAACATTTATTTAGAAAGTTTACAAATATCACTAAAAATATCATGATATCATGGATCATGTCAGTTATTATCGCTCCATCTGCCATTTTTCACTATTGTTCTTGCTTGCTTACCTAGTCTGATGATTCGGCTGTGCTGCTCCAGACGTTAATGCCTGCCCTTGTCTAATGCCTTTCATAATGTTGGGAACATGGGCGGGCATATGCAAATATTGGGGGCGTAACAGTTGGTGTTATGTTGAGATTTGCCTGTTCTTCTGAGGTCTTTTAAACAAATTAGATTTATATAAGAAGGAGGAAACAATGGAGTTTGAGACTTACTGTATGTCATTTCCATGTACTGAACCCTTGTTATTTAACTATGCCAAGATGCATTCAATTTTTAATTCGAGGGCACCTTTAAGATTTAAAAAAAACATTTTGTTGAATTCCACTCTCAATTCCATCTTGCACTGCATCAGTGAGCTAACTTCCTGTCAGAATGTCTTATAGGCCTAAGTAAAGATGAATTCATTAGAGTAGACTACCACATGTGGGTCTGTATCGGAGCCCAAATTCAAGACTCTTTTATTTTTGTCTCATCTTATTTTTTCTGAATGTCCCAGGCTACCAGCTGTTTTAACGCAGGTGTGTGCTGACTCCGCGTCACATCACGTGCTCCACCCTGGCAGCGCCCCGGCGAGCCATCACAATATGCCCCGCGGGCAGATGGCATTACGACTGCCAAAGCGCGCATCCTCAATTCCCAGTCTAGGGATTTGCAGGCAGCCTGGCCTGACACTTTCTAAAGATAAAGATGCTGAAACTGCTCTGAGCTTTATGTTTTTCGTTTCGCCGTTGTTCCCGGGTGGCAGGGATAAACAGCTCTTCGTTGGCACGCTTGCCCACACCCCTCCGATGTGTGCTATGAGAGATGTTGTTCAAGAAATAGAGTGCGGTGTAGCCTACAAGTCAAGAGCAAGATGTACAAAACCCAACTGGTGATCACTGGTGGATTCATGTCAGACATATTTATGTCTTATTCTGAAGCGAAATATCTCAACAACAGCACAGTTAAACTCTGAGGGGAGACTTCCGTAAACAGTTGCGCTACTTTCACGTGCCGTACCAGCCTAATTTCGCGAAAAAATCCTCTTATTTATTTACCATAGGCTATAAGGTAAATAATCAATGATATATGCTTCTGTTCAAGCTGTTATTTAAACCTCATTGTAAACATATCGTATTAAATAGTCAAAATCCATGTGAACACTTAGTTCTGAAGCGAAAGATCCACCAGTCAGTGAATCGCATGCATTTGACTCAGTCGAGTCGATCTCCATACACTCTAAAACTTTTACTAAATTATTTTTCACTAAAATGAAAATAAGAAATATACAGTATGTATAGGCTACCTATAGCCAATGACTTTAAATTAATATTGTCATATTTGATTTGTTTTATTTGATTACGTCATTTGTAGTGCTTCATGGTTCATTCCCTAATAAAAGTATACAGTTAAATTACATATAAATTATTGTAATGTGTATTTTCAAAAAATATTCAGCATATTCAAATAATATAAAAATATTTAAATAAAATATATAAATTAAATAGGCCTACATTTTTATAAAAAATATAAAAATCAAATATATATATATATATATATATATATATATATATATATATATATGCATAAATAAATGGAAAAATATTCAGTCTCTCCAATGAATATGACTAATGAACCATATTTTTGGTGTATGTGTCTAGCTGCTCTGGGAATGTGTTTACAGACTGTTGCAGGCTGACAGGCAGAGCCCAGCAGGACCTCTGATCAACTCAGTCTGTCTCTGCTCAAGTCATGCACACACACACACAAACACCCACCCCAACACCAACACACACACATGTATATATACAGCTGGGGGCCATGGAGCCCATTTAAGAGATATGACAGACAGCCCCTAGAGGATCGTGTCCAGGTGCCATCCTTCAGGTAAGAGTAGCAGTGCTGCTTAAGGCTGCTGCCACTGATTTGGTGTCTCCAGGGTATGAAGAGTTTTCGAGAAAGGGCCAGCCATGCCGTGTCTGAGCTATATGAAAGTGCTTCCTATCTAAATGCTAATTGTCCCTTTGCCTGGAGATGAGAAAAGGGAAACAGAATGAATTGGGTTCCATCAATTGGATATAGGAATAAGAGCAGATGAAACACTTTGTTTGTTTTTTGTTGTTGTTTGTTTGTTTATTGCTTTTTCATAAGTTCATTCTTCTATGCAGGATTATGTGTATGTAAGTTCAGACATGCATGCAGGACTGTATGGATGTCCTGCAATACATGCTTAGGGTAACATGGGGTAAGATGATCCACCCCCCCAACTTATTTTTTTCTCCTGACCATACAAAATCTCATCTCAGCACATCTGATGAATGGAGCAAAAGTTATAATTTTTATAAGTTGGGGTAAGATGGCCCCCAGAATTGGGACAGAAGGCGCCAAATGACATGTTGTTATTAGGGCCTGAGCACCGATGGTGTGAGGTCCCTATTGTAATTGCTCAGTCAATTCTTCTTCTTCTTTGAAGTGAATCGCATTTTTGAGGGCCTAAACATGCTCGAAAACTCATGAAACTTTGCACATGCGTCAGAAGTGGTGAAAATTTACATCAGATATGGGTTTCTGAATTAGGTGTGGCAAAATGGCTCAATAGCGCCACCTACAATTTTTCAATTAAGCGTCTTTCACGCTACGTTTCACGTACAAGTAGAAAATTCGGTAGACAGATGTAACAGCCCAATACCTACAAAAAAGTCCGTAAGGTGCAAAATCTGAAAACCCAACAGGAAGTGAGATATTTTGAATATTCTCTGCAAAATTTTTGCAGTTTTTGCCATTTCCAAACATTGTACTTTAACAAACTCCTCCTAGAGCTTTAATCAGATCAAGGTCATATTTGGTCAGTCTAATCAAAAGGTCTTTGCGACGTTAAATTACTTTTCACTAAAGGGCGTGTCCGTGGCGGCCTGACAAAGTTCGATGTTTCGCCATGAAAGAGGAAATTGTTGTAACTTGGGCATACAATGTCTGATCTGCCCCAAACTTCACATGATTCATTAGAGTCCTGACCTGAAGACATCTACATGGCAATATTCAGTTACAGTCATAGCGCCACCTGCGGGCAACAGGAAATTACATGTTTTACACTGTGATGAACTCCTCATAGAGATTTAGTCACATCAACATAATATTTGGTCAGTCTAATCTTAAAGGGTTTGTTCACCCAAAAATTAAAATTCTGTCATTAATGACTCACCCTCATGTCGTTCCAAACCCGTAAGACCTCCATTCATCTTCGGAACACAGTTTAAGATAGTCCCTCCATTGAAAGTGTATGTACGGTAGACTGTCCATGTCTAGAAAGGTAATAAAAACATCATCAAAGTAGTCCATGTGACATCAGTGGGTTAGTTAGAATTTTTTGAAGCATCGAAAATACATTTTGGTCCAAAAATAACAAAAACTACGACTTTATTCAGCATTGTCTTCTCTTCCGGGTCTGTTGTCAATCCGTATTCACGACTCCGCAGTGATGCTGCTTGTGACAGCGGTTGCTGCTGTGTAGGAGCTTCTTCCATCGCTCTTAGTTCTTTGTCCGTGTATTCGGGTTCAAATAAATATGGCAGAGCAAAAAAATGCAAGTCTTTCTCTGTGTTGAAATCCTTAGGCATGTTTGCGAATGTTGTTTTGTTTACAGCGTGCGTCTCCCTCAGACTGTAAATGAAGCTCGGGCGCACCAGATAACACATCAGCAGCGTCACTGCGGAGTCATAAACACGGATTGACAACAGACCCGGAAGAGAAGACAATGCTGAATAAAGTCGTAGTTTTTGTTATTTTTGGAGCAAAATGTATTTTTGATGCTTCAACAAATTCTAACTAACCCACTGATGTCACATGGACTACTTTGATGATGTTTTTATTACCTTTCTGGACATGGACAGCCTACCGTACAAACATTTTCAATGGGAAACAGAAAGCTCTCAGACTAAATCTAAAATATCTTAAACTGTTTTCCGAAGATGAACGGAGGTCTTACGGGTTTGGAACGACATGAGGATGACTCATTAATGACATGATTTTCATTTTTGGGTGAACTAACCCTTAAAGGCCTTAGCGATGTTAAATTGCAAAGATCTTGAGTTTTTGCTGAAGGGCGTGTCTGTGGCGGCCTGACAAATTTGGATGTTTCGCCATGAAGGAGAAAGCTGTTGTAACTCAGGCATACAGTGTCCGATCTGCCTCAAACTTCACATGTGTGATAAGAGTCCTGGCCTGAAGACATCTCTATGCCAATATTCAGTTAGTCATAGCGCCACCTGCTGACAACAGGAAATGCCATGCTTTGCACAATAATTCACACCCAGAAACACATGCCATGAAGAACCAAACATACTAGAAACACGTTAAATCATGCAACACTTGGCTAAACATATTTACACAGTTTGTGAACCCTGTTTTGTTTTCAGACATTTTAATATAACTTTCAAAAATGTTCACTACAAACGTTACTCATCAACAGCAGCTGTCACAACTGCTATGAACAACCTCTGCTTAGGGGTCTTTCTCACAGAATGCATTTTTCCATCCCACTGCACCACTTTTCCATTGTTTTTCTATGTAAACATGCTCTCGACGGATGTGTTTGACCACTAAACTCGCGTCTTGCATCTTTTGTGGTGTCTCACACGACACGCCGTTCTTAAGTTAAAATAAGTTAAACTTTTAAAAGACATGTCTCAAGACTTTTTTCCCCATTCCACTGCCCGCATCTCACATTTTTCAAAGCAAAAACACATTCCTTGTGAACCGACAAAGAACTAAACTGAAACGGGAGTATACGTGGCAAATATAACAATACACAGGTGATAATAGTACTAAACCAAGGGTACAAACGAGGACTTAACAAGTAACCAAGTAAGGAAACTGAAACTAAACACTGCAGGGAAACAGGAACTAAAGGAAATGAACCAGAATATAAAAATAAGAGTCCATAAACTACAACAAAGGCCTAAACCTGACAATTAGGGGTTTACAACTTTACACTTGGGTAAATTATTTAAAATTGAGAAAATCATTAAAAAAAATTAATATCCATATTCATTTAATTGTGACACTGAAATAAAAGAAAATGTATCCTTTAATTTTTTTTAGCTAAGATGTCAACATGAAAATGCTGTATGACTCTCTAATCTCACATATTAGACAGCTACACAGTCAGAACTGAGCATCTGATCAGTCCAGAAGAGTGATTGGGTGACTTCTGCATGGGCACAAGGGTTGGTTTTCAGTGTTAGCTGAAGGCAAGCAGTGGGGCTTTGGGCAGAATGCTCAGGTTACCTAGAGCTTTTAGACATCATTAGAAATCACAACTATTGATCCTTCTGAAAGCAACAGATGGAGCTCAGCTCACATACAGAGGCTTTGGAGCCAGCTGATACAGTAAGCCTGGAATGACCAGACAGAAACACTATCAGCATAATATTCAGTTCATGTAGTTGACATGCTTTGTAAGTCATTTTTGTTTATGTTGCAGATGGATATGAGTCGACTGTTGTCATCGATGAAGCATTATGGCAAAGCAAACATTTTCAGTGGAATTGCAGGTATATTTTTCACCCGTGATTCATTTAATCTGCCATGCACCAAAAGCCCAGATAATATAGAATGTTCTCAGAACGTTCTGGCAAGGTTCTCTCAAAGTTATGAACAAACATTCTTCCAGTAAAGTTAATAGAATGTTCATTCAAAGTTAACAGGTCTATCAGGTTATCTTTAATAATCTCAATGTTCACAAAAACATTATTTATACAAATATTATTATTATTATAATATTATTTAACAATGTTTCAGTGTCTCATGTTTATACTGGTTTCAGAACGTTCAGAAAACATTCAAAAGTAACATTCTCATAATGTTTTCAGACTAACTAAGAATACCAACCAGGAAACATTTTGACATTTTGAATGCTCAGAGAACGTTCAGAAATAACTTAACTTATTAACATAACTTAATAAGAACAATAGCAAAACATTCTTAGAACATTTTTTTGTTAGCGGGGAGTGTCCAAAAATATGTTAAAATATAAAATATAAAACAAATTGTCCATAAAAAGGGAGTTGTGTTTGGCCAGTCATGTGATTTCTATAGAAATGGATAATTTTTGTGATTTAATAAAATGCAAATTTAACATTATTGGTCAAAAGTACTTTTTCTACTATTCTAAAACTTTTTTAAAAATGAAATTGTGCATCTTTAAGACAAGATACAGTCTTAGTATAGCCTTTTCATTTTGGCAAAGGACCATTCAGATCTCCGCCTTTCTGTTTTTCAGCAACACGTAAACATACACGGAGTGACAGGTTTTCTTCTGACATCAATAGCTATTCATTACATGGCCTGAACAAAGAGAATCAAAATACGTATCGCATCAGGCAGGGGAGCACACACACGGGCTCAGAGCCTGAATCACATGCACGCTGCCACAGTCTGTGACAGCTTTGATGAGATTTGTAGAGGCTCCAGCAGTCAAAATGAAAATTAATACGACAGCAGGGACCAGTGCATGCAGTCAATCAGGGGGCTAGGCTCTTAGTACCGACCTGACGAGGTCCGGCTTAGACGGCCAGTGTCGGTCTCAGGGGACAAGGGCACTGAAAAATGATCGCATCCTCTTGTCCGTGTACAAGAGAGCCAGGGGAAAATGAGGAGTCTGGAACTTCCTGGAATCTTGTAGAATAAATTCATTTAAAACCATCGTGCTCCAGCATCATTTGCCACGGCCTGACAGATATTTAATCTCTCCTTTCATGACTTCATGCTGAGACAACACAATCAATTAACAAATCTCTTTGTCTTCATCTGTGCCAAACATCTCTCATTGCATTGTGTGTTTTCTCTTTCCTTTACATGGGCATCTGAACGTCAATTTCAAGATTAGTTTATTACTGGATTAGGCCCTTGAGCAACTTCTGCCTGAAACTAGTTTTTTAATCAAATTATGTCTGTATATTTGTGCTCCACTGTCCAACTTTTCAAAACCAATTATAAAAGAGAAAGAAATTGGATGTCATATCCATATGCTGTATATCTTTGTTCTTTAAAGAAAACATCCTTTGGCATTTTATCAAATGAGTGATATTCTGAAGTTTGACTTGGAGTATTAAAACAAAAGAAATTTTCTCTCAGAGACAAGCCATTAATTTTTCCAATCTATAATGTGTCTTTTCTTACAGATCTCTTGCGATTACAAGTATTGCCAATAAAAAGGTTAAGAAAATCTCAACGGAGAAATTTTATTGCTTGGATGTTGCACTTTTATTGCTCATTAGCCTTAACTGAGTTAGGTTTCATGAAAGTATCAACTTTTTTCAGAAGTCTCTCCTTTAATTCCTCCAGAGGATAGACACATTTGAAACAAATTTTGACATACAGTAGGCCAAAGTTAGACTCACCCTTAAAAGTAATGGTTCCAACAGGGTTTTTGGTTTGTTTGTTTGTTTGTTTATTTATTTATTTTATTTTTTTCGCAGCAATGCCATAGACAAACCATTTTGGGTTCCCCAAAGTGTCTTTCAGTGAAAAGTTCTTTTTTTTTTCTAAGTGTGAAGAACATTTAAAGGTCCCGTTCTTCGTGATCCCATGTTTCAAACTTTAGTTAGTGTGTAATGTTGTTGTTAGAGTATAAATAAAATCTGTAAAATTTTAAAGCTCAAAGTTCAATGCCAAGCGAGATATTTTATTTAACAGAAGTCGCCTACATCGAACGGCCAGTTTGGACTACATCCCTCTACTTCCTTCTTTAATGACGTCACTAAAACAGTTTTTTGACTAACCTCCGCCCACAGGAATACACAAGAGTTGCGTTTGTAGAGTGTGTTTGTCGCCATGTTGTCGAAACTCTGTTATTTTCATCCCGCAGTCCAATCACCGTGTCTGATTCCGGCTCAAATTGATAGGGTAAAATTAAAGACATGTTTACAATAACACTGAGCGCGTGCATCTCCACATTATGGTAAGAGGCGTGACCTTTCCGGGCAAGGAGCGCTCAGAGCTGTCGAATCACAACACAGGAACCGCTGGCACAATCAGAACTCGTTACGTATTTCTGAAGGAGGGACTTCATAGAACAAGGAAGTCATCAGCCCGTTTTTATGACAGTGGAAACAGCGGTATACAGATAAGTAAATTATGTGAAAAATACTGTGTTTTTTTGCACGCGAAACATGAACACATGTTATATTGCACACTATAAACACAATCAAAGCTTCAAAAAAACACGAAAAACGGGACCTTTAAACAAACTAAAGAAGGTTTTTCCATGATAAAGGACCTTTGTGCAATGGAAAGGTTTTTCACAGAACCATAGATACCAATAAAGAACCTTTATTTTTAAGACTGTTGATATCTTGGCATAACTGAGCACAGTTTGAGACACTGTTGAGATCTCCTCTATGCTATAGAGGATTATTAACCTTTTTTAAATGTAACATCTGAGAAGTTGCTGCCCATTAGTTCTCCATTTACAGTGGTGGTCAGAATTATTGGCACCCTTGGTAAATATGATCAAAGATGACTGTAAAAATAAATCTTCATTGTTTATCCTTTTGATCTTTAATTCATAAAATTAGCAAAAGTCTAACCTTTCATTGAAGAAAAATAACTGAAAGTGGGGTGAAAGTCACATTATGAAATAAATGTTTATCTACAAAACACGTTGGCCACAATTATTGGCACCCTTTTATTCAACAATTTTTGCAACCTCCTTTTGCCAAGAAAACAGCTCTCACTCTTCTTCTATAATGCCTGATGAGTTTGGAGAACACCTGACAAGAGATCAGAGACCATTCCTTCATGCAAAATCTCTCCAGATCCTTCAGATTCCCAGCTCTATGTTAGTGCTTCTTCTCTTCAGTTCACTCCACTCATTTTCTTTAGGGTTCAGGTCAGGGGACTGGGATGGCCATGGCAGAAGCTTCATTTTGGGCTCATTGACACATTTTTGTGTTGGTTTTGATGTTTGTTTTGGATCATTGTCCTAATGGAAGATCCAACGATGGCCCATGGTTGGATTTCTAGCAGAAGCAGTCAGGTTTTGAATTTTTATCTGTTGGTATTTGATAGAATCCATGATACCATGTATCTGAACAAGATGTCCAGGACCTCCAGCAGAAAAATAGGCCTACAACATTAAAGATCCAGCAGTATATTTAACAGTGGACATGGGGTACTTTTTATCCATGTGTGCACCAAACCCATCTGGTGGGTTTGCTGCCAAAAAGCTCTTTTTTTAGTTTCATCTGACCATAGAAGTCGGTCCCGTTTGAAGTTCCAGTCTTGACTGACAACTGAATATGCTGGAGATTGTTTCTGGATAAGAGCAGAGGATTTTTCTTGAAACCCTCCCGAACATCTTGTGGGGATGTAGGTGCTGTTTGATCATTTTTTTTTAGGCTTTCTGAGACTCAAGACTCAACTAATCTCTGCAATTCTCCAACTGTGATCCTTGGAGAGTCTTTGGTAATGTAAAGGTAAGGTCACATTTACCATTGCTCTGCAAAATTTTGCCAGTCAATAATCCACATGCTCGGGAGTTTCGCATAAAGGTGAAAGATTTCCACACAGAGATTTCGCAATGGGCACTTCAAGCTTAATTTGAAAGTGACTGTGCTTCATAAAACGCACATTTTGCATTCATTCTTATGATCTAATTCTTATGTTTTAGGCTTACTCGCTCTTTCTAACATTTTTACCATTCCATACAAATAACATTGTACAAAATCATACGAAATCGCCACCTCATAAAATAGTTACGTTTTCTCATGAGATCAGATTGATTGAAATATTGAAAAGACCTCATTTGTGATTTTTCTGTCGAAAGAAACAAACCTAATTTCAGTCCATTAGAATAAAATGAGTTGGCCTTTTCTGTGGCTTACTGTTTTGCATAAATGTTCAATTCTGCTCTCAGAGAGAAAAGTATTTGTATGCAGCAGCGTTTTGTAAGATTATTCAGACATTATTCAGCATCTTTATGAATCAGTGGCGGTGAGAATAAATAACAATCTGAACACAGACGGTATGATTTCCTTGAGATCTGAGAGTGTGCATATTGTGCCACTGGGGTTTCATTAAAGAGGTGTGAAGGGGTGTGTTAGTGTAGTATTTGTGTGTGTGGACTGGTGGGGGAAGGGAACACACTTTACCTCTTTTGAGGAAACCTTCTACCTTCTTTGTGTACCTTGTATTAAAAGAAAAAAAAGAGGTTCATTTACTTGGTTTGCATTAATCGTATTCCCTCATTTGAATCAAATATAGCGTGAGAGGGAGGGGAGAGGGAGAGCTGAGAGGGAGTGGGAGGGGAATGATTTAGGCTATCATGAAAGGAAGATAGAGACAGAGTGAGGAAGAGGGATCGTGTCGTGCAGACGACAACATCCTTATTTCAACGGGGGCTCCAGTCGCTTGGTAAAGAGAGAGAAAAAATCGTAACATTAGAAAAGGCCAGTGGCCGTTATTGACGCAGCGCGCGGCATCAGCAGCGTCACTGGAGGAGGAAAAGAGACGCGAGCACGTCCTCATTTAAAGCTGTTTTACAAAGGTAAGAAACCAAACCGTAATAATTCACTTAACAATTTAATTAATATTGCCTTCAAATTGCTGTTTGGCTTTTTGAGGGACTATTTTAGGACGACACGCGTTGTGTTTATAGTCTGCCTTGAGAATTGAAGCGTCCCATTATAATATATTTGAATGGGATTGCGCAATACTGTATAGCGGAAATATTATTATTTGGCAATATTTAGGTTATCCGTGTCACACTGCAGTTATTAGGAGACCAATATGGAATAAACAGGTTTATTGTAGATAATGTGGCGGACTGGTGTAAACGGATAGTGGCGGCGTTTTGTTTACACGGGAGTGACGACCCTCATTGAAAGCATCATAGCGGCTGATAGACAGGCATGTCTATCACCTGTGCAAACTACTGTCCAAAGTCAACCTAAATTAGGCAACTGTTTGAAGAAGTCTGTTATATACCATTACCAGAAGTGTTATTATTAGGGAGTCCAGTGGCAATTGTAACACTAAAACGTTATGTATTGAATTAAAAACTACTTAGTAGGCTAATGTGGAGAGGAGACCGGGGCTAGTTGTCACAGAAGGAAGTTTTGAGGCAAATATCCAATTGCACAAATGTGTGGTTTGCCTAGCAGTGGTTTTGTATTTTGGTTTCAGACACCTTGTGCAAAACTTGACAGGTTGTCACATTGTTATTACTAGGGCAAGTTGCCCCAGGTGGGTTAAATTAAATAAAATTTTCATGAATTGTTTTATTTCATAATAGTTTAATTTAGCTTAAGAATCCTATAACAATCATTTTCCGTGGACAATAATTGTTACAATGTTCAATAGCTTTTTTATGTATGTAGGTAGCCTATATATCTATACAGAAATGTTCTTTCAGAAACATGTTTAAGAATTTAGTAGCCTTGAAAAATTATTCAGGAAGTTAGTTGAAATAATAAATTAAAGGATAACAATGAAGGCATTTACTGTAAGTCGTCTTCAGCAACATGTTGTAAAGAATGCAGACCCGGGTCTGAACAAACTGCTCCAGTTCATAAATTCTGATCATACACAAAAGCTGACCCAAGGTCAGTATCCCCCAATACTAACCGCCTTGTTCTGTGACAGCCTAATGGCACGAAATTCTCACGCATGTGTCGGGGTTTTATTCTGTTTTATCAGTTGAATCTGCAGTGCTTTAGAAAAGATGTTCTGTTACTGAGAACCAACTGAATCATTTTAGGCATGTTTTTCATCATACATTTTGCACCATGCTTTTCAGTGGATTTCCCTTTGAGTTTTGTTCTTCACTCCGTTTTCCTTGTGCTATCAGTAAGCGCTTTGAGCTCTTTAATCTCTGCCTGCCTCTTTCATGCTAACTGAAGCACCAGAAGTATTGTATCAAAGTTAGATAGAATAAGTATGACCATAAACTGAACTTGACCGGTCTTTCACATCGTAAATGGGTCTTGATTTTAGTCAAGCTTTATTTTGAAAACTGGCAAGGTAATTTGGGCAAAGCAATAGAGGTAGTATATAAATGGTCAATGACTCAGGTTTATTGGTGACAGGGAGCATTTCAGAGGCGTTTTGGAGGCTTGGGACAGTCATGGCCAGGGGTTAAACCTGATAGTGACAGACCGAGCAGCGCCAGCAAATTGAAGCTCAGTGAAGCACTGTGGAAAAGTACACCATGGACTGCTAATGCTGGCCCGCAGCAGCCCCATCAGTGTGCTCAGGTGTGCGGCTAGAACCAAAAATGCGAAACAGTGAGAGACTGAGAAGGGAAAAAATCTGGCAGACTCTGATTTTGGCAGACTTATGACCTAGAATTTTTTATAAAATAATTCATGTAAATATAGCTTCACAATCTACTGGAATGAGGGCGTGTGCTATATCCAACCAGGCTCATAAAACATTTACAAGATCCCCATGCTTTCAGAAGCAGATGAGGTTGAGCGATTGAGTAGACTCATACCGCCGGGCAGAGGTGTGTGATCTTTTTGACTGGTGTGGCCCATGTGGGTCATTTCATTCTTTAGTGACATGAAAAATAGCCCAATATGCCTTATAAAAAATAATACCTCCAGTTTATAATGTACTTTTTCCAAAAATATTCCAAAATGTGTAGCAACAGAATGGGTAACCTTGATAAGCAATATATGCATGAACTACTGTTCAAAAGTCTCTTTTGCTACCCAAGGCAACATTTTTGTGGTCAAAAATACAGTGCAGTAATATTGTGAAATATTACTACAATTTAAAATAATTAGTATTTTAATATAAAATTTTAATACAAAGATTAATTTTCAGCATCATTACTCCAGTCTTCAGTGTCACATGATCTTTCAGAAATCATTCTAATATGTTGATTTGGTGCTAAAGAAATATTTCTTATTATTATCAATGCGGAAAACAGTTGTGCTGCTTAATATTTTTGTGGAAACCATGATGTGTTTTTTTCAGGATTCTTTGATGAGAACAGCATTTATTTAAAATATAAATCTTTTGTAACATTATTAATGTTTTTCATGTAATTTTTGATCAATTTAATGTACCCTTGCCAAATAAAATTTCTTTAAAAAAAAAAAAAATCTTACTTACTCCAAACTTTGGAATGTTAGTGTTAGTGTTACATGATTAAGATCTTCACATTGACTTTTAATTGGAAGTTGAAATTAAGCATTAAAAATATTAAATCATATGCCAATTGACATTTTTGTGTATTTTGTCTACTTGAATATGCACTAACAGTGGAAAATGCTCTATTATTAATATTAATATTAATATATATTATTTTCTATACAAATTTGTCAATCATCTTTGGCCAGTGAATTTTTCCGCACTGTTTTTCATATCATTATGTGCCATTTTAAAGATGGAAAGTTGTAAAAAAAATATGTTTTTACTGTTTGTATTTGTATACAATATAATATGTGACACCAGTCATAAGGGTCAGTGTTTTGAAATTGAGATTTATACATCATGAAAGCGGAATAAATAAGCTTTCCGGCTTTATTTGGCTGAGATACAACTATTTGAAAATCTGAGGGTGCAAAAAAATATATAAATATTTAGAAAATCAAAGTTGTTCAAATGAAGTCCTTAGCAATGCATATTAAAAAATTAAATTTTTTATATATTTACAGTAGGAAATTTACTAAATATCTGCATGGAACATGATCTTTACTTAATATCCTAATGATTTTTCACATAAAATAAAAATCGATAATTTTGTCCCATACCATGTATTGTTGGCTATTGTTACAAATACCTGTGCGACTTGTTTTGTGGTCCAGGGTCACATATATTATTATTATTTTTTTATTTTAAGGGCACACCTCAAAATAAATTTTAAATACACACTTCAAAATCCTTCCTGGTCAATCATAGCTTTGCATTTTGGACTGGCAACCGGGCTAACCAATCAAATTTCTTGGGTGGCTTAAGCATTTGGACACACCCCTTTAGCTAAGTAATTAAGTTGAGGTGGTCCCTAAATCACCCACTCACTATTAACGCTTTACTAGTCAGTCCCTACTTGTAGAAGAGTCTGTCTCAATTTATCTGTTGCTACGCTGCATGCTGTTTACTCCCAAAAACTTAAAGGAAATGAGTGAGATTCTGTGCCTCAAAAAATAATGGTTTCCATACTGATTTGCTACTGGAATGTCAAGGTTAGGACCTGTGATTCAGCTCCGATCAATAAACCTATTTCTGCAACTGGGCAGTGGGCAAACTTTTAGCTAGTCCACATGATTAATTTGTTCATGTTGTGAAGTGTTTGAATGACTCTTGACAAATACTTTGTCAAATATCCTTAAAATGTGTTTTGTGGTAACATAATTAAACTTGTTTTAATCAAGTCAAAAAATGTATTTTATATAACAGAATGAATATTTTTAAACTGCCAAAATTTGTAGAAATTAGCTCACTGAGGCAATAAATGGCTGTTTTCAAACAGGTTTCATGATTACCCCTGCGTTTTAAAATTGAAATAATTACACACTTTTGCTTTAAATATCATTTTACAATGTCATCATTAAACGCTTCTTTCCATATTCACATTTCATAAGTGGTAGCTAAAAGACACTTCTAGAAAGCTAAAGTAACCCAGTAATCCTTTTATGGATCATGGATGAAGTGAGAATGAGATGCATCCGCAGCACTGTGAGAATCTGTGTTAATATGAGATGAAATTAGATTAGTATAGGAGCTAGTACATTCCTGTCCAGCTGCTGAAAAATGATCCTATAGAGAGCAAGAGCATTTAACGCACAAACTCAGGCAGTCAGGATGATGTGCTTACTGAAGATACGTTTTAACTGAAGCCAAGTGAATCTGATCTGAAGCATCACATATATTTGAAAGACTCATTCATCCATAAGAGTGTGTACTTACTTAACCCTGAACTGCACACATCCAGGTCATGGGTGCCTTTAGCAGTTCAACCAAATAAATAAAAATGTCTGATCAAATAGAGAGGGGGAGTTCACTGGGAAGGTCAGAGACCACAAGGTCAGATGTCTTTGTCAGAGGGTGATAAAGGTCAAGGACCTCCACATCTGTTGGGTTATGGGGGTCTCGTTGAGATATGGCCATAGAGAGAATGGATGAGCCTGTGTCTGAGGGCGGAGGTGACAAATGAGGAGGACTGGGGAGTTTCTCAGTTCTCTGATCTCTACTGTGAAGTGCTCAAGTACAGATGAGCTTCTGTTTTGTGTCCTGCAATGAGCACTTCTGGGATATAGAGTTGTCATTGTTCTCATCCAGGCACTGCTGCTGCAGATGCCGTATCTGTCAGTGAGAACATGCCATGCTCCTATTGAAGTCACTGAGCATCGTAATTGCCGCCTCTCCCTCGGTACGGCCATCCACCGCCCCAGCGTCATCAGTTTTAATGGGCCTTATCACAGTAAATGTGTTAAAGAGAGAGTTCTCCCTGCAGTCTGTCCTGCTCTCTTCACTATGAGATCAGTAACATTTGTTTCAGTCAAAAGAATAGTTGAACATTTAGCTGTATTATTAATGATATTAAGCTAATAATTATTTTCATATTAAATAATCTGATACTTATTTTCCTGTGATAACAGATAAAAGGCTGATATTAAATTTATATTCTTTCATTAAAAATAAAAAAAAGACAATACAAATTTAAAATTAGTCATTTTAAATGTTACAGGTGAATTTAGGCATCACAAAATGAATGTACAGTTCACAATTAAAATATTAATTGTAAAGGATTAGTTCACTTTAAAATGAAAATTAGCCCAAGATTTACTCACCCTCAAGCCATGCTAGGTGCATATGACTTTCTTCTTTCTGATGAACACAATCGGAGTTATATTAATAAATATCCTGATGTGTCCAAGCTTTATTATGGCAGTGAACAGGGGCAATGATTTTGAAGCTCAAGAAAATGCATCCATCCATCATAAAGGTACTCCACACGGCTCCGGGGGGTTAATAAAGGCCTTCTGAAGTGAAGCGATGCGTTTGTGTAAGAAAAATATCCATATTTAAGAAGTTATAAAGAATAGACACCCACGCAATCTCTTCCACGAGGCCGCCTTACGGATTCAACTTATGAAGAAAGTGTAATGCCTCTTGCAGTTCAAAACGCTTATGCTACGTCCTACGCCTTCCGTATTCAACTTACAAAAAAGGTGTAACTGATGCAACGTCTGTTACACTTTTTCGTAAGTTGAATATGGAAGGCTGTCTAGCGGAAGCTAGGTATTTTACTTTATAACTTGTTAAATATGGATATTTTTCTTAGACAAATGCATCGCTTTGTTTCAGAAGGTCTTAATTTAATATTTACTAAAGGTTACATTTAACAACCCACACAGCAAAAGAACTTTGCGGTGGATCGGCCGCGGAGGTATCGCAGCTTCCGGACCGTATCCGCGAACGGACCCGTATCGGCGTCTACTTGCGCGCAGTGACAGATCCGCAACAAAGGCGGATTGCGGACCCGCCGCTCCGCATCCGTGATTAAAACCTTACCTCCACGGCGGGTCCGTTTGGGACCCGCAAATTGATACAACCGTTACAGTAAAGGCGCGTGCACGTCCACGGATCCGACATGGGTCCGCTCAGTATCCGCTGATTGACAGTAGAATTTACGGCGCTGCCTGGAGGCAGAGCTGATCCTCTGGGCTGTCCCAAAATGAATGTGACAGTCACGCGTGTTTGGCGACTTGAATGCGGATCCACCTAGGAGTCTCCTGCTGTGTGGGAATGCTATTATATTTTTAAAGATTAACTGTGAGTGTTTAGTGTTACATTCTCTTAAAGGAAGGACCCAAAAGCAGGAAAATGCTCTACTTCACTTTGTTACAACACAAAAAAACTGTGCGAGTGACTGGGCTCAGAACCAACTGTGGGCAATGGGCAAAGGGAAACAGGCTGGGATCAAAATCCAGATCAGTCCATCGGCATATAATATCCGGTCGTGAGGTGAGAGTCGAGGTCAGACAAACAGAGAGAGCAAACAAGGGGCAGAGAAATCCAAGCTCACAGTTTAGATTAGGCTGATAGTCAGAACTGCAAGACAGTCCAAGCAGGCACGCAGTGTACTGAGAGAGAATCCAGGCTCCAGAACCAGGTCAGATGGCCAAAACCAGGAGAGCTGTTGGACAGACCAGAGAGTTCTAGCAGGCACTAGGCCACAGCAACACAACTGGGCAGAAAAGAAAAACGTAAGCAAAACAAACAGGGATCCCAAACTTAACCAAATAACCAGAAAAGAGGCTGGAAACACAAAACACACTGGCAGAGAAGAGAGGAAAACAAAGGATATAGCAGAGAAATCGAGAAACAGGCGAGCGATAACGAGCGGCTGCGCTGATTGCAGAGCACAGTCACACGTTGAAGAGACAGAAACAAAATAAGAGAAAAGAAAACAATAGGAGCGATCAAACCTGAGTCCTGACAGTTAGATGATGGTAGGGTTGTCAGGTTCAGATTTCAGTAGTTGGTACCAATACCAGTAAAATTTCACGATTCTCTGAACCAATTTGGGTACCAGACCAACTGCTGAATTAAGCACTTCCCATTTTGTCTTGTCCATTGGTTATCACTGTCAATCATCGCAGTTCCACAATTTCAGTCGTGCATTTAAAAATGGTTGTCATTCCAGAAAATTTGCACAGTTTGCAGTGTACTCAGCAACATGAATAACTAAACTTTTGAGATTTTGAATGGGTAATAAATAGAAAGCAAGAGAAGAGCCCTCCCTTAATAATCACTAAGGCTGTCAAAAAAGCTGTCTTAATTGTATAATAAATCTCTTACATTTACATTGTGTTTACACTTTGGTTATAATGAAAGGATTGGCGAGTGTGCGCCTCGTGTTGAACAAAACAAAACCTCATGCTTTTCAGCTGTGTTAAGTGTATTCTGACTAGCACCTCTGATAGACTATTGCGTTCACGCGTTCAACAGATATGATTGTGATTGGCTGCAATGGTCAACACGCTGTAAATAGAAACCTTTGATGCTCAGAGGTTTGATGCTCTAAAACGAACGAGACTGTTTGAAAGCAGCGTCTATCGGCAGGTACAAAATATTACCGGTACTGCAGAAATACTGACCGGTAGTACCTGTACGTTTGACGATACTAGATGATGGCAAAGGTAATCAAAATATAACCTAGGGGACATGAGCATGAACAAATAAACATCCACTATCAACAATAGCCGATAACTGATATGGTGCCAATATATTGTGCATATAGTTACAGGAGGGCTAGTGGGTACACATGAATAAGAACAACGAATCAGGAATTGTATCTGTCAATGTGTAACTTTTATTCCTTAAACTAAACTGTTCAAAGAATGTTCCTTTTGAGACAAGAAAATACTATAATCTGCCTTTTGAAGGTCACCATATTTCAGCCTTTTCCCTCTTCAAAAGGACAAGCATATCATCGTACTCTATGAAGTGAGCCAAGCTATTACAGGACATTTCGTCTTGGCGGGCTGTCAACACTCACGGACTATCATGATGATATTTTAGTTACAGGCGGGCTAGTGGGTCCACATGAGGCTGTTTGTCTTCTCAGGTCAATCGCCCTCACACACCTTCTCTTGTGAGTTTGATACACTGCCGTGGCCTTCAGGGCCCAGACTGGCACCACCTTACGTACCATCTGCAGGGCATGGGGAGGAAATGAGGTGCCTTATATGGATGCATATAAGGACAATTGAAACAGGTGGTGCACAAGCTGCCGCTGTAGTTTTATGTACTGAATGTGTGCATCATGCATATTTAATGTTTATGGGTGATTCTTCATTTAGGGCTACATTTGACTGCTTGAAATCTTGAAGAATGAAACTTAATTAAAATGATATGATCAAATTCTGACCGCTTTGGTTATGACACCAAATAAAGCTACTCTCAGATCATCATGCAGAAGTCTTAAAATTAATGACATTTTGATCTTCAAACCATTGCAGTGACCTGCCTTTTCTTCTTTTCGTGATAATGAAAAAATTGACTCACTGAAATTACTTTTTTTTTTTTTTTAACTTTTTAACTTTTTTACTTTTTTAACGCATTTATTAGCTTATAGATAGGCCCAAAATAATGAAATTCTGGTCAATGTAGTATTTATACAATCATTGTCGGGGAACAAACTGAAGAATCACTCATATTAAGTCTTGAATATGTGTCCTAAAGTCTATTAGCATTGCAAAGCTGCATTACAAACTAGAAATACTTGTTGAAATACAAATTGAGAGGTGCCACAGTGCAGTTTAATACCAATGAGGAGGATCAAGCTTTGCTTAGTGAAAATATCATATTTGCAAATGAAACATACCATTGTTTAGACTAAACAATTTTAGCACAGGTCTTAAGATCTGTGAAATGTGAGCCATTCCAACTTGAACAGAGATCTAGTTTCAGATGTTCACACGAGCCAAGGCAAAAACAGCATTTTAAGCTGACGATTCTTTTCACCACCGTCTGCCATGCTGTACCCAGTCTCAGCATTTTTCCTAGCGTCTGTGCTTTCCTGTCTATTGTGGTGGCTCCAATTAGAGTAACTGTGACAGTAAGGTGTTCCTGAGGTACATTATATCAGCAGGTGATGGCTCAATATATAGGCCATGGACAGCCACACAATGTTCAATAAGGCAAACTTAAATTGGTGGTATAGTTTTCTCAATGAAAGGTATCACACTCATATTAGTCAAATATTTCACTTGTTAAGTAGCATTGTTCAGTCCTTGGCTTTAGTTTATAATAAAGACCCATGCCCCTTTCTTTTTGGATAGCAGCGCTTTAAACCTCATTTAACATTTCTTTTGATTATTGCCGCTTCAGTGAGTGACAGCTAGGTGAAATATTGAGAAAGGCAAGACTTAAATAATGCATGCACAAGCCTAAGAGGCAGTATGTCAGCAGAGTCAATGAGCCCTTGCAGGATTTGTAGACCCCTGAGTCGCAAAGTTGTCACCGTTGGGAACCGCTACATCATATAAAAAACTAAAGACTTTGTTAAAAGTGCTTGGTTTAAATTAAAACTTATTATGGTAAAAAAAAAAAAATTGATGTTGTGCAATATAAATCTGAATGTACAATGACAATGATTAGATAATGACAAAATTAGCTTTCATGCAAGTCTATAGGGCTGCAAAGTGTAGAATAAAAAAATGCAATGGAAAATGTCATGGTTGACACAAGATAGTAGTATTCATGTGCTAGTGCGCCATATCCCATTCATGACCCAATAAGCAACCTTCTGGCCCTGTGTTTCATTTCAGTACATGTCTGGATAGAAACATAATAAGGCTACGGTTAGCTTGGGTAAGCTCTTGGTAGTATCTGTTAATTACACATTGCCGTTTACACTTTAATTATGCTCTCTGTTTTATTGTAACGGTTCATAGATTCTAGGCTTAATGACACAGTCATTATAATGATTGGGTTTAATGTATCCAAGACTTTCAGTCTGAAAACAGTAAGTTCGAGCTTTGTGTCACTGTTCAGACACTCACTCAGATGACTCACTGCTCTGAGCAAACAAGCACAGCAAACAGCTAATCATGGCATGAATACTCATGAAAGGATGCTCATGGTGTTGAATCCACAGACCTGTGGTTTTAGATTTGCTGTGGAGTGACTCATAAGTCACATAAGTATTTATTTTCTTGTTAGATAATTGTTATGGGAGGCACATGTGTATGCAACACGGTAAATGTAGTTTTCAAATAAGTGTCTTTGACATCTGCTTTTTGCAGAAACATATAGATGTGCTTTTTCTGCATGGATCATCATTATAATTCCTTCCACCATTGCTGTTTTAGCCCTAACTATCAAGTGCTAACTTTATCAGCAAACTCGGATTGCAAACACTGAATATTTATTTGGTGACAAGGCCATGACTTGGGGACACTGAGCCATACATTTTAGATCAGTCTTGGATTGGTTCAGTGAATACCAATTTGATTTACTTAAGGGATATTCAGACTCTCTAGATATTTCTTGCTGTATCAGCTGAAATATATAGGATTTTAGCTGTTTGTAGACTTTTTAAGCAGATGCCCAACATAACCTGAAGATAAAGGTATGAAGACTGATAAAAAATTCTTTAGATATGTGTTTTTTTTTTTTCTTTTCTTGTGAAGTCTCTACATGGACGTCTGACTTAAATAGGCCACCTGCTGGGAAATATCCATTTTTTGGGGGGTGGAGGTGGGGGGTTTGTCCCATTAGCAGATGTCAGGGCGGCAGTAAAAGAGTCATTGCCCTAGGCAGTCCTTGAGTCCTACAAGAAACTTGACTTTTTATAGAGAAAAGGAAGTACTCAAAGATGAATATGTGATGGTAGGCAGGGATGAAATGGCCATAGGGAAAACCAGGACATTTTCAGATGGGCCCTCGTGGGCAGAATGTCCAAACCAATTTACATTTACAAAGCAAATATATAATAGGATTTAAAGGGAGGAAAAGACTGGTCCAGCTGTAACGATGGTAGTCTCAGCCTCAGACGTCACGCCCGTGGACCGTTGGCTGAACGTCTGATGCATATGCCACAGAAAATGCGCAACATTTTGGGAATTTCTGAGTCATAATCTGATTCTTCAGAATTTCCAGAAAATGTGTGTCACGTTCTTTACCGGTCCATCCAGATACAAAGCCATCATGACGGCTGACGAAAGCCATTTTGTTTGCAACTGTGACAATGAGCACTTATACGGATCGGCTGTATGCTGGATTTTCAAAAGTATGTGAAGTTCACAGCACCAATGTTGTAACTTTCATGACGTTCTTGCAAGCAATGTTCGGTAGAGGTGATGTGAATCAAGTTAATTGCAATCCTGTTACTTAGTTACTTAGAAAAACATATTTTTCAATTCACTTTATCAATATGAAAGTACTAAATACATTGTCAGGCTCACTCTGTTTCTATGTGTAGAATTTGTTACCAACAGAAAGCACTCAGCCGTGCTCCCTCATTCTGGCTGGACAAGCTGTTATGATTCTCCTCAGCTCTGAGGTTTGAAACAGACACAGCAAAATAAGAGATTTTAACAGAACAGTGTTTGAAAGAGAGGCATGATTCACTGTAGGGAGGTGTGAACCTGAGAAATACACAAAGATCTGGATAATTGGTTTCAAAATGCAATCAAATGCGCCCCCACTACTTAGATTATTTAAAATAAGCATGTTTTTCCAGGATCTAAATGTTGAATTTTTTTTAATAGTATAATTTTGTTGTTTAAAATGTTGCTTTTGCAATATTAAAACAATTTAAGGAAAAAAAAAAATTAAACATTTAATAAATAAAAATAGTAAACTGTAAAACATAGCATTTTAAATATAGTATATATGTATTTTATTTTATTTAAAGGAATATACTGTAGTGAAAACAAGTATGAAATATAAGCATGTGATAGTGGGGAATTATTGCACTGTTTTCGGGTCCCAAGCTATTACTGATAATAGAGAAGGGAAGACGGACTACAAAGAAATGTTATTAGCTATATGTGTATTTGAGGCCATATACTGTAAATCAAAGTGTAACAGAGAACTCACTGTAAATTTGTAGCATTGGTGATTTGTGCATTCCTTGACAAACATTCCCCATATATTCATGCAAAAAATCTACTGCGGCATGAAGAAAATCAGCCACATCCTGGCAGCCAGCACTCTATACAATGCTAAGTAGAGTGCAGTTGAAAAGACTGTGACAACACACCAAATAGTGCTTATAAAACAAGCATTTGAGTGCAGTCAGGTGGCAATCAGAGTCTTGTTTGATGTAATTAAGAAATTTCTCTGATGAAAGCCCCTTTCTCTCTCTTTTAAACCTCTACAAACGACTGCTGGGATGCATCTAGAGGACTGTTCACATCACAAACAGCACATCTGTGCTGGTGCTTCATGGTTCTCAACTTCGCCTGCAGACTTTCCGAGAACCGCAGAGCAGCGGCCCTTGCTGCGATTGCCATTACTTGAGCCAGGAAAAAGATGTGCAATTGCCAATTACAGGGCTGATGGTGGGGGGTTATGTTGCACAGTGGAGGATACAATCCTGCAGATGTGAGGACCGGATGGCGAATGGTGCAAAACAGCTGCTGCTCGGCGCTTTCTTGTCAATTTAGCTGTAAAACAATTTGAGGAACATGCCCCTGTTTTATTAGCCCCGGCTCTGAGCCGTGCATCAGCAGGTGACACATCGGGGTGAATATGACAGTGTAGAATAGGTTTTCATGGTGTCAGAAGAGTACAGTGTCAGAATAACTCAGAATCTGTTGACAATTGAAAACACATGGCCATGCATCCTCACATTGGTTAGACCAGGCTGTTATGATTCTCCTCTGCTGTGAGGTTTGAAAAGGACAAAGAAAAACAGAATATATCCACAGCAAGCTTTATTAACTAGAAGCCTATACCTGCTGAACGAAACACATCGCAGACCAGCCTTAGTCTCAACTAGGGATGAAACTGTTGTGGTTTGACGATAAGCCACGATAAGAATTTTGACAGTATTACAGTTTCATATTTTAACAACTTCACCTGATGAATTGATTTCAGTGTGTGTACCATTTAATCTCTAATCTCAACCAAGGGTTGTTTTTTGGGGTTTTTCTTTTTGGAGTGTCATCTGGCTTTCTGTTTTTCCCTAGGAGCTGAAAGCATCTCTCGTCTGGGTGTGGTTGCGGTAAGAGGATGAGGATTCTGTTGTGTCTGCTGTCTCTCAGCTCTCTGGCTCTGAGCTACGCATTGGGTAAGTATGATGTGATCTGATGTCTTCCATCATCTCATCTCATTCAAGATCCCATGTGCAAACATACTTAGCCCTTCCCCCATTAGCCAAACTTCGTTACCACTCACACATTGTTTTTTTTTTGTCTGTATTCCCCCCGCTCCAGCATTTCCTTGTTAAAACATCATTGAAATGTAAGTTGTCACATTGATGGTGTCTGGGATGTGTGGTTTTAGGGTTGTGCATCAGTGGGGGTCCACAAATTCAAATTAATTATTCATTGTGTTATCTTAGATCAGTGGGCAGAAGGGATTTGATTTACTTGAGATGTGTTTTTGTCAGCTAAAGTAATCCAGGGCCCATTAAACATTGATAAAAATGGGGTTTTGTCCATAATGCTATTAACTTGGCAAACGGCACTCTAGTCAAAGTTGTCCTAGTCTCACAGGCATAAAATGTGGTCCACTTTGCAGCAATTTGTGGCCAGGAACTGCCGTCTGACCAAAATAAGTGACCAAGCAATATTTGTTTTATTTTTACACACCTCTCAATTTGTACATATATAATATGCACCTAGGAAAAACGTTAAAGGTGCCCTAGATTATGTTTTTAAAAGATGTAATATAAGTCTAAGGTGTCCCCTGAATGTGTCTGTGAAGTTTCAGCTCAAAATACCCCATAGATTTTTTTTTATTAATTTTTTTAACTGCCTATTTTGGGGCATCATTATAAACGCGCCGATTTATGCTGTGGCCCCATTAAATCTCTGCCCACAGAGCTTGTGCTTGCCTTAAACAGTGCCTTAAAGTTTACACAGCTAATATAACCCTCAAAGTGGATCTTTACAAAGTGTTCGTCATGCATGCGGCATGCATGCGTCGGATTATGTGAGTATTGTATACTGTTATATTGTTTACATTTAGGGCTGGACGATATGGCCAAAATTTATATCACGATATAATTCTTAATTTCGGTCGATACGATATAATTCCGATATCGATATGAACTATATAATAGCCTCAGAAAAACTGCCAAGAATGGCCACGTCTGAAAAATGAATTTGCCAAATCTATGAAATCTCTTCCTATAAAACTATATAATATTTTAGAAATAAAAATAGTACAAATAAATTTATGTTCAGCTTTTATTTGTATTTAGCCTTCATACAAACATAAAAAATAAACATAAGACTCACTCACTTTTGTAATATTAATATCTTTAACATTAAACTATAACGTAGGCTGATTTTATTATCCTTAATATAGATTAAAACAAAAGTGCTTCAGCCAAGATAAAGATTGTGAACAGTAAAAACAGAAAAAAACAGTGAGAAACAACAAAAACACATTGCTGGGGCAGGGACATTGTTGAGTGTTGATGACACTAGGGGTGCAATGGTTCAAATTGCTCACGGTTCGGTTCGTATCACGGTTTTAGGGTCACGGTTTTGGTACAGTTGGTACAACCGTACCGAAACCGTGACCCTAAAAATAAGACTACTGTCAAATAAAAATAAAGAAAATAAGAACAAACGATCAAACTACAAGCAAATAAGTACATCACAAATAAGTACAATAAAGCAAATATTCAAATAAAATAAACAGTGCTTTTCAGGTTCAGGTATCTAACAGTAGTTTTCAGGTACAGAAAATGGATAAAGTAATCAAATATAAAATAACACTGCATATTATCTTTATTGTATAAAATAAATAAAGATGAATCATTATTGAAGTTACAAAAACTATTCAGTCAAGAGCAGTGAGTGATTTCTTTGTTATTTGTTGTTTAATTTAACATTAAAAACAGGCAGCAGGAATAGTTTTTTCCCCTTTAAGACATGCACGATCCAGTAGCTACATATACTGTTACACATGCGATGTCTTTCTCGACTGTTATACGTTCACTTAAGAAATAACCGACTATGTTTGCTAGGATACTCGCCAAGACGGGCATGTTGACTTAATTTGTGTATGAATTTGTCCGCCGAAGCGCAAGACTTGAAAGAGAAGTCAGTATTTGCGCGCTGTCTGAAATAAGCGTGTGCGCTTCTTCTCACAGCGCGTGCGAGTTCTCTTTCGCGTCTTGTTCTGTTTAAATCAGCAAGGCTTAAATTAGTTTAGTTTAAACACAGATAGCATCGTGTGCTGTTCAGGTCTCACCTGCGCTCGCGCGCTATCAACACCCGGGTGATGACGGCGTAAATGATTGGACATTAGAGCAGAGAGCACTAGCTGTTAACAGTTTACAAAGAGTGTCTGTTTTGTCCACGCTTTTTGATTATCGTTGTTGTAACGTTTTGCGCATCCATCGACTGAAACATACATTATCTGAACTCTGTCTGTTTTCCATGTTGCTATTTCAAACAAACCATATTAACGCTGAGCACTGGCTGATGGCTGCGTGTCTCTGTGGTGTACGTCATCACGCCAATGGCCAATCGCGTTCTGCTCTTTCTACGGCTGCGCCTCAAGTCAGTGAGAAATGCTGTAATGTATATATCGAAATACCGGAAATGTGTTTAAAAATCATATCACCGTTATCGAAAAAAATTATATCGCGATATATATTGATATTGAATTATTGTCCAGCCCTATTTACATTGATTATGAATGAGTTTGAGGCTATGCTGCGTGGCTAAAGCTAACATTACACACTGTTGGAGAGATATATAAAGAATGAAGTTGTGTTTATGAATTATACAGACTGCAAGTGTTTAAAAATGAAAATAGCGACGGCTCTTGTCTCCGTGAATACAGTAAGAAACGATGGTAACTTTAACCACATTTAACAGTACATTAGCAACATGCTAACGAAACATTTAGAAAGACAATTTACAAATATCACTAAAAATATCATGATATCATGTCAATTATTATTGCTCCATCTGCCATTTTCGCTGTTGTTCTTGCTTGCTTACCTAGTCTGTTGATTCAGACGTTGATCCAGACGTTTAGCCCTTGTCTAATGCCTTTCATAATGATAATGTTGGGACCGTGGGCTGGCATATGCAAATATTGGGGGCGTACACCCCGACTGTTACGCAACAGTCGGTGTTATGTTGAGATTCGCCTGTTCTTCGGAGGTCTTTTAAACAAATGAGATTTATATAAGAAGGAGGAAACAATGGAGTTTGAGACTCACTGTATGTCATTTCCATGTACTGAACTCTTGTTATTTAACTATGGCAAGATAAATTCAATTTTTCATTCGAGGGCATCTTTAAAGAAATTAGCAGAAATTTAAGTTTATACAAAAATTATACTTACCACCTATTTCAGAGACTTTTGTTCTTCAGCAAAACTGCTGACTGTTTCAACTACTTTTACTTTGACTACAGACTTTGTTTCCAGGCGGACAGGTGCAGCCAGCCAATCAGAGTGCAGTTTCTGCTTATGTTTGCTAGACCTATATTGCTCATTGTTCAGTTATAGTACATACACAACCATTCAAAAGTTTGGGGTCAGTATGATTCAGTACTCAGTGCAGTTTTTAAAAGAAGAATCTTTTACTGTATTTATTTGATCAAAAATACAGTAAAAAAGCAACATGGTAAAATATTACATCAAAGGGATAGTTCACTCAAAAATGAAAATTATGTCCGCCTCATCTCGTTTCAAACTGTTCGTCTATCTTTGAAACACAAGAGATTTCTGTCCCTCCTTTGACAGTCCATGCATACCACTTTGATGCGTCAAAAAGTTCATAAAGAGGAAGCTCAAGCATACTTCCTTGACATGCGAGAACCAATGAGGTTCATTCTGGTGTGTTACAAAGCACATTTGAGCTTCCACAAGAACCAATGAGGTTTGTTCTCGTGCATCAAGCAAGTACAGTTGAGCTTCTGTTTATGATCGCTGATCAATGTTTATATGTGCATAAAAGCCTAAATTTAATCTGCTCATCATTCTTCAGAAGAATTGGACTAAAACCACTCAATTCATACTTTTTTCATGATTCTTAAAAAATGGTAATTTATTTGAAATAGAAAGTCAGTGTAAACAGCAAAACTGTGTAATGGGCATGGAAAGGAACAAATAATGTGAAAATATACACAATTACTGTGTTTCAGTCTAGCCCACAGAAGTAACTACACATAGAAACTGTGATGATCTGTTGAGAGACTTCAGTGGAAAAGAACTTAAGTGGCAGTTTGGATCTATTTATCCCCATTACTGGAAGCAGCCAACACACCACTGAATTTCACTGCAATCTCAGAGCAGAAAACCTCCCAGGGAGCCAGTTCCCCTTCTCAACTCATCTCTCCTCCTCTGCCTCTCTCTTATTGCCCCAGATTCCTGTGGGTCTTACCAGAGCTGCATACACACACTCATTTGAACACGCACATGCATACATATACACGCCTGTGCATGTAGATCTCCAATGAATTTTAAATTACAAATTCATAAATCTAAGCATACACACAGTCACTGAACAAAAATCTTGATCTATTAAATTTTTAAAAGGTATTTTTGTCTTGTTTTAAGTATGTTTAAGAATAATGTTTTACTGGAAAACAAAATAAACCCATAAGATAAAACAGATAATTTCTTTTATATTTATATATATATATATATATATATATATATATATATATATATATATATATATATATATATATATATATATATATATATATATATATATGCTTTTCAGATGATTTTTTTTTCTTCTTAAAAATTCTGTTCTCTAATTTATTCATAAACCTTGTTCAAATTTGTTAGATTTATTTGCCAGTGGGGTAAAACATCTCTGAAAATCTCTGAAGTCTTAATGTATTATGCAATTCACTAAATATAAATCTATCTTGTTTTAAGGTTGTTTAGATATTTTTACTGGAAAACAAGACAAAAATACTGATTATTTTTTGTAGTACTCAAATCCATCACAAACTGCGTTTAATACACAGTCCCAAATCCATAAGAAACACCTATTTATTTAAGAGTAAAAAAAGCAAAATTACAAATGCAGATGTGCACACTGACAAGTTCCCAAATAATCCAAACTCATTCTTGACCCAGTTCATAATGCATCAGATGCGTTCACGGTTACCTGGAGACTTTACTGTATGTCTTCAAACTCCCCTGTTCCCCCCTCGTTCTGTCAAAATATCTGAGTGCATGCAATTATATCTGACAGCTTGTATCCCCTGCTGACTTTCCCCGGGTGGAGAACACTCCCATACTGAGTGCAAATACACTGTAGTTGTTAGGCACGCATGGCCCCCCGTATCTGTCTGTTTGGCACAGTACTCTAGCTGTCAAAAGAGGCAGTACAAAAGACCTGAGCATGACAAGACTACTTGAGATACATTACTCTCAAGGATATTTTACTATACCCTTGACTTTTATTTAGTGTGCTTTTAGTAGTTAATCATCTGGAGATATAACCAGAAGGTTGTTGGTTCAAACCCTTTAAAGAATGATCTTCAATGTAAAAAGGCCATTAACACTACAAGCTAGACTCCTGTTTTGTTTAAAAAAAAAAAAAAAAACTATTTTTTGGTTAAAATGTGACAATGTTTGTTGAAATGTTTCTCTCAGACAGTGTTTGTGTGCACTTTTTTTTGTAGGTGGGGATGTGTGTGTGTCAGGTCATGACAGTGGGCCGGTGTTTGAGGAGCAGCCATATAGTCTGATTTACCCTGAGGGGATGCCAGAAGGCAAGGTGACCCTGAGCTGCCAGGCTCGTGCCAGCCCTGCTGCTATTTACCGGTACTCAGATCAGATTTTTGTCACTTACACTTTATTGAACAAAACAGGACCTTTACTTACTGTACTTAGTATGACCTGTCCTTTAACAGACATTGTAGAAAGTATTTGTACAAAAATAAAGTATTTAAAAAATCGAAACATCCTTAAAACGAGATACGATTACTTCTGGATGATAAATACATTACAGTTAAAACATTTGCGGTGTTTATAAAACAAGTCTTATGTTCGGCAGGGGTGCATTTATTTGATCAGAAATGCAGCAAAAACAGTAATACTGTTAAATAATATTACAATTTAAAATAACTGTTTTCTGTTTTAATATATTTTAAAATGTAATTTATTCCTGTGATGTCAAATCTGAGTTTTCAACATCATTACTTCAGTCTTCAGTGTCACATGATGCTTCAGAAATCATTCTAATGTGCTGATTTGGTGCTAAAGAAACAATTCTTATTATTAGCAATGTTGAAAACAGTTGTGCTGCTTAATATTTTTGTTGAAACCATGATACATATTTTTCAGGATTCTTTGATGAACAGAAAATTTTAAAGAACAACATTTATTTTTAAAAAATAGAAATCGTGTATAATATTGTAAATGTCTTTATTGTTACTTTTGATCAATTTAATGCATCTTTGCTGAACAAAAGTATCATTTTCTTAAAAAAAAAAAAACTTACTGACCCCAAACTTTTGTAATGTAATTCTTTAAGATAATGAGACTTAAGTTTTTTAACTTTTTTCTCACAAATTTGTTCCTCATTGATTATGTATGCTTAAAAACAAAAAACAAAACAACAACTATTTGTCACTGGGGTATGAAAAATAAACCTGATTCAAGATATGTTCTCTGAAAAAATGTTTCAATATACAAGTTTGCTTCTCAAGAATTTTAAAAACTTATTTAAAAAACTTACTTAATTTAAAAATATATGTATTTTTAAATACATTGTCTGCAAAGTGTACTACTTGTTTGCCACTAATAAATAAATGATTGATTATCCACTTTTTGACAATCTCCTGGCTATTGAAGTTAGATCTCGTATGTGATTTCTCACAGGTGGCGTGTGAATGGCACTGAAATAGCATTTGTTGAGGATTCGCAGTACACACAGGTCGCAGGAAACCTTGTGATCAATAATCCTCAGCATGGGCGAGATGGTGGGTCATACCAGTGTCTCGCCATCAACCGCTGTGGCACCATTGTTAGCCGTGTGGCTAACCTCAAATTCGGCTGTGAGTACAACTCAAACAATTACTGTTGTCCAAGTGTGAAAATTAGGCCTTTCTGGATAAAAGCAGCTAGATGAAATTGCACACTACCACACTATTGTTGTGTGTTTTTTTTTGTTTTTTTAGATCTCCACGATTTCCCTCCTGAGAGCAGAAGCCCTCAGACGGTCCATGAGGGTATGGGAACCTTCCTTGCCTGCCAGCCACCAGCTCATTACCCAGGTATGCACACACACACACACTATCATTTAGCGAAACATTTCACTCTGTATTTAACCTGATCAGTATATTTATTTCCTCAAATGTTAATATTACATCTTGCATCCATTTGCTACCACCAAGCTTTGTCCTACCGCTGGTTCATCAACGAGTTCCCCAACTTCATCCAGCCAGAGTCGGGCAGATGGTTTGTTTCTCAGGTGACGGGTAACTTATACCTTGCTAATGCTAGAGCCAATGACACGGGCAACTATTTCTGCTTCACCACCATCAATATGGACATCAGCACCAAGAGCATCTTCAGCAAAGCCGTCCAGCTCACTGTTTACCCTGAAGGTTAGTTCAAAGCTCTGTTTCCCTCTGAAACATGAAACAAGCTCAGCTACTTGCTGTTATCAAAATGGCATTTTATAAAAATACATCTTATATCTTGTTTTTTCCCCTTGGTCCAGCAAACCCAAGGAAAGCCTCCCCGAATATCCGAGTGCGTTTTCCTGCTGAGACATACGCATTATCAGGACAAACTGCACAGCTGGAATGTTTTGCCTATGGCAAGTAAGTCCCCTTGAGCTCCCCACTTCCCTTCGGAGATCACTGCTACATCGGTTCAATATAATCCATAACTCAGTCAGCTATAAAAATTGAATGTTTTTGTGATCATTTCGCTCGCTCTTTACATTCCTCCCTCAGTCCCATTCCTAAAATCCGCTGGAGGAAGGTGGATGGGATTTTGCCCCCTAAGGTCGGAGCAAGTGCAGAAGGACCCATCCTAATTATTCCTGAACTGAATTTTGATGACGAGGGCATGTATGAGTGTGAGGTTTACAACTCAGAGGGCCGTGAGACACACCAGGGACGCGTCTCTGTGCAAGGTAGGCGTGACGTCAGAACTAGATTGATATTTTCTAAAAGATTTTCCTCTCATTACCTTTAGTAGAAGTTTGATGTGACATAAAACGTTGTGTATGAGTGTTGTTATTGTTAACTAAAACTGTTTACTGTTTAAAAATTGTTTTCGTTCATTGAAATAAAATAAAATATACACTGCCCTCCAAAAGTTTGGAAACACCCCTGGCAAAGTGTGGTTTTGGATGATATCAGCATAAATCCTTATCATTTTTTGGTGCAAATACATTAAAGTAACTTGCCATTATCATTGAATACCAGCAATAATAATTTTCATTTTGATTACATAATAATGGCAATATATACATGTCAAAGTCAGACATGCCCCTTTGCCAGCTGTAATGCCTGGTTACTGGTTTAAACTTGGCCCAGGTTTGTAAAAGATTTTTGGGTCAGCACACCTTAATGGCTTCAACAATTGATTGCCAATTAAGTTTAGAATACAATGAACCAATTAGAACCCAGTTTAGGTCAGATAGCTGCTAATGGTGGATATTTTGATGAAGTTTTTTCTATTTATAAACTGTTATATAATAAAATATGTTTTTGTAGTTTGTGTTGTCCCTTATAGGGCGTTTCCAAACTATTGGAGGGCAGTGTAAATATTAGATGAAAAACTTAAAGTGGCCTGTGGCATCTCTGCATAGAATTGATGTATAGCTAAGCTTTCTCCTTGCGTAACAGAGATTCGAGTTGCATTTCTTGATGCAGCGGAAGACTGGGTTAAGTGACAATGGTTTTCCAAAGTACTCCAGAGCCCATGTGATTATTTTTAACACACCAGCATGACAGTTTCTCAGACAATGCCATTTGAGGCCTCGAAGGTCACGCACATTCAACAGAGGTCCTGCCTTGCCCTACACGGACTAAGATTTATTTGGATTCTCTGAATCTCTTAACAATATTATGTATGGAAGATGGTGAAAGACCTAAATTCTTTGCAATCTTGCATTGAGAATTGTGATTTTTGAATTGCTTGACAATTTTCTTATGAAATTTGCAACAAAGTGGTGAGCCATCTTTGCTTGCAAAGACAGAGCCTTTAAAAGTAAAGAATGATCCTTCTATACCCAAACACAATACACTCACCTATCATTACCAATTCACCTGCTAATTGCGGAATGTCTCAAAACATAACTTGGATATTCTATAATCTTTTCACTTTTATTGTGCCTTTGTCCTTACTTTTTTGGAGTGTTGCAACCATCAAAATCAAAATTTGTTTATATTTACAAAATACAATTAAATTGCTCTGTGAAAACATTAGAAATATTTTCTTTATGCTTTTATCAGTTAAATAAAGGTTCAAAAGAATTAGCAAATCACAGATTCTTGTATGTAGTATGTACATATATAATAGTATGTATAAATAATACTAAAATAATACACGGGTGTATAAGAAATTAAATGAATACTTCATTATCTAATAAGCGTACTGATGTGTGTTCTTGCTTTCCAGCCCAGCCTGAGTGGCTTCAGGTCATGAGTGACTCTGAGGTGGAAATCAGTTCAGAGTTACAGTGGAGCTGTGCCGCTGCGGGCAAACCAAGACCCAGCATTCGCTGGCTCCGTAACGGACAGCCCCTCATCACACAGGTCAGCCATGTACACACACACACACGTAGCGACAGTGTGTGTTATCAGAAATGAACAGGACCTCTAGCTGTCAAGACTCAGACTGATATATGTTAACTCGTTTTTAGAAAACTCTTCATGTCTTGGAGGCAGTGAGATGTGACAATGAATAACCTGCTCATTATCTTTCTTCAACTGTTGGTAGATTGACAAGTGAAATGTTGTGTGGCCCTCTGCTGGCATTAATATGCATGTGCATCATGTCACTTACACAAACATACCTGTGTGCAGGACCGTGTGGAAGTGAATAACGGGCGTCTGAGGATCGGTAACCTCGCCCTGGAGGATTCTGGGATGTATCAATGTGTGGCTGAAAACAAACACGGCACCATTTACTCAAACGCTGAGCTCAGAGTTCAAGGTGAGCACAACTGAATCGCAACATGAAAACAAATCAGAATATTATTTCATAAACATTAACATGTTTGTCTTGTTATCTACCTTAATGCACTTCAGATCCCCTTCTGCCTATCCAGTCATGCCTGAACCCCAGTTATAGTATGATCTGTGTTTAAATCCTCTCTGTGTGGTTACCCATCTCCCTTCCTGCCCCGTCCTGTCGCCCTATTTCAGTCCAGGCTCCGGACTTCAGGTTAAATCCAGTGCGTAAGCTGGTCCCTGCTGCCCGTGGTGGACAGGTTAAAATGGAGTGTAAACCTCGGGCGGCTCCCAAACCCACTCTCTTCTGGAGTCGTGGCACAGAACTACTGACCAATAGTACTAGGTAATCCGGTATTTCAGTATTTCATTCCAGTGTTTCAAAGACCTCCTATATATTTCAAGGTTTGTGAGTTTGTTTGAAGATGCTTTGAGTACAGTGATCTCAAAAAGACCATATGATGAACTCTGTTCAGGATAACAGTCACTCCAGATGGCATTCTGTGGATCTTCAATATCAGTCGTGCAGATGAGGGGAAGTACACCTGCTTTGCAGAAAACTACCTTGGCAAGGCCAACAGCACAGGACACCTGTCTGTCAGAGGTAACATAACCTACTTTTTTGGTTTATCTATTTTAAAGGTCCTGCTGAAAAATCCAGCTAAAAGCTGGTTGGCTGGTCTTAGCTGGTTTAAGCTGGAAGTAGCTTGTTTTAACTGGTCTCCCAGCCTGGGTTAGCTGGTGTTCAGCTGGTTTAAGCTGGAAGTAGCTGGTTTTAGCTGGTCTCCCAGCCTGGGTTAGCTGGTGTTCAGCTGGTTTAAGCTGGAAGTAGCTGGTTTTAGCTGGTCTCCCAGCCTGGGTTAGCTGGTGTTCAGCTGGTTTAAGGTGGTCTCCCAGTCTCCTAGCTAACCAAAACCCCTCTAAAACCAGCTATGACCAGGCTGGGAGACCAGCTAAATATTAGTGCCAAACAGATAACCTGGCTGTGTGCTGAAGGATTGTGCAGAAGAGCTCAATGACGTCCTCTCAGACTTCTTTAACATCTCTTTTGAGCCAGGCTGTTGTCCCTACATGCTTTAAAGCTGCCACAATTATACCAGTCCCCAAAAACCATCTCCATCTGGCTTCAGTGACTACCGTCCTGTTGCACTGACTCCTATTGTCATGAAGTGCTTTGAACGGATAGTCATGCAACACATCAAAACCAGCCTACCTCCCTCCTTGGACCCCTTCCAGTTTGCATATTGGACGTACCGGTCCAGTGATGATGAAGTTTCTACTGCTCTTCACTTAGCCCTTTCTCACTTGGAAACAAAGGATTCTTATGTGAGAATGCTTTTCATAGACTTTAGCTCTGCATTTAACATCATTATCCCACAGCATCTAATACAAAAACTGGGCCTGAACACCACCCTGTGCAACTGGCTGTTGGATTTTCTTACTGGGAGACCACAGGCAGTTCGGGTTGGCAAAAACACATCCAGCACCATCACAATGAATACATGGATGTGTTCTTAGCCCCCTGCTTTTCACCTTGCTAACCCATGTCTACACACCAATGTACAGCATTAATCACTTAAATTTGCGGACAACACAACTGGGACACAACAGCGTCTCTATTTTCTCCGCAAACTTAAGGAAAGCCAGAGTTCTGTTACCCATTATGTGTTCATTTTATTGTGGCACCATTGAAAGCATCTTGACCAGCTGCATCATTGTGTGGTTTGGTAACTGCACTATCCACAACCAGAAAGCCCTGCAGCGCATAGTAAATACAGCAGAAAAGAATGTCCCTCAAGGATATTTATAATATCCGATTAACCCGGAAAGCAATGAGCATAGTGGGCGATTTCACCCACCCTTCACATGGCTTCTTTAGCCTTAAATGTGCAATATCACGTAAAACCAATAAACAGTGTTTTGTTATGGGGAAAGGTCATTAACGGTTAAGAAAAATCTTGACTTTTCTCGACACAACTAGACTAGTTGCAAGTAAACACCTTTTGTCATCTCTTTGTCTGCACATTCATTCTGCACATATCTTCTGTTATGCCTGAGTGCATTTTCAGCTTATTGATCTGCGTCTAAACCTTTAAAATGCTAATTTTAGTAGTCATCAGCATTTTATTGTGGATTCAAATGCGTTCAGTATATCAAGTTATGTTTTTCACCTTGTTCTGTCAAACAGATGCCACAAAAATCACACTAGCACCCTCTAATGCCGACATCAATCAGGGTGAAAATGTCACTTTGCAATGCCATGCATCGCATGACCCTACTATGGACCTCACCTTCACCTGGGCCCTCAATGGAGTTCTTTTGGACCTAGAGGAACCAAATGGACACTATCGGCGCATGGAGGGGGTGAGCACTTGGCATGAAAAAATGTTCAAAAACTCTAAATTGTAAACTTTTTTTTTTTTAATCTAAAAACAACTTAGAGCTCTTTAATAACTGCATAGCCGCTCTCTGACAACCACCCACAACACTTAGCAGGCAAATACCACTTAGACTTTCTTCATAAAATGTGAAAATCTAGTTATGTTCTTAATATTTAAAATTAGCAAGATTAGTAAAACCATCTGAATTTGTATTCCAATAGCAGCAGGCTCCTCTCACACTCTGAGATTAGCTCTAATAGGATTCACTTCAAAGTAAATCCCTTTTAGACATGATACAGTCCATTTTAAAATCCAAATCTGAAGCAACGACAGATTAGGAATATCATAATAATAAAAAAAAACATAATAAATGCTTTTATGAAGTTAAAGTGGGCTAATACTCCTTTCTAAGTTTACTTTTCTTTTCACTGTCACTCTATACAGAAAGAGACGATCGGTGACCTGGTGATTATGAGCGGACAGCTCAGTCATGCCGGCACATACACCTGCACGGCCCAGACGGTGGTGGACAGCGCGGTGGCCTCGGCCAAGCTAGTCGTGAGGGGTGAGGGCTTCCAGCTGGCTGAGCAGTGACAGAGACCTTATTAAAACTCAGTTTACCAGCCTGTGGCCTTTGGCTGTTTCACTGCCCAATTCTTGTGTTTTACCTCAGCTTGATCATTTTTGGCCAGGCAGCTCTTGGCACTCAGCCCTGTGAGAATTGATGAAATGTAGAGTCATGAAATATAAATTTAGCAGATCTATATCCTTGAGGTTTGGTTTCCATAAGCCTGTTTGATACAGATATATATATATATATATATATATATATATATATATATATATATATATATATATATATATAAAAAGAAGCCCCAAATACAACACTTTAATATGAATGTATGAAAAAACTGTTGTAGATTCTTTGGCAAAGCTGAACATTTCTCTCTTCATAGGCCCACCAGGACCTCCTGGAGGTTTAGTGGTGACTAGTGTCAATGACACATCGGTTGAGTTGAGATGGAGCCGTGGATATGACAACCACAGTCCCATTGGCAAGTATATCATCCTGGGCCGCTCGTCACAGACTCATGACTGGAAGAGGATGAGGACAGGTGAGGATATGAGTCTTTTAGGTGTCATGCAAACACAACAGCTGCATAATGTTAGAATTAACATTTTTGCATAATTATTTTTACAAGGATGCTTAAAATCAAGCATATGAATTATGAATTCATATATTCATCAGGGTTTCTCAAACTTTTTTGACCTTTTTCCCTCATTTGCATAAAGCATTGCAAATTATATAATCAAATCAGTCTTCCCACACTGTCAATCAACTTTGCAATCTTGCATTCTCAGCATGAACTTTTTAGATTTTGGTTAGATTTCGATTCACAAGCTTTAATTCGATTCTGTTCCGATTTCGATTCAGCTTGATTCGATGTTGATTAATTGTCGTGTGTATCAGGTACAGTACATGACAATATTTTTTCAAGGGAAAAAAAATATCTTAACTGATGATTTACATGGAACCCAAGTTGGTACATTACTATGATATTAAAGGTTAATATTAACTGATAGCCTACTTGCATTAAAATTACACATAAGGAAGTTTTTATAATTATAACTTTTTAATGATATAATTATATTTCTTCTCATTTTTGTCATATAAATATTTAAATAGTGGTTGTCATAAAAACATGACGGATTTATTCAAACATAAGTGAAATATTGAAGAACAGGTTAAGTGAAATACCGTGAATATGCAATATAATGCATGCGTTTAACAAAATGCTACTTTCTAGAGTTAATTTTTCTAGCTTACTATTGAGTTTATGGACATTGAATGGCTAAATGTAAAATGTAAATGTAACATTCATTCATCTGAAAACATCAGTTCGATCTTTTAGTCAAGATCGGATTCATCAAAATTAAAATCGTGAAATCAATATTTTTAACCCAGCCCTAGTTTTTGGTACCCTGATATTTTTTCTAATTTTTAATCCCTTTTTATTTCAGTCATTATTGCACCCACATCACTTATTTATTTATTTAAACTTTTTACTACCCCCTTGGCTATTTCATAAAAGCCATCCAGTTTGAGAAATTTATTTGTGTTATAGCATCATTCATGATGTCATCCTCATTGTTTGCCTGTCATTGTGTGCTAATGGTTCCTCCAGACCCTGCAAACATAGAAGGAAATGCTGAATCTGCACGTGTCATAGATCTTCGACCCTGGATGGATTATGAGTTCCAGGTTATTGCTAGCAACATCCTGGGAAGTGGAGAACCAAGCATGCCCTCCCAGCCTGTCCGAACCAAACAAGCAGGTCAGAACCATTACAAATTTGTTTGTGTTAAACAAAAATTAAACTGAATTAGAACCAAACTGACATAAAATATTAGTGTGGTTCCACATAGAAATATGTTTGGTAGATATTAGGGTATTATTTCCCACTATATAAGTTGGTTATTATTATTTTGTCTTGCAGCACCGACTGTGGCGCCCAGTGGACTTGGTGGAGGTGGTGGAAACCGTAATGAACTTATCATTACTTGGACTGTAAGTGACACGGTTGCTCTAATTGCATATAAGATTTGCTTTATACTATAATCTGTATATAGAGTTACTAACAGATTGTCGATCAATGTGTCTTTATTACTCAACCCTCACCTTCTGTTACATAAAAAAACAATTTCCTCTGGTATGAATTACAGCCCATGGTTAGGGAGTATCAGAATGGAGATGGCTTTGGTTATATCCTGGCGTTCAGAAAGCAAGGCATGCCAACATGGACGGTGGTGAGGGTGCCACATGTGGAGTCATCACGATATGTTTACAGCAATGAGAGTCTGTCAGCCTACTGCCCTTTTGAGGTCAGAATCAAGGCCTACAACAAGAAAGGAGAAGGTCCCTTCAGCCAGATTGCAGTAGTACACTCTGCAGAAGAGGGTGAGAAATATATTACGAAGGATTATATTTTGTGCAATTTTCATTATATTCTGATTAGACATTGCTTAACCACTAGAGGGCAGACAATGGAGAAACGTGTCAAAGAAACGTCTAAAAAGGTCATATAATGAGGAAACAAATTTTCCTCTGCCATTTTAGATAAGAGCATTTATTACATAGTGTGAGTTTATTGTGCTATGGAAGCATATTAACTTTCAGCACACAAAATTTCCTTGAAACAAAGCTGCAATAATTTCTTGCCCAGAAGTTCTACAATGTCATACAGATGACGCACAACCACTCACATTTACACATGAATGTTTAGTGTTCCGCTACTGAGGTAGTGAAAGTTAGAAACACAAGAATTGATAATAACAGTAAAATGAGAAAATACTCTAAACTGCTCTGTATATACGTTCAAAGTTTATTTTAACAAGGTCCCTCATCATTCGTAGAACCATTTGTGCGGCACAATTGAGCCTAGATTATTTTATGCACATGTCATAGTGTAATGTTGGCTTTGAAAAGAACATCAAACATGCAACTCGTGTGTAAGTTCAGCAATATGCACGTGAAGAGGGAGTTTACAGAATTCAAACCATCAGAGAGGGGGTGGAAAACGAACTAAATTATGACTTTTATTTGACAATTTTTTTTTTTTTTTTTACCAGCCTCATAAAATGAATTCAAAAGATTAAATGATGAACAAATGTATGATATCTTCACTTTAATGTCTCATAACTGATCATCTTTATTTTTTATGTTTTCCTCAGAACCTACCGTGTCCCCACGCAGGATTAATGCCACTGCTCTGACAGCTTTTGAGATTCAGGTGTCCTGGGACCCCATTCAACATCTGAACATTAATGGAGTTCTTCGGGGTTATGAGGTCAGTACAGATCATTCTTTTAATATCTGTCACATCTCTTTTTGTATTTGTATTTGGAATAATAAACATAAATAGCATGACAGAGTTGTTGGCCACCTGAGGTGGCACGTCAGGATATGTGAGCTTTGCCCGTTGAGTGAGCAACTAATAGAGATGCTGTTATCTCATTAGTTCCTTTTTATGAACAGCACATCTAGATCAGATCAAGGAACATTAAACACATTATTTAGATAAGACACCTCCTTTTAGATAAAACCATGCTTTGAAATTCACTGGTATCAAAGGGTATTTTTTGCAGTTTATATTTAATTAAATAGGCTAATACATGACAATAATTTTCATAATTTAATCAGGATTAAGATTGTATTCTTGCTCTGGTTACAGATTCGTTATTGGCGGCAACATGAACGCGAGGCAGCTGCGGACCGGGTGAGAACTGCAGGGCTTGAGAACACGGCACGTGTCACGGGTCTGAGGCCTAACACTCTTTATCACGTCACCGTATTGGCCTACAACAGCGCAGGCACTGGCCCACCCTCCCCGAGAACTACTGTCATCACCAAGAAACCTCGTAAGACCTCATTTTCGGGCTCAGGGAGCACTGGTAGCCTAGTTGAAATGTGATTTACATGGAGTAGAACATGTTACTGGAAACTTCTGGAACAACTTTCCTATCGATCCTCACTCAAACGCTACCTAGCCGGCACTTGATCGAACTTCAGCTTTGAAATGTGATTGAAAGAATGTCAGTTGGTGTTTTAACTTTGAAAGAATGTTGAAACAACGTTAAAAGAATGTTTAATGCTAAATGTTGTAAATAGGATTACAAAATACTTCTTGATTCTTGAAAGAAGACTTGATTCGATTTCCTAAATTTTAAATTCAACAGTGATTTAACCTTGATCCATGACATTAAATCGCTCATGAATAAAATTCCAACTTGGTACCCTTTATATCAGAGGGCAGTGGTTAAGAATGTTGTTCCAGGAAAAACAAAGGGTAATTCATGCCTAACTTGCATAAGTTAGTACCTTAATGGTGGAAAAGTTGAGAGAAGTAAAAGATCGTGTTGCATCACATCTCGTTGTCATGATATTTTGAGTTTTCTTAACTTTTCATACTGTAAGTTGCCATCTTTACAGTTGACTCAAAACTGCCTCTATTAATTTTCATCCTCCTCCATTGAAAAAATAAAGTGTCACTCGATCTGTTCATGTTGGTTGACCTACTTCTGAAGATTGCTGTTACTATCCGAGAAATTTAATAAGTTTGCCACTAAAAACTGATAACTAGAACAATCTGACACTTCCGTAACAGTTCAAATGCCACCAACAGTTCTGTATGTACTTCACAACTTGACATTTGCAATTCCTGTCAATGTCTTTGTCACTGAGAACTGTGTGAAAGCCAGTGTACTTTGTGGACTTACTTTTGCTCATATCTTCATTTCTAGCCCCCAACCGTCCTCCAGGTAATGTCTCATGGAAAGTTGATGGTTCTTGGGTTACTGTGAGGTGGGATCATGTTAAATCCATGGACAATGAGTCTGCTGTTCTGGGTTACAAAGTGAGTGACACAAAGTGCCACCGGACACTACAGCTATCTGTTTGTTGTGTACGTTTGTGTTGGATCACCTGTCAGCGTCTGTATGTAATCAGAATATTTGCTCAGATTCAGTCATTTCAATCAAAAGCAAGATATCATAAGGTATCATTTCATACCTCTGAGGTAAGAATTTAATAAATGGCGTCCTAATATCACGTGAGAAGAGAACACGTGTTGTCTCTTATGGAAAACAAGACTACCAACCCTATGTGCTTTTTAACGGTGAATAAACATTTAAACCAGTTGTGTATATCTCATATCTGATTTTCCTGTTGAAAAAAAACAGCTTATCGTATCTTTTGAAGCATAGCAGCTGGTTTAAGCAGGTTTATGCTGGTCCTTAGTTGGTCATGAGCTGGTTTAAGCTGGTCAAGTACTGGTCCTAAGCTGGTCCTAAGCTCAGGACCAGCTTTAACAGCTCATGACCAAATAAGGACATCTCAAAACATACCTAACCAGCATATGCTGGTTTTTTCAACAGGTATTGGATTTAGGTCGTCTTTTGTCAAGATTTCTATCAAGAGAACATTTACAGATTCTCAGATCTATACCTTAAAAGTCACTACAAGAGTCTGCCAAGTACATACATGTTTTGGTTTACTATTTTAAGTTAAAATTTCCAAAATGTAAACATTTGCATGTTCACTGTTCTCCACAGTGAAACTCTCCATTAGGATATAGTTCATCAAAGTAACTTCTATCAGAAAATAACCTGTAAATCTAACTTTGCTCTTTATTTGGAGATTAATGTCTTGTTATGACTCTTGATGTCTAAGGTAGATTTGAGAAGAAACTCAAATTGTCTCATGTTAAACTATGAAAGACAGAAATGAGAGTCAGTTCAATATGTAAAATGAAAAACTGGAAGTGTTTACATTTAATAGCTGTTTATTTATGTTTTTTTTTAAAATTAATTTCAGTTCCTTACAGAACTTTTGTAAGCACAATTGCGGAATATATAAAGATCTTT